>NC_135371.1:105841893-106144924 GCF_049243985.1 Paroedura picta | reverse complement strand
CAGCTAAGACTAAGGATTATACTAATGAATAGTCCAATAGTGCCTTAGAGACAAAAAGATTTTCCTACAGCAGACATGAGTGTGAATGGAGATCCAGGTGTTTTTATCCTAGTCAGAAGATGGGAGGGGTGTTGTAAAGAATGTTTGTAAAGGTTGTAAAGATACAGAACACAGTGTAATCAGCTTGATTAGAGCAGAGGGGAAATGCTTGTGAGTGGAAAATTAGTGTCCATAGTGGCATTAGAATCCCTTGGCCCTATTCAGCCCAGGGGGGTCCATTGTTGTGAATTAATTCAAGTTCAATACCCCTTGAAGTTTCTTTGTTTGAGAACTGCCACTCTTAGGTCAGCAACAAAATGACTTGGAAGATTAAAATACACTCCCACCCGTTTCTGAGTGATCAAACTGTTCTACTTCAGACTAACTTGGCTACCCTCTGAAACTATACTGAAGAAAACAATACATTCCCAGGGGAGAAAAATCAACCTGTCACATATAGGTTTAAAACAAGGGATAGGCTCCATGTTTTATCTACCTGCTGACTTTTCACTCTTGTCCACAACACTTTGAAGGAACGGCATTAACCTTTGCACTAAGTTTAGGATTGCTTATTCTATGCTTCACCTTTACACCTTTGCTTTTGTTCCCCTTACCACTACGATGCCCCATTTTGACTGCATCAGAATCATCTCTTTTTCTTCTATTTAGATCCACCACTACTTTGGGTCTTCCAGGGTAATTAATATTGTCTGTTCTCCTGTATTTCATAAGCCTATGTGCAAGTCCTGTTTTTTTCACTTTTACATAAAGCTCCTAACTAATTCTTAAGAATGTTATAAATAAAAGATTCCCGCCACACTAATATTTATAATGTGATCAGGAGTGACTTTACATGTCTAGTTTCTCCTAATATGTAGACTGTTGCTGGTCATGCATGTTCAAGATTTTGTACAGAAAAGATTCACATACATAGGCAGCAGACAGTTAACAGTAAATTTTTACAGCTATGGATATTATAGAAATTGCTACAGAGATCTTTCCATGCAAACTGGAATTCCCAGGTTAGGGGCGACAGAAAAACGGACTACATGAACCAGCCTTAATATTCTGACAATCAAAGCACTGTCCTGAAAATAAATTCAACTTAAATCAGTGGATATTTCCAATTACACAAGCATGTTTATAACTACGGCATTCTTCCAAAGAACACGGCAGAACACTGCTTATCAAAAAAGTTCTGTAACTTAATAAAAGGAAAAGGAAAGCTTCTAAACAGGTAATCACAAGAAGTATTAAGAAATGTATGCAGTGTACAAAATGGTTTATAGACATATGTGGATATGATTAGGGACTGTGGTCTATACTGCTGTGTATAGCTTATTGTAAGTAGGATTCTATTTATGTAATAACTAGTAATCAAGCCCGCTGCAGCTAAATGCAGCGGGCGCTAGGGACTCACTGTGGGTGGGTGCTCCCTCGGCGGCGTTCTTCCGGCGGCGGCAGCGGTCCGATGGGGCGGTGGCTGCCCTGGGCGGCGTTCTTGCATCAGGCCACCAGGCAGGGAGCCCCCCGGCAGCCACGCTCCGCGCGACTGCCAGGGGCTCCCTCGGGCGGCGGCCTGACGCGGTGAGAGGCGCTTTGCGCCTCTCACCGCGTCAGGCCGGGAGCAACTGCGAGCCGCGCTGCGCGCGGCTTGCAGTTGCTGGGGCTGGGAATCGGAGGGACCCTCCGATTGTCTGTCGTGAGGAAGGGTCCAATCCGGACCCTTCCTCATCATGGACAAATCCCACCTAGCAAGCCCTTAACCATTTATTTAGTGCGTGGCGCCCGCGGCGCCACGGGCGGTTTAAAGATGTGTCAAGCAAATACCTTTACTACGCTTCAGTATTTTCTAGTGGTTTCAGATTTCTAAGATTCTAACGTATTGGTTATTGAAAGTACTATCCTGTTTATTGCACTGACTCACTATGTGTAATCTACCTTGAGTACCTGTGAGAAAGGCAGTCTATAAATAATGTCAATAAAATAAAGAGAAGTCACAAGGAAATCATAAGCCTTATGCAAAGTGCTTTTGGCCTCTTCTTTGTCAAATTCAAATACATGGATTTTAAAAATGTATTTGTGGCCAGTATGAAACAATTTTAAACTCTAAAAAAACCCTAACAGACCTGTACATATTTAGTGAACATTTTGTCATATACACACGCAGAGAGAGAATACGTGCACGGCTTGTCTTCTCTTTAATGTTTTATTTTCCTGTTGATTATCATCTTTGTTACATGTTTTATAAAACAACCAAACATTATTAGTTTTAGGTGTAAGAATACCCTTGAGAAATTTCCTCCTGAAACCCAGCTGTAAAAGGTCTGATTCACGAAATCTCCTTTATAAAATTTAAACATAATCTTCATTTTTAGATCCTTCAGAATTCTACAGCTCCTCTTTTACCTCAAACCAATATATAATTTCCACTACACTTTCCTTTTGTGCTTCTGTTCTAAAATCTTAGCAAATGTCACATTTCTTCAATTTCTCTTCCTTTATTGCCCTATGTACATGTAAAGAAAATGGGAAAGGAAATCGATAGATAGCTAACATTTCTACTTGCCCCACTTCAACTGTGGTGTCCTGAAGTCACTGGGATCTCATAATTGTGAGCTCTGTGACAGTAAATCCTATCTTGGACCCTGTAATAGAAACGGGAGCAAAAAGATTTGAGTTATTGCTTAAGGATGTTCTTGCCCGCTAGGAGACATAGTCAACCAGGCCAACAAATTAGATACAATTAGTTCAGAATCAGAGAGTGATCTGAGCAGCTATCTCAGATCTACATACTTCCAAACACCAAGCTATCCTCAAGATAGCTTTGATGCATGTACTCATTTCAATAAATCTAGGCAGGGAGCCGTGCTGATCTGAAGAAACAGAATAAAGTTTGAGTCCAGTGGCTTGAATAAAATGTTGTCATCTTAAAGGTGCCACTGGCCTAAAATATTCATTTTAATTCATAATTACTTGAAAAAGGGAAGTTTTGTTAACTTGGGGAGTGGTTGGAAATTTTAAAAGTAAAGTATGGAGATAAGCAAGGAAAATACACCTGACATCTTGTGACCAGCCCCCTCCATCCCCACCGGACCTCAATTTCATAGCTGTTCAAGAATTATTGCCCACCCATCTATCAAAAAGTCCCTCATGACACTCCTCCTCCACACCTGACCTCCGTGGTGCTGCGAGCGCACAGCATCCAGTGCCGTCAACATATATACCCCTGAGGCAACACACCACACTCAGGGGTCCCGAACTGCCCCAACTTCATCCCCTAAGTAGCGCACGCAAGATGAGGCATCATCCCCCGACCGGTATGCCCGGGAGGCAAAACTCTTCTTCCCCGACCACGCTTGTGGGTGGAGGGTCGGCACTCCGCTGCTGCCAGAACCCCGAACAGTTTCACGGATGCACGGTGGCATGTCAAGAGACCACTGTACACTTGGCTCCCCCTTTCCGCTCCAGGGAGACGGCTGCTCGCGGCGCTCCCGTCCCTGGCCCCGCTCCCCCGCGAGCCACCCAATGGGCGAAGCGCGCTACTCACCCGCGCCCGCCCTTCTCCTTCTCCGTCTCCGTCTCCGTCTCCGTCTCCGTCTCCGTCTCCTTCTCCTTCCTGGCAGCCAAAGGCGCTGACTGAGAGCGTGGCGCCCGGGAGGAAGGCGGACCCTCCCGGACGCCCACTCGGACCCCGCCCCCACCCGCCTTCCCGCCCTCCCTCCGTCCCGCCCTCCGTCCCAGCCGCCAGCCGCCAGCCGCCAGGGCCGCGCCCGGTCCTCGGAGCGGGGACCTCTTCGTCCCGGCCTCCTGTGACGTCGGCGGCTTGCAAAGGGCACGGACGGCCCTTTGCCTGCTCGCTGGGTAATTGCCACCGGGGGAAGGTCCTTTCCATCCGGGTAGGGGGGAAGCCGCACAGAGGGGCTGCTGGACGGAGAAGCGGGATGCGCTGGACGGAAACCTTTTCCATTCGAAAAACCGTGGAGCGTTTGAAAAGTTGCCTCAACAAGGCTGGGTCGATTCCGGACGGATAGCTGTCTATTGAGGAGGAGTGCCGGGCCCATTCTGAACACATTTGAGAATGCCCTTTCATTGTGCACCTTCAATGCACCTTAGGAGCATATTTTCCTGTTCTGCACAGGAAAAGCCAGCCACAAAAGCACATTGAAAGTGCATTATTTTTCTTCTGCAGATTGAGTCCTATTTCTAAAATGCATTGAAACTGCATTACCAAATGCACGCAGAATGGATCCTGTCAAGGCTGTGATCTGCTGAACTAGCAGGTGGTCAGTTAGACTTGGTGGCACAGGCTGTTGCTGATGCAGTTTGTCCATGGAAGTTTACACATCATGTTTAGCCAGGGACGCTCTGCAAGCTAGATGGTAGTTTTGTTATAATAGGCAGGTGTACCACTTTCTTTGCTAGAGGTAATTGCTGTTGTGGTTTAAATGCATGTTTCCATCAGGACAATGAAAGAGTTCATACATACACCCACCCATCACAGCCTTATCCAAAGCAGCATCTTTACAACTTATGTTTTAGAATAACACCCCAGAATGGGTATTAAACAAACAAGAGTACCACTAAAAAGAGTGGGATGAATTACAGACAGTGAAGAACAATATTTTAGAAATGAAAAAGTGGAACTTTTATTAAGCTCTACATGCCCAGCAAGTTTTGTGAAGTTCTGCATGCCTGAGACCTTTTCTGCATGAGGAATTTGCGGTGACTCAGAACTTTTCTGGTCGTGGGGTTAATTCCCACTTCCTGATGATGTTGGCGCCTTCCCGTGGGTGTCCTACAGCTGTTGTGAATCTGACCATCAGTTGCCCCGCAATAAAGGAATGCGGATAAATCCGCAGTTCCTTTCTTCCTGTGGGGGACAACAAGCTGAAAGTCACAGCAGGGCCTTCAAGAAGGGAAAACCCCTGCCATTCCTTTCCCTGCCCTCCCAACCACCACCCATGAACATCACTTTCGTCCTCCGCCCCTCCAGTTCTTATTTTCAAAGGACTTTTCAAAGCCCACTTCTGCAGGGTCCACAAGGGAGCCTGTTCCCTGAAGCCACGTTGCAGAGGCAATTTCATTTTTTTTTAAAAAACTAATTTCAACCTTGAAAGGGGGGGGGGAGTCTCAAACATGGCAATGGAAGGTGATTGGGAATTTCTGCCACGTGACATTGACTGACATGCCAAAATGGGGGGAAACAGTGGAAAGTCCTGACTTCCGGTACAGTAGCTGACTTGTCAGGAAGCAGAAACCCGGAACAAGACAGGGAGAGATACAAGGCAGAGACTCTAGTGAGGAAGCAAGAAATATCACGGCAACTGGGCATGGTTTGAAAAGCAGATGGCATTGTACCTTGGGAGCATCCCTGTCGAAAAGATCTGGGAGAGGTGCTGTGAATTGGAACCCTCTAGTTGGCCCAGATTTGTTCTGTCCACTCCTGAACCCATGAGCAACAACTACCTAGCACCTCTCCAGAAACCTCTGTTTAGTTTGGAATGCAGCCACTTCTGTGGAATACTGCCTCCCCTTCCCCCCATTCTGGAGGCGTTTGGGCCTGAAAAGGAGTTAATCTGTGCATACCATTTTTATGTTTTGATTTCCAAAATATTGCTCTGGGGTGCCTTTAATGCACCCCACTGCTTTTTGAGGTACTGTGGTTCATTTGAGCCTCTTGTGGCGCAGGGTGGTAAGGCAACTGTCATGCTGTCTGAAGCTCTGACCATGAGGTTGGGAGTTCGATCCCAGCAGCCAGCTCAAGGCCTTCCATCCTTCCAAGGTCAGTAAAATTAGTGCCCAACTTGCTGGGGGGTAAAATGGTAATGACTGGGGAAGGGAATGGCAAACCACCCTGTATTGAGTCTGCCAAGAAAATGCTAGAAGGCGTCATCCCAAGGGTCAGATATGACTCGGCGCTTACACAGCGGATACCTTTACCTTTTTATGGTTCGTTTAATGCTCATTCCAGCTTGTTCTGGAGATATTTTAGCTCCAAAGAGGTCAATGTGCACAATATTTCAGTGATTGGAGTTCCAAAATATTGTTCTGGAATGCCTAAAATACACCCCACTGCTTTTTGAGATACTCTTGTTTGTTTAATGCCCATTTTGGTCTGGAACGGGTTAATAGTTCTAAAATATTATTCTCAAGTGTCTGTACTGGATCCCACTATTTTTGTGATACTCTTGTTTGTTTAATGCTGGTTCTGGGATGTTCCGGAGGCCTTTTGGCCTAGGGATTAATATAGGTGCAGGATTTATACCCTTTCATTTCTAGAATATTGTTCCAAATTGTCTGTAATGCATCCCATTGTTTTTTGTGATATTCATGATTGTTTAATGCCCATTCCAGGCTGGTTCTGGCTTTTATCCTATCCCACAAAAGTTTGTGGTGATGCATCCAGCATTATCCCCCTTCAAGGATCATTGCCTTGCCATGGCAAGGGGCTTGCGTAGCTCAGTGAAGCTATGAGTTATGCCGTGTAGGGCTACCCAAGACGGACCGGTCATAGCTGAGAGCTCTGACAAAAGGAGATCCACTGGAGAAGGAAATGGCAAACCACTCCAATATCTTTGCCATGAAAACCCAATGGACAAGTTCAAAAGGCAAATCGATATGACACTGGAAGATGAGCCCCTCAGGTTGGAAGGTGTCCAATATGCTACTGGGGATGAGCAGACGGCTAGTACGAGTAGCGCCAGAATGAATGAAGCGTCTGGGCCAAAGCCGAAAGTTGTGGAAGTAACTGGTGGCGAAAAGATAGTCCGATGCTGTAAAGATTTTTATTCCATAGAAACCTGGAACTTCAGATCCATGAATCAAGGCAAGCTGGACGTGGTTAAACAAGAGATGACAAGACTGAACATCGACATTTTCGGAATCAGTGAACTAAAATGGACAGGAATGGGTTAATTTAATTCAGATGACCATCAGGTATACTACTGTGGACAAGAATCTCACAGAAGAAATGGAGTAGCTTTAATAATCAATAAGAGAGTAGGAAAAGCAGTCTTGGGATACAATCCCCAAAATGACAGAATGATCTCAGTTCGAATCCAAGGCAAACCATTCAACATCACACTAATCCAGGTCTATGCCCCAACCACTGCTGCTGAAGAGGATGAAGGTGACCAGTTCTATGAAGCCCTACAACACCTTCTAGAAGCAACGCCAAAAAATGATGTGCTTATCATCATGGGGGATTGGAATGCTAAAGTAGGAAGCCAAAAGATAACCGGCATAACAGGCAAGTTTGGCCTTGGAGTACAAAATGAAGCAGGCCACAGGCTGGTAGAATTTTGTCAAGAGAATACAATGGTCATAGCAAACACTCTTTTCCAACAACCCAAGAGACGACTCTACACATGGACATCACCAGACGGTCAACACAGAAATCAGATTGACTATGTGCTCTGCAGCCAAAGATGGAGAAGTTCTATACAGTAAGTAAAAACAAGACCAGGAGCTGATTGTGGTTCAGATCATCAACGTCTTGTTGCAAAATTAAGGCTTAAATTGAAGAATGTAGGGAAAAGCACTAGGCCACTCAGGTATGAACTAAATCATATCCACTACGAATATACAGTAGAGGTGACAAATAGATTTAAGGAATTAGATCTGATAGACAGAGTGCCTGAAGAACTATGGGCGGAGGTTCGCAACATTGTACAAGAGGTAGCAACTAAAACCATCCCAAAAAAAAAGAAATGCAAGAAATCAAAATGGCTGTCTGAGGAAGCTTTACAAATAGCTAAGGAGAGAAGGTAAGTGAAAGGCAAGGGAGAAAGAGAAAGATACACTCAATAGAATGCAGAATTCCAGAGAAAAGCTAGAAGAGATAAGAATGCCTTCTTAAATGAACAGTGCAAACAAGTAGAAGAAAACAATAGAATGGGGAGGACCAGAGATCTTTTCAAGAAAATTGGAGATATGAAGAGAACGTTTCATGCAAAGATGGGTATGATAAGGGACCAAAATGGTAGAGACCTCACAGAAGCAGAAGAGATTTAAAAAGGTGGCAAAATTATACAGAAGAACTATACAAAAGCGAGCTTAACATCCCTGATAACCACAATGGGGTAGTTACTGACCTGGAGCCAGACATCCTGGAATGTGAAGTCAAAGGGGCCTTAGGAAGTCTGAGCAACAATAAAGCTAGTAGTGGTGACAGCATTCCAGTTGAACTATTCAAAATCGTAAAAGACGATTCAGTAAAAGTGCTACACTCAATATGTCAGCAAATTTGGAAAACTCAACAATGGCCACAGGATTGGAAAAGGTCAGTTTACATTCCAATCCCAAAGAAGGGCAATGCCAAAGAATGTTCAAACTACCACACCATTGCACTCATTTCTCATGCTAGCAAAGTTGTGCTCAAAATCCTACAAGCTAGGCTCCAGCAATATGTGGGCTGAGAACTTCCAGAAATACGGGCAGGATTTCAAAGAGGCAGAGGAACTAGAGATCAAATTGCCAACATACGCTGGATCGTGGAGAAAGCTAGGGAGTTCCAGAAGAACATCTACTTCTGCTTCATTGACTGTGCTAAAGCCTTTGATTATGTGGAGCACAACAAATTGTGGCAAGTTCTTAAAGAGATGGGAATACCAGAGCATCTTATTTGTCTCTTGAGAAACTTATATGCAGGTCAAGAAGCAACAGTGAGAACTCAACATGGAATCACTGATTGGTTCAAAATTGAGAAAGGAGTTCAGCAAGGCTGTATACTGTCGCCTTGCCTATTTAACTTGTATACAGAGCACATCATGAGAAAGGCGGGATTAGAGGAGTCACAAATTAGGATCAAGATTGCAGAGAGAAATATCAACAACCTCAGATATGCAGATGATACCACTCTAATGGCAGAAAGTGAAGAGGAACTAAAGAGCCTGTTGATGCGGGTGAAGGAGGAGAGTGCAAAAGTTGGCTTGAAACTTAACATCAAGATAACGAAGATCATGGCATCCGGCACTCTCAATTCCTGGCAAATAGATGGGGAAGAAACGGAGATAGTGACAGATTTTATTTTCCTGGGCTCCAAGATCACTGCAGATGGGGACTGCAGCAAAGAAATTAAAAGACGCTTGCTCCTGGGGAGGAAAGCTATGGCAAATCTAGACAGCATCCTAAAAAGCAGAGACATCACCCTACGAACAAAAGTGCGTTTAGTCAAGGCTATGGTATTCCCAGTTGCAATGTATGGCTGCGAAAGTTGGACCATAAGGAAGGCTGAGCATCAAAGAATTGAGGCTTTTGAACTCTGGTGCTGGAGAAGACTCTTGTGAGTCCCTTGGATTGCAAGGTGAACAAACCGGTCAGTCCTAGAGGAGATCAGCCCTGACTGCTCCTTAGAAGGCCAGATCCTGAAGACGAAACTCAAATACTTTGGCCACCTCATGAGAAGGAAGGACTCCTTGGAGAAGTGCCTAATGCTGGGAGCGATCGAGGGCAAAAGAAGAAGGGGACGACAGAGAATGAGGTGGCTGGATGGAGTCACTGAAGCAGTAGGTGCAAACTTAAATGGACTCCGGGGAATGGTAGAGGACAGGAAGGCCTGGAGGATCATTGTCCATGGGGTCGCGATGGGTCGGACATGACTTCGCACCTAACAACAACAACAACAATCCAGCATTATGTACAATTCGGCCAAAGCTGATCCTCTGGGATTTGTAAATTTTCTGAGAATTACCCTGTGAATAACGTTTTTCCTGAATAACAAGGGAAGAAGAGTCTGGGGTGAAAGTTCCCCTTACCGGATCTCCTGTTATTCTGAGTATCGTGCCCCACCATTGAATTTTTAAAAACAATCAAATCATTAGTGGTGTTTCATGTGACTTACTGATGTATTAGGGAATTCCAGATAAAATAACAACATTGTTTTCTCCTACTGTACCACTTGGTGGCTTGCAAACCACTGGACCCACATATGTATACACCTTTTATTTATGGCTTCACACACAATATGGTAGTATCACTATGAGTGTCAATCATCAAATGATATCAGTGTGGTGTAGAAAATGTTCAGCTGCTAGTGGGTGGTTGTGAGGATAAAATTGGGGAATGAGCGAATAAGGTCTCCTTTATTTCCATTTTACAACTGCTAGGAGTCAAGTTCACAATAGAATCTGTATGTAATTGATGGAAATATGAACTTGGGGGAAATTCTGGAAAAATGTATACAACATTGTCACACATCAACTTAATATCCATTGTTCTATAAATGAAACACAGTCTTTTTTCTGTATTTTGTATCATGCAATCTCTTTAATAAATAAAATTTATATCTTAAAAGTTCACATTAGAATCCATGGCAGAATTGAGACAAACTGAAGTACATCATCTCAACTTACATGCAAAACATTTACTCCTAGTTTGGGATCATGTACAATGGGACCTATATAACCTGTGACCCACCCATACACACACCAATGAATGCAGCCAACCAACCATGAATGGGTGCTCACCAAAGGTTGATAAGCCTCCTGATGTTGCCTTGTAGGAATTGTAAGACAGCAGGTTTCCTTATGATGCACCTGGTATCTCATACAACCTGGCAGGTGGGTTGAGTTGAGCTTGGGAGATCACAAGCTGTATAGGTCACAGTTACAGTATAATCCACAAAATATTTAAGGAGGCACACATTCATCACGCCAGTAATTTTGGGAATAAACCAAGAATTCCTAACTATAGTCTGCTTGGTTTTGTTTTTTGAGCAATTGCTTGATCATTTGTTGTTGTTGTTGTTGTTATGTGCGAAGTCGTGTCCGACCCATCGCGACCCCATGGACAATGATCCTCCAGGCCTTCCTGTCCTCTACCATTCCCTGGAGTCCTTTTAAGTTTGCACCTACTGCTTCAGTGACTCCATCCATCCACCTCATTCTCTGTCGTCCCCTTCTTCTTTTGCCCTCGATCACTCCCAGCATTAGGCTCTTCTCCAGGGAGTCCTTCCTTCTCATGAGGTGGCCAAAGTATTTGAGTTTCATCTTCAGGATCTGGCCTTCTAAAGAGCAGTCAGGGCTGATCTCCTCTAGGACTGACCGGTTTGTTCGCCTTGCAGTCCAAGGGACTCGCAAGAGTCTTCTCCAGCACCAGAGTTCAAAAGCCTCAATTCTTTGACGCTCGGCCTTCCTTATGGTCCAACTTTCGCAGCCATACATTGCAACTGGGAATACCATAGCCTTGACTAAACGCACTTTTGTTGGTAGGGTAATGTCTCTGCTTTTTAGGATGCTGTCTAGATTTGCCATAGCTTTCCTCCCTAGGAGCAAGCGTCTTTTAATTTCTTTGCTGCAGTCCCCATCTGCAGTGATCTTGGAGCCGAGGAAAATAAAATCTGTCACTATCTCCATTTCTTCCCCATCTATTTGCCAGGAATTGAGAGGGCCGGCTGCCATGATCTTTGTTTTCTTGATGTTGAGTTTCAAGCCAACTTTTGCACTCTCCTCCTTCACCCGCATCAACAGGCTCTTTAGTTCCTCTTCACTTTCTGCCATTAGAGTGGTATCATCTGCATATCTGAGGTTGTTGATATTTCTCCCTGCAATCTTGATCCCAATTTGTGACTCCTCTAATCCCGCCTTTCTCATGATGTGCTCCGCATACAAGTTAAATAGGCAAGGCGACAGTATACAGCCTTGCTGAACTCCTTTCTCAATTTTGAACCAATCTGTGATTCCATGTTCAGTTCTCACTGTTGCTTCTTGACCTGCATATAAATTTCTCAAGAGACAAATAAGATGCTCTGGTATTCCCATCTCTTTAAGAACTTGCCACAATTTGTTGTGCTCCACACAATCAAAGGCTTTAGCATAGTCAATGAAGCAGAAGTAGATGTTCTTCTGGAACTCCCTAGCTTTTTCCATGATCCAGCATATGTTGGCAATTTGATCTCTAGTTCCTCTACCTCTTCGAAATCCTGCCTGTACTTCTGGAAGTTCTCGGTCCACATATTGCTGGAGCCTAGCTTGTAGGATTTTGAGCATAACTTTGCTAGCATGAGAAATGAGTGCAATGGTGCGGTAGTTTGAACATTCTTTGGCATTGCCCTTCTTTGGGATTGGAATGTAAACTGACCTTTTCCAATCCTGTGGCCATTGCTGAGTTTTCCAAATTTGCTGGCATATTGAGTGTAGCACTTTTACTGCATCGTCCTTTAAGATTTTGAATAGTTCAACTGGAATGCTGTCACCACCACTAGCTTTATTGTTGCTCAGACTTCCTAAGGCCCATTTGACTTCACATTCCAGGATGTCTGGCTCCAGGTCAGTAACTACCCCACTGTGGTCATCAGGGATGTTAAGCTCGCTCTTGTATAGTTCTTCTGTATAATTTTGCCACCTTTGCTTAATCTCTTCTGCTTCTGTGAGGTCCCTACCATTTTGGTCCCTTATCATACCCATCTTTGCATGAAACGTTCTCTTCATATCTCCAATTTTCTTGAAAAGATCTCTGGTCCTCCCCATTCTATTGTTTTCTTCTATTTGTTTGCACTGTTCATTTAAGAAGGCATTCTTATCTCTTCTAGCTTTTCTCTGGAATTCTGCATTCAATTGGGTGTATCTTTCTCT
Source organism: Paroedura picta (assembly GCF_049243985.1). Classification (NCBI taxonomy): domain Eukaryota; kingdom Metazoa; phylum Chordata; class Lepidosauria; order Squamata; family Gekkonidae; genus Paroedura; species Paroedura picta. The sequence goes on along the minus strand of NC_135371.1, from coordinate 106,132,310 downwards.
TTCTCCCTTGCCTTTCACTTCCCTTCTCTCCTTAGCTATTTGTAAATCTTCCTCAGACAGCCATTTTGATTTCTTGCATTTCTTTTTCTTTGGGATGGTTTTAGTTGCTACCTCTTGTACAATGTCGCGAACCTCCGTCCATAGTTCTTCAGGCACTCTGTCTATCAGATCTAATTCCTTAAATCTATTTGTCACCTCTACTGTATATTCGTCAGGGATATGATTTAGTTCGTACCTGAGTGGCCTAGTGCTTTTCCCTACTTTCTTCAATTTAAGCCTAAATTTTGCAACAAGAAGCTCATGATCTGAACCACAATCAGCTCCTGGTCTTGTTTTTACTTACTGTATAGAACTTTTCCATCTTTGGCTGCAGAGTACATAGTCAATCTGATTTCTGTGTTGACCGTCTGGTGATGTCCATGTGTAGAGTCGTCTCTTGGGTTGTTGGAAAAGAGTGTTTGCTATGACCATTGTATTCTCTTGACAAAATTCTACCAGCCTGTGGCCTGCTTCATTTTGTACTCCAAGGCCAAACTTGCCTGTTATCCCAGTTATCTTTTGGCTTCCTACTTTAGCATTCCAATCCCCCATGATGATAAGCACATCATTTTTTGGCGTTGCTTCTAGAAGGTGTTGTAGGGCTTCATAGAACTGATCAACTTCATCCTCTTCAGCAGCAGTGGTTGGGGCATAGACCTGGATCACTGTGATGTTGAATGGTTTGCCTTGGATTCGAACTGAGATCATTCTGTCATTTTGGGGATTGTATCCCAAGACTGCTTTTCCTACTCTCTTATTGATTATGAAGGCTACTCCATTTCTTCTGCGAGATTCTTGTCCACAGTAGTATACCTGATGGTCATCTGAATTAAATTCACCCATTCCTGTCCATTTTAGTTCACTGATTCCTAAAATGTCGATGTTCAGTCTTCTCATTTCTTGTTTAACCACGTCCAGCTTGCCTTGATTCATGGATCTGACGTTCCAGGTTCCTATGGAATAAAAATCTTTACAGCATCGGACTGTCTTTTCGCCACCAGTTACTTCCACAACTGAGCGTCCTTTCGGCTTTGGCCCAGCCGCTTCATTCATTTTGGCGCTACTCGTACTAGCCGTCTGCTCATCCCCAGTAGCATATTGGACACCTTCCGACCTGAGGGGCTCATCTTCCAGCGTCATATCGTTATGCCTATTGGAACTGTCCATAGAGTTTTCATGGCAAAGATACTGGAGTGGTTTGCCATTTCCTTCTCCAGTGGATCACCTTTTGTCAGAGCTCTCAGCTATGACCTGTCCGTCTTGGGTGGCCCTACACGGCATAGCTCATAGCTTCACTGAGCTACGCAAGCCCCCTTGCCACAACAAGGCAGCGATCCTTGAAGGGGGTGCTTGATCATACCAAAGAGCAATTGATGCTTTTCCAGAGCAAAGGGTCCTGGTTATTTTGTTAGCTTTTTGATGTTTGTGCAATTGGATAGTTTTGTTTTCAGTAGCTGCCATAAGACACCTTAAACTTTGAAAAATGCATAACACAAAGGTTTATCCTGTTCAAATGTTGTTCTGGTTGACATGTTATACTATGATTGTTATATTTGTTATGATATGACGTTCTATGTAATTGCCCCCATGATGTTATATGTAAACCACCCAGAGCCATATGGAAGGGTGGTATAAAAGTCTTAAACAAACAAACAAACAAGCAAATAGAATATTCAACATGTCAATAGAGTGCTTTGGCAACAAATCATATGCAAACTATAGCAGCGTTCTGCATGTCAACATAACTTGAAAAATTGCTGGAGTAGGCAGTTCACAGGCCAAGGTAATGATTTGACTGCTTAGTGCAGCACTGTTTCTCAGACTTGGGAAGGGTAAGCCTCAGGGGGAGTCAGACGATAACTTATTGGAACAGGCCTATAAAGTAGGAGCAGTTACTGAGTTTGCATAATAATTTGCATCTTTCTCTTGAAGACTTCTCCAACAGATACCACATTTTAAACTTCAGAATAAATCAGCACACAATATTTCTCCCTCTTGCCCAGACATACACATGAAGACACAGTTTCCTTCCCCCTCATTCCCCCTGGCCTCTTGATTACCTCTTGATTCCCTGACATCCTTCCTGGTCCCTCCCCCCCCCCTCCTTTTCCCTCTCTCACACACATAGACATGGAGACACAGACTCCTTCCCCCCCACTCCCCCCTGGCATCTCCCCCTTACTTCTCACTTCCCTGACCTCCTCCTTGGTTCCTCCCCCCTCCCTCTCAGAAAAACAAATACACACACAGCCACACCCAGACTCCTTCCCCCACTCCCCCTTTCCTTCCCCTTCTTTAAATCTTCTGGCAGGAGGGCTGCTGTGGTCCTCTATCACCTCAGCTGACTATGGCTGGCTGCTGTAGGGCTCCTTCAGGGCTCTTGCAGAACCGTGGCTGGGCCAGCCTCCATGGGTGGCAGTACTGCAGCTGCTCCGGACTCCATGGGCTCTGCCTCTGTGGGTGGGACAGCCTGTGCAGCTGCTGCAGCTGCCCTGGACTCCACAGGCTCCAACTCTGGCTTGGCCAGCCTGTGTTGCTGCTGCTGCCCTGGACTCCATGGGTAGTGCCAGTGGGGCTGGCCAGACTTCTGCAGGTGGCATCACCAGGGCTGGGCTGGGCTGGCCTTCTCGGCCGCCACCACCACTGCTTGCTGCCTCTGTGCTGACCGCCTCCCTGGGTCTTCTGATGCACCCGGGAGGGGGGGCGCATCTCCATCACGACCTTGAGGACTTCTGTGTGTCAGAAGATGTGTTCCACATTAAAAATCAAGGGAGTGGGTTGGTTGTGGTATGATATAGGGAATATGAACTGTCTTCTCAGCTCCTGCCCTTGTGTCCAGCCTACGTGAGGCAAAGCCACCATAGTAGTTATAAATGTGGGGAGGGAATGAAAGACGGATGGAGGTTGATGATGGTTATGCCATTCCTGGGGCCATGGCAGGGAGGCATGGCCAGCTGACATCACTTCTGGGGGTCCTAGAAGCCTTGAAATTTATTCCAGGGGCTCCTCGATAGTCAAAAGGTTGAAAAAGGCTGGCCTAATCGATCTAGCCTTCTCCTGACTAAGTTGCTTTGTGAACAATACAACTGATGTATTGGCTTCAGAATTAGTTACATCATTCTAATCTGCTTGATTTTAAAAGACGAGATTTCTGGTGACAAGCAAGGCTAAAACCTACACCTGGCACATGTCTTAAAGAAATCTTTCTACTATCTTATAGAATAGAATTGCTGCCTAGTTTCCAGAACTGTCCAGTATTTGCAAGGCTTTTTTGGTTTTTTTGCTGCCTGCTTGTGAAACTTCGGGCCATTCCGCATGGCTTAAATGTAGCCAAAGTCTTACCTTATGTAAATGCTACTAATTTAACATTCTGCATGACGTCACAAACAAACCGCAAAACTCCCGCCAAACTCCAGCAACAATCGGAATTTTATAGAGCTTAGGGGGAAATCCAGAAAAGTGGATTCCCCCTGAAAAAAAAACGCTACACTTCTGAGCACAAGCCGCAACACATCAGCGAAAGACATGTGCGTTCTCAAAATAGCAGTAGAAAGAATGTCCCTCCCTAGCTCTCGCCCCCAAGCTTCTGGAGACACAATCGCCATTTTTCCCCCTTAAACCGGCGAAAGTAATGAATAGGTGAGGCTTCTCCAGCTGAAGTCCCTCCACAGAAGTGCGTAACAGTAAAACAAAGCTCCTTCTGCAATTGTCTTTAAAGTTTCTGAGCACAATACAGCCCCCTGTTCCACAAATCGCGCCCATCGAGGGGGATTTTTTTTTTACTTGAAGAGCATGTAAACAATTAAGCGCCTGCTCCTACGCCAGCGAAAAATGTCTTTCTGAGACAATGAATGAACAAATATTCGTTGCTGTTGTTTTTGAGTTTTTAAAAAACAGTTTTTAAAGGGAAAGGGGCTTTCCAGGAGCACGAACACAACAATTCATTGGCTGTTCTGTTTGATTGACGGCCAGGGGTGGGAAGAAGCGCAGAAAAATAGCGCCTCCTTTGTTGTGATTCCAGCGAGACCGGAAACCTGTGGGGAATTAATAGACCGCTACTGGGACTTCAATATTCCACTAGAAATGATGAAATTCCACTATTAAATATAGCGTTTCTGCATATTGCAAACATTTAGCAACATTGTATTCTCTCCAGTCACACTGCAGAAAAATGTCTTTACTATTTGCAAACCTCATCGTAGTCAAGTAAGATTTAATTGAGAATTTTTTCCTGCATAAAAGTCTTGATAGTATCCAGTTTCTGTTTACTTTTTGCTTGTGCTGGATTGCAAAAGCAAGGAAAAACTGAAGAGTTACGTAATCTTGAATTGGCAAAACAGTCCCTTCAATTTCTAGGGTTTAAAGTGCACATGAATGTGCAGAGCAACAAAAAAAAGTTGCTGCAATTTCTGCAATGTTACGCAACACAGAAAGGAGTTTTACTTCAATGGTGCAAAACTTATGCAAGCAACACAGAAAGAAATTTTACTTCTTTAGGGGTGTACAAATTAAGATGAGTAATAGGAAATCTGCAAAACTATGTTTCTGCCTTACTGACTAACCGACAATCAGAATGAAATTAAGGCCAGAGCAGCATCAGTGTTTGGTGAATCTTTTTAGGACCATATGATGTGACACAACTTGTAGGGATCATTAGAGAGGAAAGTAAATAACCCTGGTAAGTAATGCCTACTGCAGGACTGGTATTTTGCCAGCCTCAGCTCCTTGAATAAAGGAGCTAAAAAGGTGAGTGTAGAACTGGAAGACTGGCCCACATGTTAGATCAGTTGAGTTGCATGCATGCATCCAGAAAACCATTTACTACTCATATTGTTCCCAGACTCCACATATTATGCAGTTTGACTGCTACCATCTCTATTTCACTGTGCAGCACATCTGGGAGTGGAGAATGTTAATGTTGTGTTGGGATTAGCACAACCTTTGTGTCTGCTTTGCTGCCATGTGATGTTTGCCTAACCTGTACACCTGTAAATAAAAAGACTCTTGCTGTGACATTATAAATTTCTCTCACGTATTCCTCCAAAGCTCAATCCTGAGCATGTTCACTCAAGAGAATTCAGTAGGTCATACTTCCAACTAAAATACGCATTAGATAATGACTTTAACCTGGAAAAGCTGTTTCAAGACTTCCTAATACATATGGAAGGAAGAGTATTCCTTTTTAAGTACCAAATATCATATACATAGAGCCTCTTGTGGTGCAGAGTGGTAAGGCAGCCAACATACTGTCTGAAGCTGTCTGTCCATGAGATTGGGAGTTCAATCCCAGCAGCCAGCTCAAGGTTGACTCAGCCTTCCATCCTTCCGAGGTCGGTAAAATGAGTACCCAGCTTGCTGGGGGGTAAACGGTAATGACTGGGGAAGGCACTGGCAAACCACCCTGTATTGAGTCTGCCATGAAAATGCTGGAGGGCATCACCCCAAGGGTCAGACATGACTCGGTGCTTGCACAGGGGATACCTTTACCTTTACTTTATCATATACATTCCTCACTATTAACTGAGGAGGAAACATGGAGAATCACAAACAAAAGAAACCTAATAGCTTATGGAATGTGCCTTCTCTTACTGAATGCTCTTGAAAATCACAATTCACTAAAACAAGAAGTAACAGTCAGCTGGCTGCTCAATCACCCAGCGTAGCTGCATTTGATCAGGTGCCAACAAAAAAAATTATAAGCATAGGTGTTATTTGTGATAAATCATGTAGGAGTTGAGTTTAGTTCAGAGACAATGCCAAAAAGCCTTTGGTAAAGCTTTTTACCATATTACCTATTTCTTGTTTCCACATGCCAGCTTATATTTGAATTCTCCCAACGTGAAACATTCACTGCTGTGTTACACCAAATATATTTGATGCCTATACAGTTAATTACATCGGATCATTAAAAGCAGAAAAGGGTAAAGACTTATATGTTCTGAGTGTTCAGAATGGATCTTTGTAGTCTTCAGTGGTTCCATTCATCAAGTATGTCACCTCATCAAGATGGAGGGAGCAAAGTAAGAGGTTTAGCATTGGGTATGACACACTGTACAGATGATCCCAGTGAGAAATGCTAGCACCTTCCTGGAGCTGCAGTCTTCCTTTCTATGCAAACTTTCTTAAGTATCGATTAACTTGTTGGAATTCTGTTTTGAGTAATCATGGTTAGGATTGTATAGCACATCAGGATACCTATCTGTTTGTCTGTCTATCAAAAGAGAATATGCTTGTTTTTTTGATGTGGAAACACATCTACTGGCATGCTCCGTGAAACGGAAATGACTATGGACCTAACATTTGTTTGTCCTACCCTTGCCTGTGACAGACAGGGGAAAGAGGTAGTGCACCAGTAGATGTTAAAGAAGCCAGCTGCTGGGTGGGTAGTTGAGGTAGCGTCAGAGGTCCGAGCAGGGACTGACCAACATCATACTAAGCAGAGTTTTCAGAGTCTACAACTGAGCTCGTTAGTTCTAAGCTCATTATTCTAAACACAGGAAACCAAAAGTAGGTTTTTTAAAAAGTACTATTTATCAGATTTACAGGATAATTAATTGTAAAATAACAATATTTTTAGTGTAGCCTATTTTAAAACCCCCGGACAAATAATTGTTTTGTTATGAGCAGAATTGGTACATGGTTCTCCTATTCAGTCAATCAGTCTCTCTCTGAACACTGTATGAGTCTAGTTGCACCTTTAAAACAGAAAACAGTGTCACTGGACTCAAACTTTGTTCTTTGGCTTCAGACCAATACGGCTATCCACCTGAATCTCTCTGTGTCTCTGTGAGCCATGTTTGACACCCCAGTTGGAGTTTAATAAAGCCCTGCTTCTAATGTCAACATAGGCATCAAGTGCTAGCCTTTGCCTAGTATGGCCAGGAGATCCGAGGATTACCTGGAAGCCAGGCAAGGGATATTCGGAGGTGGCTTGCCATTGCCTGCCTCTGCATCATGATCCCTAGTGTTCCTTGGAGGAACTACCACCCAAATCCTTGAAGGTCTCCCATCCAAATTCTGTTTAGCTTCTGATATTTGATAGGGTCAGGTTTACCTAGGCTATCCAAGTTAGGGCTACTATATGTGGGTGGAGAGCAACATTGGCTTGGTACACATGGCATCTTTCCTCCACAATCACATGTGATAATCTTAATACATGCATATTTTCTGATCATATCCAGTCACATATTGGTCCTTCCCAAATTAACTCTTAATGTGGCTTTGGCTGCACTCTTTCATTGGGGCATATAGTCTGGACTAAGGACTAAACTAGACAGGGTGTTAGAAGATTTTTTTTTAAAAGCTCTTCCTCTGTTGTGATCTTCAGTATGCAATGGGGCATGCTGTTTTAATTTACCAGTGGGGGATCCCTCATCCCCATACCTGTAGTTTGATAATTACACTTTAAATCTCATGGGAGATCCTCTGACATCACGTATAGTTTATCCGTCAGCTTCTTAGGGTTCAAACCTCATGGAAAAAATCATCCCACGTTCGAGGAAACAGCTAATGAGCTTTCAGTTGAAGATATGGATCCAGAAGGATGGGGATTTATTAAGAAAACTGACAGTCACTGTGGAGCAACTGAGAAATGTGAAGTGCATCCCTTACTGTATTTATATCCCAGAAGAAGGCAGTTAATTTATTGGCCTTACAGCACTTGTCACAGAAAAAGACGTAGCCTTGTGTTTTTTTCTGCCTCAAGAACTATTAGTCCATAGCATAATCAAATGAAATGTTGTATGTTTGCCATGAGCATCAATAGATTTTTTGGTTTGTTTTGAAAAACCTGTTTCTGCAAATAGAGCTGCTGAGAGTCACCATGAGCATCTGGACAAAGGGCCATTCCGCACTTATTCAAAATTGCACAATGGTTGCAAATTAAATTCGCTACTGATTTGCTGTTATGCACAACGTCGTTGACAATCTGCAACACTCCTGAAACCGATCCGAAAAAAGCGCTTCATTGTAGCGCTTTCAGGGAAATCCCAAAAAGTGGATTCACCCTCCGGAAAGCGCTACACTCTTGCAACCAATCTGCAACACTAGCGGGAAAGTTCTGTGCGTTACCATTGTTGCGGTTTCTGCAAAGTCCCTCCCCCTGGCTCTCTCCTCTGATCTTCCGGCGAAGCGATCGCCATTTTTTTTCCTCAGAGCGAGTGGAGATCAACACACCAGCGAGCCTTCGTTTACCCAGCGAGGCTTCCCTGGCTGCAGTCCCTCCTCAGAGCTGTTTAAAGTCACCAAGCATCAAGCAACACACAGCCCCGTTTGCTGGTTTATTTTCCCTTTACTTTTCATTCTATTTTCAGCCAAAAATCACGCCCGTTTTTTTTTTTCACTCAGGGGGAGCATGGCAATGATGAAACGGCAGCTCAAACACCACCTGCTAGCTAGATGGGTCTCTCCGTTGCAACGAATCAACGCAGATTCGTTGCAATGTGGTTTTTGTTTTTAAACCTTCCTTAAAGGGAAAGGGGCTTTTTGGGAGCATGATAATGGCCGCCCATTGGCTGCTCGTTTGATTGACGGCCAGGGGCGGGACAAAGCTCGACAATATCGCTTCCTGGCTAGCTATTTTTGCCAAGACCGGAAACCTGTGGGAAACGATAGAAACGCAACTAGATTCCACTACAAAGGCAGGTATGCATAATGACGAATTCCACTATTTAAAATGGTGTTTTTTCATTCCGCAACCAATTTGCTACATAGATCCTGGTGTGGAATGGCCCAAAGATCCCATCTGGGCTCCCTCCATGTGATGCTGGTCCAAACTTAGTATCGTGGCAAAACAAATAACTTGGCTGGATGTCTGTCCATTTGTGGTAAGTCTAACTCAGAAAATAAAAGTGGGAATCTCAAAATTGTCTACCAGTGATGTCCATGGACGTTTCAGGGCCAAATTTGAAAGAAATTGGAATACCCTGGCCTGGGTTATCCCCAGACACTCCCCTCCCCAAGTTATTTTTGCAATGGTAACTAAATATGTGTGGTGGTTAAAGTGTCTGACTAGGTTCTGGAAGACCCAGGTTTGAATCTCAGTCTGCCATGGGAGCTCGCTGGGTGACCTTGGATGAGTCACACACGCTCAGCCTAACCCACTTCACAGGGTGAGAACAAATGGAGGAGAGGAGAATGGCGCGCGCTACATTTGGGTCCCCTTTGGGAAGAAAGGCAGGATATAACTACAGTAAATAAATAAATTCTAACTTCCCTTCCTCATTTATTACCACTGAGGCAGATTAACATTTATTATCATGCATGTTAAGGGTGTGCGGGTGAGCATTCTTTTACTGTTTGGATTATTGAGAAATATTAACGTCCCCATCAGTTCATAATATTAACAAAAGTTTGCTTCTGTGCTATTAAATACTTTCTAACTTACCAAGCAGGATGGATCAGAAGGCATTTAGACTGAAAATGGGGGAAGCAGAAAAAGGTGAAAAAAAGCTAGAGAAACATAGGGAAAAGCAATAAAATGTTTTGCTTGTTTTGATTTTGCTACCACTTCCTAACAAAGCTGTCCCTTTGCAAGATCTGGCTGTGCAGGTGCTGGGTGGAACTAAAGGAAAAAGGAAACCATATACCTTGTTATTAAAGGTAAAGGTATCCCCTGTGCAAGCACCAAGTCATGTCTGACCCTTGGGGTGACGCCCTCCAGCATTTTCATGGCAGACTCAATACAGGGTGGCCCTGCCAGGGCCTTCCCCAGTCATTACCATTTTCCCCCCAGCAACAAGCTGGGTACTCATTTTACCGACCTCAGAAGGATGGAAGGCTGAGTCAACCTTGAGCCAGCTGCTGGGATCAAACTCCCAACCTCATGCATTCATTGCAGCTTGTCCAGGCTAGTCTTACCTTGCTTACCTTTTCCCCCTCTTTGTTGGTGGTCCTGTTTGTAAACAAGTAGTTCTATAAAATATAGTAAATTGTTTAGTTTGTTCCTCATATACCTATTCAATTCAGTCCTGTGTAAAAACAACACCATGGAACCTGAGTCCTGGAGATGAATTCTAGAGCTCAATTGAAGACCTATGAAGTGTCTGTAAAGGCTTTCTTTTCTTCCTTCATCGCATCTGCTAGTTCACATCCAGTGGTGCACAACTGACCTCCCTGAGGGGAGAATTCCACAATATTAGTGATTGGGCTCTTAGCTCTGACTTATTTGCAAGCTTTTTTCAGATAAAGTCTCAAACTATGCCAGTACCTCGCCTCCATTTTGAATGCAATTAATAATATAAAGGCTCTTTTGGCTTTGTCTGCTCCTTTTCTTTACCAGTTCAGCCAGTTCTTGGTGCAGGAAATGGACAGGGTCCTGAATGCTGCGAGAGCAACAACTTGCTGTTTGGATTCCTGCCCCTCGTAGGTAACAGGAAATGCCTTGAGAGAGCACATTTATTTTTCTGTCTCTCTCAGGGTTGCTTCTGTAGCTCCTTAAAGGAGACTATAGTTGGATGATGGTTGAAAAAGCCTTCCTTATATAAAAAGGAACTAGCCAATTACCACCCAGTGTCAAATTTACCATTGCTGGGAAAGATGATTGAAAGAGCCGTCAGTGAACAGCTTTGGGGCTTTTGGGACGATCCATTCCAGTTTGGCTTCAGGCCTGATTTTGTGATAGAGTCAGCCCTTCTAGCTCTTCTGGATGACCTCCACCTGCAGTTCAGCGCTTCTTCTGGGCAGCCCTTGTTCTGTAGGGATTGGTTTTGCGCCTGGTGCTGTTTAACATCTATATGCATCCTCTAGCAGAGCTTGTCAGGAGGACACCCAGATCTTCCTTCTGTTGAATAAATAACCAGAAACATCTTTCTTCCATGACCCAGTGCTTGGATGCCACGGTTAAGGCAGAGCAGGTTGAAACTTAAATCTATCCAAGCCTGAAGTCATATAGCTGCGTACAACTAGGCCTATGAAAACATTGCAGCTTCTGGCTCTAAACATGGCCCAACTCTCATTAACAGACTTTGTGAAAAATCTAGTAGTCTGGCTGGATGCCTCCCTTAGGCTGATTCTGCATGGTGGTGGCTGCACTGGGCTGCCAGTGGTATGTTGCTGTGGAGCTGCATGCTCCACAGTAGTCTGTGTACCCCGACACCTAGTGTCCCACTGAAATGTGTCACCGCTGCACGGTGGTCTTTATTTTGCAAGATGGCAGGATTGCAAAATGCCTTCCTACAAAATGAAAAACAAATGCCCCAGTCCACTCCACAGTATGGCAAAGCACCACAAAGCCAAACGGGGCACTGTTTACACCTTCTGGGCCACCATAGAACAGGCCCTGCCATGAGACAGGCCCTGTTGGCCCCCGGAGTGGCCTAAGGGAACTTGGAATCTTCCACGTTCCGTTAGCCCGGGGCTTCTAGGGCCTCATCCACACCAGGCTGAGGAGGGCGGCGGCCTGGCAGCAACATCATATAAAATGGGGGATTTGCCCCGCTTCCATATGGCTGCCCTCTCAGCCTTTTCCGCCCATGTGGAAGCAGACGTCCACAGTTACAGCATGGAGATAACTAACAGCATACTTTTCTTTAAGGTGGGGTGACTGGTTTTCAGCATTATACCTCCTCTGTCACCAGTCTTAAGAAATACATTCCAATATTCCAGTCTACTCTTCCAAATAAGAAATACAATAAAATAAAGATATATAGCTCTTCATGGTGAGAATACAGATGTAAGAATTGAATGACATTAGAATATGTTATGAGATAAACCTATATCCTAGTTGAGTTCTGGGGGGGGGGGTTGCGCAGGGGAGGGGGGGCTTGTTCCAAGTTTTGTAATAACTTGTAACTCAGCAATTTCCCTTTCCAGTCTGTTCCTGAAGTTCCTTTGCAATAAAATAGCTACTTTGAAGCCCCCCATTGACTGTCCTGGAAGGCTGAAGGTTTCTCAGTCTTGTGATTCTTGACATCAAATTGTGTCCATTTATCCCACACCATAGGACTGATCCTTCTTCTGGCACCAGAATTGGGGAGTGCTTTCATGCAGCTACAAGACAAGCCCAAAGGCTGCATGCACCACATAATATATTACAGGCCATCATGTTGAGTTGTCATTTTATTTGGTAATGTTTCCTGAGTCAATTAAAGCTAATGGTTATAGGACAATGGCATCTCCATTATTCTCTTGTGGCACCTCTGAGATGGCTGGATTGAGCCAGTACAGTCTGTCCTATATCTTTTGGGCATCATATAGCCTTGGGCTTAACAGGGCTTTGAGGTAACACTACTTCCTCTCAGCACCCTTTCCTCCCTTCCTCTATCTTAATTCTACCTTGTCCCCATTCATCCTTCTCAACTGCCTTCATAACACCACCTTAGTAACTTCATCCCATTCCCCAGCCCCTGCCTCCATTCTATATTTCATCTCCATCTCACTTGCCTCCTTTTCTCTGCAGGCTCACACTATTCTCTCTTAATTACCTCCTTCACCACACCACATCTTGTCACCTGTCCCATCCTTCCCATCACATTAACTTCTTTTCCAGTGGGGGTAGGAAGAAGTGGTGATATAGGGGCTTTCTTTGATATCTAGAACTGTTGACACAGCCTCAGGTAGTTGCTACCTCCTTTCTCCTCAAACGTTTTACTGGGCTCTTTAAGTCACTGGCTTACTGTGTCAGGTGAATTCCCACTTCATATCCTCAATTACCCTTGCTGGAGAAAAATTGAAAGAGATTATCAGAATCACTCTGGAAGAGATCACAGAGGGTTATCCAGTCCAGCCCCTCACTTTCTCGGGGACTTAAAAACACACACTCCTAATAGGTGCTCATCCAATCTCCTCCTAAAAACTTCTAACAAAGGAGACTCCATCACACTCTGAGGCAGCTTATTCCATCTATGAATAACCCTCACCACCAGAAAATGCTTTCTAATATTTAAGTGGAAATTCCTCTCCCATAATTTAAATCCATTGCTCCTAGTCCTTGTCTCTAAAGTTGAAGTAAACAAGTTGGCCTCCTCTTCAACATGTCTATCTTTTATGTAATTAAATACAGCTATCATATCAACCATGGCCCTCCTCCTCTCCAGGATACACATATTCACCTCTCTCAACCTCCTTGTAAGGCATGGATTCCAACCCCTCAACCATCCTAGTCACCCTTCTCTGAATACATTCCAACTTGTCAATATCCTTCTTGAACTGGACACAACATTCCAAATGAGGGCTACCCAATGAGGAATAGAGAGGTAATATAACTTCCCTTGCTCTAGATTCTGTGCTCATAGCAATGTAGCCTAGTGTCTCATTAGCCATCTAAGCTGCCATATGGCATTGTTAGTTCATATTCAATTTATTGTCCACCTAAGTCACTTTCACATATACTACTATCAAGCCAGGTATCCCCCATATTATATTTATGTACGTAAGTATGTAATACTTTACAATTATCCCTATTAAAATACATTTTATTGGCCATGGCCCACCCACAGGCTCCTGCCACGAACTCCTGGAGTGCCACAGGGGCTGAGGTCATAGCATCCATGCTACTTCCCTCTCCAAAAGTTCTCAGGATTTGTGGGAGTGAGGCTGGCACACCAACTCAGTAGGTCAAGCATTAGTGCCACTTCCTAACCTAAAGCAACATTTTAGCAACAGTGGGCTACCTAAGAAAGGCACAGACAAAAGTTGCCAGGTGAACTGGTTGAATCAGCCAGATTGCCCTTTAAGTTCAAGGCTTAAACAGACAAAGAAAGAAACAGCAGCCCACCTGCCCTGACAGCAACATCCTGAGACTAATCTTGTCAGGATTTACTTTAATCCTGCAAAGGATTAAATTCACTGGCACAATGATTTGGCTTAAGAGCTGGAGCACAGGTGCCCATTGTGCCTCTTCTGGGTTGCTTTTGTATGGAACCATTGTATGTCCTGCTTCTGCTGGGTAGTGACTGAGCCTATAGGGTGAGGGGTTCTAGGCCTGGCTTGACCTGGCCAAGAGATAGTGCTAACTGGATCTGGAATGTCAACTGGGTGTCCCAGTGGCAAAGCCTGAACTGTATTTCCTCATGGCATGGCTTCAGAAGTGAGGGGCTCTGGCTCTGTTGTCCCAAAGGCCCCCAGGGGGTATTTCGTACTATGAAAAAGTCGTAAAAATACTGCTAAAAATGATGTCTTATTTCTCAACTCTGCATCTGTGAGTGGTTTTGCCATATGAAACCCATTGTATCATTTTGGTTATGCATTGCAAACACTGCCCGGCGTGCCTTCAGCGTGTTATCACCGAGGCTTCTGAAACTTGCTTTTCATCAACTTTTCCTGTGTCACAGCGCTGAGGACGCTTCTTTTGTGATGCAGAAATTTCAGCATGTTTTTGGTTTTCTCCTCTTTTCTGCTTGTAGTTTTTCATCTACCCGTGGGAGCTCAAGTACTCTGCCTTTTTCAGCAATCACATGTACATGCCATTTGCCCTGGCAACTGAGTCGTATTGCTATGTAAATTAGTAGAAATTATCTTGTGGTATTTATGGTAGTGGAATACTTCTGAAACTACAAAGCTGTACCTATGATCAGTGACCATGGGGGCAGGGGCTCGAAGCAACTGCTGCTGATTTCTGCTTCCTCCAGTGTCAGCGATGAGGTGAACATGCAATTTGATTCAGCCTCCCATGGCCCATAATAGCTCTCTTTGCCTGTAATAGCTCACTTTAGAGTGAGTTCCCCCAGAAAGCAGTCTTAGTTTGATTTCCGCAGACCAAGGCTCTCTGTCTTAAAGATACTGGCTTGAATTGAAATGTTGTGGTCATTAGTTGCCTAGCAATGTCATTCCGTCTCTCAGACAAGAGAGACGGAATGATCAGGGAGGGACTAAGGATTCAGCATCTCAAAATGCAGAAGAATATATGATGTTTTTTCTGTGAGTGCCATCAAACATGCATAACCGCGAATGTTTTAAGAAGGAGTGACTTAAAGGGTGGGGTAAATTAAAATGGTGTTTAGGGCTGCATGCATAAGGGGCCAAGGTCTGCCTTAGACACTGTTCCCATCTCTTCATCCACCTCATTGCTTCCTACTCACATCAAGTTTATTTATGTGGTCACAAACCAGATTACAGAAATTAGGCATAGTAAAACTTTAAAACTTGAAAGGCAAAACTTTCTGATATTAAGTAGACTTTTTGATGTAAATGGATAAAATTACATGATTTGGTTAAAAGTATAATGGTTAAAAGTATTTTATATCCTTTGGATGGGCTTGAATTGTGTAGGTGCAAAATTTCGCTATCTGTAATGAAACTTAAAACTTTTTATCCATGAGTAACTCTTCGCTCCATTCTGCTTCAGTTTGGTATGGTTTCCTATCCAAAAGGGGGCAAATAAGCTTACTATGAGCTCTAGTACACAGGAGGCAATGGGGAAAAAGATGTGTTCCATCATTTCCACCTCCCTTAGTGGGCAAGTACACAATATTTCTGACATTGGAGTTCTTTTGTGCCATGGGCAAGCCATATATCTTGATGATGTAAAGACTCTTCTATATTTGTTGATGGTGATTGATGAGAGATAGGCAGCTGGTTTTAATGTATATCAGGTAGATAGTGATGAGAGAAAGGCTGGAGCATTTGCTATGTCCATTTGTCTTTCAGTGTCTTCTATTTTTTGCCTGATACTTGCTTTGCCTGATGTTTGCCCAATCTAAGTAGATAATTTGGAGAGAAGCCCAGGCATGTCAATTTAGTCTCGGTTGCTTTGAGCCAACTAGTTTGAACGGATACTTGAAGGATCAGAGGAAGGAGCCCTTTGGCTCTGAGTTTTATTTGGAGCAGATAAGAGGACTTGATACTGACCCTTGCCTCAACTCTTAACATGCCAGTTTGAAGTCATATCATGGCATTTGAGATGCAGCTGGGTCTTTGCAGAATAGCTCTCAAGTACTTCAACTGGACTCACTCCAATGGTACCAATCAATCAATCTTTATTTTACAGTCATTCAGACCAAAATTCAAATACACTTGTAATGAAAAACTGAAGCAATTCAAAAAGACAGAAAACAATAATATAGTATAAAAGATTTAAAAGTCTGACATCACAAGAGCTTTAGGGTGTTAAAATCAATATTTAAATATACTTTAAAATATCAATGACAATTGGATCTTTATAGTATTTGACTCATCTTAAGGCAAACAGAAACTTTCTGATACACATACATAGTATGCAATTTCATGACGGTATTGCAAAATTTAGCTGTGCAAAGAATTATTTGCCTGTTTTCATCATGAAGCAGCATCTTGATTATATCCTTTAGGGAAGCTCTTGGGTAGTTGTTCAAAACTGGCTTGATAAATTTGCATCTAATGGCATCATAAATGGGGCAGAACAAAAGCACATGTTCATCTGTCTCTATCCATCTGCTGGCACAAGGACAATATCTCTGAGCAAGGGGGGGGCAGTTCTTGAAACATCCCTCCAACACAGCTGTGGGTAGAGCTGAACCTCTCGCTTGAGCAAAGGCCCTTCTATGGGTGTTAAGTTCTAAGTCTGACAGATAACGGGCCAGAGCAAGCTTATATCTGATCTTATCTGGGCACAGATATTGTCTAGATCCCTTTGCTGACTAATGTCCTTGGCCTCTGTTTGATTATGGATTTAGCTTGATCTTGTGGTAAATTGATTAACCATTATTCCATAAAGCCAAGCTGTGATGGTTTACGCTTCACAGTTTATAACCAGACTGACTGAAAGTTGTCTCTTGACCAAAGCAAACAAGCACTTTGGGTCGTAGGTCAGCTTCAGCCAACAGAGGATCAACAACGTGCAGATCTTATCCTCCACACTTTGCATCCCTGTTTCAAATCTCATTCTAGCATTTGAAACACACTTGGGGAGCTGGAATATCGTCCATAAAAATTTTGACTGAACCTTTCCAGTAACATAATACTAGAGATTTGGGGCTCCTAAAAAGGAGCCATATAACATCCGAGAAAGTGCCTTGGCTCTCTAAAGCTCTAGGGCAGCTGGCACAAAGTGTTTTCCCTTGGTGCAATAAAATTTTACAATATTGATAGCCGATCTTTGGGCTTGCTCAGCAGCACATTGAAAGTGAGTCTTCCTGGCATATGAAGATTGTAGTACAACTCCCACGTACTTGAACCTACTGACTACTTCTATTGTTATTGTTATTGTTGTTGTTACTATTACTATTACTATTACTATTACTATTACTATTACTATTACTATTACTATTACTATTACTATTACTATTATTATTGGATTTATTTCCCACCGCTCCCCAGAGGCCCGCGGTGGGTTACGAACAGGCAGTCCCTCAGATATATGGGGCCCAGACCACAGATGGCCTTGAAGGTTAAAACCAAAATCTTGAACCGGATCTGGGACAGAACTGGCAGCCAATGCAGCTGCCTCAGCACTGGCTGGATATGGGCCCACCAAGGTGTTCCAGTGAGGGCCCTAGCAGCTGCATTCTAAAACAGCTGTAATTTCCAGATCAAGCCCAAGGGAAGGCCAGCATAGAGTGAGTTACAGAAATCTATTCTGGAGGTGACCGTTACATGGATCACTGCAGCCAGGTATTCAGGGGACAGATAGGGTGCTAGTAGCTGGGCTTGGTGAGATGGTAAAATGCTTGGCCAGCTACTCTTTTGAACTGAACCTCCAGAGTTAATGAGGCATCAATAGTCACTTCCAAATTCCTAGCCTGGGGCGCAGTCTTGAGTTGAGTCCCTGCTAGGGTGGGGAGGCCCGCTTCTTGGACTGCCTCCTTACCTCCCAACCACAGGACTTCCTTCTTGGAGGAGTTATGTTTCAGGTGATTCTGCTCGAGCCATTCAGCCACTACTTCCAAACATATAGCAAATGGATCTGGGAGGAATCTGGGTAGTTGTCCATGAGGAGATAGAGCTGGGTATCATCAGCATACTGATGACACCCCTGCCCAAAACTCTGTACCAGCTGGGCCAGAGGGCACATAAAGATGTTGAGAAGTGTAGGGGAGAGCACCACGCCCTGAGGAACCCCACAAGGGGGGCGATAAGGGCGCAATAATTCATCCCCCACTGCTACTCTCTGTATCCAGTTGTGGAGAAAGGATTGTATCCAGCTAAGAGCTATGCCCCATATCCCCATGCCAGTGAGGCGGTGTACCAGCAGTTCATGGTCAACCACGTCAAACGCAGCTGACAGATCTAAAAGAACCAGCATGGAAGAACCACCTCGATCCAGCAGGCAATGGAGATCATCCAACAAGGTGACCAACACTGTCTTCACCCCATAGCCAGAATGGAAGCCAGACTGATATGAATCGAGCGCCGAACTTTTCTCCAGAAATGCCAGAAGCTGGTCCGCTGCGACCCTTTCAACTACCTTTCCCAGAAACACTAAATGCGCAACTGGTTGGTAGCTGGCCGGGTCCCATGGGTCCAACGATGGTTTCTTTAGGAGAGGGGAAAACATTGCTTCCTTGAGCAGCTCAGGGAACTCCCCAGTCTGCAGGGAGCAGTTGATAATATCCCTGAGCTGGTCACCTATCCATTCACCACCCCCTTTAAAGAGCCAGGATGGACAGGGATCAAGAGGGCAAGTGATAGCTCTCATCTTCCCTAGCAAATTGTCCGTTTTGGGTAAAGAAAGCCACCTGAAGCCATCAAATATCACCTCCAGTGGTGGCCAATGAGCCTCCAGCTCATTTACTGTATCAATTGTAGTAGGAAGGTCGTGGCGGAGTGACAAAACTTTATCCACAAAATAGCTCGCTAATGCCACACAGCCATTTCCAATTTCCTAACATTTTGATGCCCCTCCTTGAGGGCGGTAAGTAACCGAACTACCCTAAATAATTGGGCTGGGTGAGAGCTTGCAGATGCAATTTCCACAACCAAATAGTCCCGTTTTTCCATTTTCACTGCCATCTCATCCACCCTCATAAGCGTGCAATAAGCTATTCTTGCAGCCCCGTCCCGAGACTTTCGCCACACTCACTCTAGCTGTCTCACTTCCCTCTTCTTCTCCCAGAGCACCTGTTTGAGTCGAAGGCAGAGAGGATGTCTAGGAGCATTCTCATTGATAGCAGCTGTTAGGTGGGACTGCCAGTCCTCCACCAAACCCGTCAACGAGATGCCTAATTTCCAAATTTTTTGTTTTGTCCGCTTACCGAAAACCATAACCTTCAGAGTTCACTAGGATTTGTTTTTCTTTACAGTAACTGCTAAGCCTCCTTAGCTCCAATGGCATCAGACAGCCTTCAGGAGATCCAAGATGAGTCCCCTAGAGCAGTTGTGCTAGGGATTTGGGCTGGAATAGCTGTAGTGTTGTTGGAAGAGATTGGCCTCCCCTAGAGGAACTTTATTCTGTTGTGAGCTGGCTTTCCTTCTTGTTCCACAGCATAGCCACAATGGACCATCCTGGCGCCAGAGGCTTGGAAGATTACACCCAGGTACTTGAACTTTTGAACTGGTTCAAGACCATGGACGTTAGGCTTCCAAGTCCTGGTGCTTGGATATATTCCAAAGGCCATTATTTTGGTCTTGCATTGGTTTATCATTAGTTGCTCTTTAGGACCCCTGTCATTCCTGTTGGTGTTCATTGCTTCTCCTACTCTGAAAGCCACTCCGCATGACTTAAATGTAGCAGAAGTCTTACCTTTGGTAAACGCTACTAATTCAACATTCCACATGACGTCTGCAACACTCCACAATCTGCAACACTCCTGCAACACTCTCGCAAAAATCACTTTGTTGTAGCGCTTTTCGGGAAATCAGGAAAAAGTGGATTTCCCCTGAAAAAAACGCTACACTTCTGAACACAAGCTGCAACACATCAGCGAAAGACAGGTGCATTCTCAATGTAGCAGTAGAAAGAATGTCCCTCCCCCGCTCTCGCCCTCGAACTTCCGGAGAAGCAATCACCATTTTTTCCCCTTAGACCGGGGAAAACAACGAACGAGCGAGGCTTCTCCGGCTAAAGTCCCTCCACAGAAGTGCTTAAGAGTAAAACAAAGCTCCCTACTGCAAGTGTCTGTAAAGTTCCCAAGCACAATACAGCCCCCTGTTCGACACTGCCCTTAATTTCGGCCACCAATTGCACCCATGGGGGAGGGGATTTTGTTTTTTACTTGAAGAGTGTGTAAACGATTAAGCACCAGCTCCTATGCCAGCAAAAAAAGGTCTTTCTGAGACAATGAATGAACACCTATTCCTTGCTATGAATGAACACATATTCATGGCTACTGGTGTTTTCGGCTTTTTAAAAAACAGTTTTTAAAGGGAAAGGGGCTTTTTGTGGGAGCATGAACACAACAGTTCATTGCCTGTTCTGTTTGATTGACGGTCAGGGGCAGGAAGAAGCGCGGAAAAATATTGCTTTTTTTGTTGCAATTCCAGCAAGTCCGGAAACATGTGGGGAATGAATACAACACTATTGGGACTTCAATATTCCACTAGAATTAAAGGCATGTGAAATGATGAAATTTCACTATTAAATATAGTGTTTCTGCATACTGCATTCAGCAAAATTGGTCCTTGTGCAGAAAGCCCCTGATGATCCTCAGTGGGGTTTATGAACTAGGGCTTTCAAATGCACATTTATAATTGCAGCTCTTGTCCACCAATGCTCATCTGATCAGCAGGTGGAAACTAGGCCAAGGGGCTGGGCTGATCGTTCTGTAGAGAAAAATAAAAATAAGGCTTCATTTGCTTCAGGAAGTTCTTGACATAGAGTTCCTGGTAATTTCTAGAGCTGCCCTTTCCAATTCTGGGTAGCTCAAGACAAGGCCTTATTTTTCTTTTCTTTTTTTATGGCAATTAGGGTTGCCAGCTCTGGGTTGGGAAATACCTGGAGACTTTAGAGGTGGATCCAGGACTGGCAGGATTTGGGGCAGGAAGGGACTATGGAATTCACCCTCCAAAGCAGCCATTTTCTCCAGGGGAACTGATGTCTGTCTTCTGGAGATAAGCTGCAAACCCAGGGATCCCCAGGTCCCACCTGGAGGCTGGCATCCCTACTGGATGCTCCCCCATACACACAACCATTCTGTCAGTTGCCTGTCAACCCCAGTCAAGAAAGTTTTTTTCTTTTGCTTGACCACACTGCAAATGTCACAAGGGAATGCATCTTTTCATGGTACCTTGAATATTTGTAAAGTAAGCCTGGCTTCCTATGTCTGAAAAGTTAGTGAACTTGCTTTCTTTATAGCTGACAAAGTACATTTTCAATGAATGTTCTGGGCTATATCACTTAATGGTTTTGCTTTTTGCGTGCCATCTTAATCCCTAAATTCAAATTTAATTAAAATAGCCTGGGATTAAAACCAGCATATGTTATCCCTGGAAACCAAATTAGTTAGAATCAGAAGAGCTATGACTCACAAGCGAGTTTTGCCTGTTTTCACGCCAGAATCATGGCTTTGCTGTGAGGCATTTATGCATGCCATCAGAGCCTTAGATCTCATTGAAGTGGCAAGTCAGTGTCTGGGCACTATCTAGGGCTGCTAGTCCCCAGGTGGGGCCTGGAGATCCCCAGGAATTACAGCTCATCTCCAGACTAAATAGATCAGTTCCCCTGGAGAAAACGGATGCTTTGGAGAGTGGACTGCATAGCATTATACTCCCCGCCCCAAACCCTGCCCACTTCCAGCTTCACCCCCAAAGTTGCCAGGTATTTCCCAACCCAGAGCCAGGTATTTCCCAACCTTAGCAGTACCACTTCACCCTGTAGCTGAGATGTGATATGGTGGTATAGTACAGCAGTTAATACAATAAACTGTGACTGGGGAGGTCACTCGTTCACATTTCATCACAAGTTCATTAGGTGGCCTGAGACAAGTTGTTCTTTCTTGGCCCGAGTCTCCCATCTCACATGGACATTGCCTCTTGTATCAGCAGAAGGTCTGCTGGCAGAAGAGCAAAGAGGGACATCACCTGATCCCCCCTCTTCACTGCAACCCTCCCCCACCCCTTGGTGGATTGTTTTCCCCTATGAGATTTCCACTACTCCACAAACCAACTTTTGAGAGGTTTCAGGATGCTGTAGAGGGAATGGAAGAGGCAGAAGAAAGCATCAGTTTGTAGGATACAATCCACTGAGTTTGAAAATAGGTTATACAAGGGTGTCTATGATATTTTGCAGTTAGTGGGAATTGCATTCCGGGAAGATATAGCCTGGGATGATAAGAGCATTTCTGTAGTTTCAGCCTCTTGTTTCCCTCAGTTCATCCACTTGTTTATACTCTGAATGATTGGGGGGGGGGGGGCTCAGGTCCAGATAAGGTTGCCAATCTCTAGGTGGGTGATCTCAAGACTATGTAGATTGTTTCTCATAGGCTGTGTATGGTACTGCCTATGTCATTGTACCCTGCTGAGGTCTCCACTCAGAATGGATCGTGGAGCAGTGCTGAGCATACTGGCTAAGACCTGAAGTTCACCTGCTGTTATTCTTCCTGTAGCAGAAGGGATGTGGCTATATTCTGTTTATACTCTGTTTATTCTTGTGATTTGTTGATATGTCTCATTCTTATAGAGATTTTACTAAGCTTGTTTTCCTTCACAACTGGGGTGTTTATTGCCTTCAAATCCCTTGGTGGAACATAATCTTTTTTCTCTTGGCAATACACACTGTTGTTTCTGGTATTATTTTAAAAATCTTGCAACTCTTAATGACAATTTCTACCCTCCTGCAATAAATGTTAGCAGAGTTTAAATATGCAAGGGAGGGGTAAAGCACCACACTGCTTAAGAGAATAAATAGTTTTATTGTGAAGAGAAACAAACCTTGCATAGAAAGAGGAGAGAGAGATTCCTAACTGACTAACTGTGCTGTTGTCTCCATTCTGTCTGTTCTGGAAGCAAGCAGGAAGGAAGTGTGGTCAAAGGAGCAGAAAGTCTCCAATTGAGCCAATTAAGATCCTAGAGGAGATTATTTGAAAAATATCAGGATGTTTCTATTCTGTTTGTTTTTTTCAATTTCTAACCCACCACTCCCACAATTCAATATCAATATTGTTAAAATAGCATTAATCAACAGCATTAAAAACAATCCGCAGCCAGAAGGATGTTCTTTTCTGGTCATGGAAGGAAATAGATTTAAGATTTTCAAGTTCCATATTCAGCTAGGCTCTGACCTTGTGGACAATCTTCATGAATATGAGCAGCTATTGTTGTTTATTCTCATCATTTCCTGCCTGGAGGGTGGCACCCACATGCTAGAACTGAGTGAGAGAGTCCCCCACATTTCCCGCGGCCTGGGAGTGTGTGGGTTTAAGTTAAACCTCTCAAACTTTCACAGTAGCTCAGGGAGGGCCTTCCCTGACTCTTCTCCATGTTTCAAGAAGATTGGACCAGGAGGTTCAATTGTAGGGGCTGACAAAAATGTTGCCCCTATCTGCCCCATTATATCCAATCGAGATTCTGTCCCCTTGGATATAATGGGAGAGACTGGGGGCACCATCTTTGGCACCCCTTGGCTAGCACAGTCTGTTGCTTGGCTGGTGATGTCTGCCCTTCTGAAGCCTGAGGCCTACTGCTGGTAACTGCAATCCCTGTTGTTGTCTGCAACGCCAAGTCATTGCCTAATAAAAGTGAATCACCTAGTTTCCCCCAAAGTCTCACAGTCTACTTTCCTGTAAAGCTAACTGCACTTGAAGTTCTGGGCCACTTCCTTGCAAATACTGTCTTTTATTTACCAGGCCAAGCTTGAAAAACGTCACTTCAATTCCCATGTCTCTCCAGCCATTTACTTCTTCACTATTTACAGTTTCAGGCTGTAAATATTCTTTCTTTGCTTTCTAGACTCACAAGACTGATGCTGGTCTGTCCGTCTGTTTGTGCCCCAAAATACAAAAAATTGTTGATAAGGGCAGGCCAAAACCTATAGTCCAGGAGGGACACACCGCACCCCCCCCCCCCACTGCAGTCTGCAAGCCTCTACCATCGTCTCTAGATTGCTGCTCATCTCTAGATAATAATGAACAGGTCTGCAGGAAAAAATGGCTACTTTTCAGGCTGGTCTCTGAGGCGTTGTACGATTTTGAAATCCCACCTCCAAACCTCCAGGAATATTTCCAACCCAGGGGTAGCCAACCTCTAGGTAGGGCCTGAAGAGCTCCTGGAATAACAGCTCATCTGCAGAGTATAAAGATCAGCTCCCCAGGCAGAAAGGGCTGGGTTGGGGGGGGGGTGAGTGGAGTTGGCTTCCGGGAACAGGAAATAATGTCTGGACAGCCTGGTCTCCGCTCAGGAGGCTGTTTCTCAAATATAAGATAAGCAAAGTGTTAAGTGGGTATATGGAGAGCCCTCTGATCTTCTACGCCGTCGCCTAAACCAGAGACCTGATGGAAGAGCTCTGTTTTACAGGCTCTGATAGATGTTTTTAATAGTTCACAAAATAATATGGAAAGGGAATGGGAGGGGAAAGAAAGTTTCATTGTGGGATAGTGATTAATAGTGGTGGCCTCTAATCCAAGTACTGTCCTCACTCACAGAAGTGCAGGCAGGATTTCGAAGAGGCAGAGGAACTAGATCAAATTGCCAACATACGCTGGATCATGGAGAAAGCTAGGGAGTTCCAGAACAACATCTACATCTACAAATCGTGGCTTAAAGAGATGGGAATACCAGAGCATCTTATTTGTATCTTGAGAAGTCAATGGAGATTATTTTGGAGTCATATATTAATTTGGACTGGGAACTCTCAGTTAAGATGTAAACAGGAGGATTTGTTTGAGCTGTTAACTGGTCTGGAGATTGGTTTCTGGCAGGAGCAAGGCTTTCAATTCTGTGCTTTGCATTTTGCATTTCAGTACTTCTTGTATAAAGTTAAGGCAACACTTAACACATAACACTTTCTTTAAAAAATGATTGTAAATGGGAGGGAGGGAAACACATTTCCAAAGTCTTTACTGATGAGCATACCGCATTCAAAGTCTCCATGCCAGGTTTTCTGGTATTTTCTCTCACTTCCCAATATTTCCTCCTCACTTCAAGAAACAAATTGCCAAGCTTGGAAAAAGAGAGCAGCCCATCTATGCCCCCCACCCCACCCATGAAGCAAATGTGGTCTGATCTTTAATTCATTCTCGTATGAATGCTTCTTGCATTAGTTAAAAAGCTCAGATAGATTTTAAGAGGCACCAGAAAGGAAAGGATCTGCTGCTGCTTGGGGCCAGCCAATCAACAGAGACCTTGGCACCATTTCCATTCTTTACGCATTGGGGGGGGGGGTAGGGAAAGAAACTCTGAAGACATCTGCACTTGGAAGAGAATGCCGAGGGCCCACATTTCATTGAAATAGAGAAAATTCACTCTTGGATATGCTGGGAAATAAGTAATGTGACTGCAGAGTCACATTACAGCTGTGCAGGTGGGAGAAAAACCTGAGCAGCATCAAAGTAAAAATTGGGGTCAGATGTAGATGGCTTTTTTTTAAACCAAGCCCAACAAGATTTAAAAGCCCAGTGCAGATAAGCCCCTGGAGAACCAGGTTTGATTCCCCACTCCTCCACATGCAGCCAGGTGGGTGATCTTTGGCCAATCACAGTTCTCTCTGAGCTCTCTCAGACCCACCCATCTCACAGAGCATCTGTTGTGGAGAGAGACAGGGTAGGCCTCTTTAAGACTCCTGTGGGTAATAAAAAGTTGGTTATAAAAATCAACTCTTCTATCATTTGCAATGTTGCAAATATTCTCCCCCTTATCCACAGCAATGAATTATTGAGCTTTAAGTGATAAGAACATATGATCCCCTCAGAACAAATGTATTTCCTTGGTCATATATGTTCAGTAATCAACAATATTTGTGGACATTAGGGACCATTTTCCTTTGAAAAGACTCAATGATTCTTTGGTTCTAAGGTCTGCTGCATGAAATTATTGGGAAACACTAATAAAGCATGGAAGAAGAGTAGCATAATAGAGCATTGATTGAAAGTTGCCACAATATACAATAAGGCACTGAAACCTGATTGTGTTGTTCTGGAAGCTGTTGTCCTCAGGTGGCAGAAAGAGGAGTGCCAGCATAACTAACAATGGGTTCTCTTTGTCAATAGTTTGGAATCCCTGCAAGCAGACCTATGCACATAATTTCAATCTGTCAGGTTAGGTACCAAAGGAACAATTGCTACGTCATCACAGATGGCTAAAGCTATAAGGCAGTACAACAATGACTCTGCTGTATTGCAGAACTCAATTTAACGCCAGAAATGCCAGACTGAGTGAGACAGTTGACCTTTATTGTCCTGCCACATCCTGAAAGCTGGGGGGAAAATTCAGATGCCTAAAAAATGAATTTGATTAAATGAAGCATGAAAATACCCTGAAATTGAAAGTAGAACAAATCCAGAAACAACAGTAGTGTAATAACTTTTTATTGGGACTAATCAAAACATCACAAAATGGTAAGCTAACATCTAGGTTGTCCATTAACCTTCAACAGGCTGGATGTGCAGGCAAATTAAACTGGTGGAAGAGGAAAAAAAGATGTTTCAGGGCACGATAGTGTTTATACAGGACATATTGCACAACTGCAGACTTATGGTAACTAGATTTTATCCAAGGAAGTATTCCCGGTCACTGTGAAATTCTGCAACATGTCTCTTTAATGGTTTCAGGGCTACAACAGCATAGTATCCAAATGTAATATATTGAGGTGGGAATGACACCAGCGGTGTCTGGTGTTAGAATGGCCAAGGACTATGGCAAAGATGTTCAGGTGTTAACATTAGATAACAAAACAAAAGCTGAATGGGGAAGCCATGTGTTTTGACTCATAAGCAGTGAAAGTGTTTTTGTCCTGCCTTATCTCCTTGGGAGGAAAATGGTGAATCAATCTAGTTGCAAAGACATAAATAACAATCCAGTTAACAAAACCGATATACATTCAATTACAGTTTACAACTTCAACAAAGGCTCAAAATGCAGAGCATCAGCAAACCCGACTGCCTTACATATATGTATTTTTTTCTCAGGTGTGAGTGGATCTGCAGGTTGATTGGGCCCATACTGAAATAAAGGAGATTTTTCTCAGAATTTGGGGAAATTCACAGGTTTGCAGAAAAACCTAATGACTTACCAAAAATAGATTTTTATACCCCCCCCCCCCGACACACAGAAAGGAAGCTGTCGGTGCCTGCTCAGAACTGCCCCTTCCCTGCCACTCTCTGGTGGCCTCTGGAGAACGAGTTGGAAGAAGTGCTCCTGATGCCAACTCTACCATAAATTCTAACTGAGTTCCCTTTCCTCACCAGCCTCCAAGGGTTAGAGAAAGGAGAAAGAGAGAAGCCAGGAACTTCTGGGTTCAGCACCACCCACAGACAATCAGGAGTCAAGCTGGGCCCCACCAGCTAGGGTTACCTGCCAGCTCTGGGTTAGAAATACCTGGAAACTTTGAGGGTGGAGCTGGGACCTTTACCACATGGGAGGCTCTGTGGTGGGCTGCTGCCTGGTGTTTGAGCCAGGGACAGTTTCCCCACCTCTTCGCACTGCACATGGGGGAGCATTTGGCCCACTGCACCTGTACACCCTCGATTTGGGCTCTTGCACGGGAACCAGGGAGACAAGATTCCGCTGCACTGTGGGGTGAGCCTGTTTCTTTTTTTAAATTAAGAATGTGGTATTGTGTACCAATGCAATATCACGTTCTTAAAAATAAAAAATGGTGCCCTTGGCAGTTCCGCCGCACTGGTCAGCATTCCCTTCTGGAGTGCCATACATTAGCTGAGGGTGGGGAGGAGCTGGGCCAGGACATCTCGGCTCTTCCACAGCCGCATGGTCCAGTCCCGAAATAGGCACTGTTGCTGCCCAGGTCAAAAAAGGGAGAGATGATTTATCTCCCTTCCCTTGCCCCTGGGCAACTGAGAACCTGAGTCGGGCCAGGCCGGGGACAGGATGGCACTGACACCATGTGGAACTGGGAATCTGCCCTGCTACCAGACAAGTGGTGAGTCAGGACAAATTTCTGGTGTGGAAAAGGTGTGGGACAGAATGGGGTGTCAGTGGACTAGTGTCAGTGGACTAGTGCCATAGTGTCTACCCTCCAAAGCAGTCGCTTTCTCCAGGGGATCTAATCCCTTCAGTCGGGAGATGAGCTAGAATTCCACGGCATCCTCAGCACCAGTAGTGGATCTCAGGAACTATGGCTGGCTTGGCAGCTGCAGGTGTGTGAAACCAGGCTGTGCTAGAAGCCTTGGGGAATTTCAGAGAGCTTAGATGTGACACTAGGGGACTCTAGAAGGCAGCTGCAACAGTGACTGGGAGCTGGGCCTGGCTGGGGCAAAACCACACCAGGCTCCGCCTCAGCAGCAGATTCCAAGAGTAGCAAGGCCCAGAGGCAGCTGCAGTGGTGTTAAGAAGTCACTCAGGGCTCAGCAAGCAAGTGGGAAAGAGGACAGGATTCTCTCCAGGGTGTAAACTGCACAGAGCTTTTATTCCAACCCCAGATTGATTCAGTCCCTGTCCTCTACACAGAATGCAATTTCCGTTTGGATTTGGGTGATTTTAATTTTCCTTCTGCAGCAAGAAGGATTGAACCGGAGTGACCCTACCTTTATTGTGCAATATCTTCGAGTGCTTTTAATGCTCAATATCCAGATTGGGAAAGAAAGCTCCATGGTAGAGAACCTCTGATAGGCTACACCTGGTCATGTGACACGCTTGCCTTAAAGGAGAAGCCCCTAATTTCTCTCAACTTCTGTCAGTCCTGGATTTTTCCTCCTTCCTCTGCCTTCTTCTATCCTCTCCCACTCCCCTCCAAGAAAAGAAAGAGGCTCCCTGCCTGGCTCCTCTCCCCCCCCCTTCAAGAATGGAAAGAAAGAGGCTTGCCCCCCCCTCCCACCTTCTGAACAACCTTAACCACGTGCAGAGAGGAAGATCCGAGTTCAAAGCGATCTGAATTCAACAATGCAGACTCTGCCCAGGTCTTGTGCCTTCCCATTCGTAGAAAGTGAAGTTGCTCTCCTCACCAACTGTAGCAGGCTGTTCCAAATGGTTGGGATGACCGTGTAACAGGCCTGTTACCTTGCTGAAGCTGTATGCACTCCTAAAGGAGGGCACCGTAAGGAACAGACTGGCTGAAGCACAAGAGATTACACTGGGAGATGTAGTTCAATAAGCTTAAGAGCCTTCGCATAGGAAAGAGTTTAAAGGTGATAACCAGCACTTTGGCCCAGAAGCAAACAGGTAGCCAGAGCAGTTGACCTAGCACTACAGTTATGTTTTCCAAGTTTCTGACCATGGAGAGGAGTCTTGCTATCACATTTGTACCAGTCTGTTTTTATTCCTAGGTGTTTTGGCTGCTCTTCAAACATGAAATACCTGTTTTTTAAGGAAGTCATTCAGCCATTTTATACACATAGTCATTTTATACAAACAATGTTTAGGACTTTTAAAGCTTTTGTTCATGCCAACTGTCCTATAGCTGCCAAAAGGCCTGGAGAAAAAAGTGTCCTGCCTGTTGGAATAAAGGCTTAAAGTGTGGAAATGGGCAGCTGTTTTTTCACGTCATGGAGATAAATCACATCACCAGGTAACAAACGTCCCCTTATTCTCTGAGGACAAAACACTTTCCTCTTCAAGCAGTAAGCAACCCTAGGGGTATTAACACACTCTAATGGCAGATTTCGGAGTGGTAGCTACATTAAGGTGAGCAGATTGTCCCACTTTTGGTGGGACATCTGGGGGTACCTGGCAAATTGTACTTATATTGAAATTAAAAATATATATATTACAATACTATTTTTGTGTTCTATGAAACTTTTTGTTGCTTTTTATTGCTCCATATAGACCAAATTTTTAATCAGGAACCCCCACCAGTCAATGGTATCCCGCTTTACCAATGTTAAAATCTAGTCACCTTAAGCTACATTAGTCCATTGTGGCGAAAACAAGAAAGAAGTCTTGGAATACTTTAAAGACTAATAGATTTATTGTGAAGTGAGCTATAATCCACAAAAGCTTAGGTCATGTTAAATCTAGTTTTTTATGATTCCGCAACCACCCCAGCCCCCAGTTTCCCCCAGAGACTGAAAAGTAAATAATGGCAGCTGTTAGCAGTAATGAACTTGAGAATCTGTCTCATTATTTGGATTTCTAACATTACCCAGTTGACTTATCAGCACTGGGCTTTTAAAGCTTGGTTAAAAAATAAAGCCATCTGCACCTGACCCCGGTCTCCCCTCTGATCCTGGGCCCATTCTGCACACATAGGATAATGCACTTTCAATGTGCTTTGGCAGCTGGATTTTCCTGTGCGGAACAGGAAAATCTACTTCTAAAGTGCATTGAAAGTGCATTATCATATGTTTGAGGAAAAGGACCAGGTTGGGTATGAATCCCATCTCCATTGCTCACTATTGACTCTGCAGTCACACTACTTATTCACGGGCATATCCACGAGTGGATTTTCTGTGCTTCATCAAGCAAATGCAGGTCCATGGCATTCTCATTCAGGTGCAAATGTGTTGCCTCTCCCCACCTACCCCATCCCAGCCATGCCTCCAGCAAGGACATTGGGCAGAGAGGTCTCTGTTGGTTGGTTGGCTCGCTGCAGCAGCAGACCCTTTCATTTCCAATGCTGCCTAAAATCTGTCTGAGCTTTCATGCTGCTAAGCTCTTCCCCATAATTTACAAATCCTCTTTAAGTAATGCGAAAAGCACTCATAAAAGGAGTTGAAGATCAGCCTACCTCCAACTGCCTTGCTTCATGGGGGGGGGGGGAAGGGTGCTAGTAGAAATGGCTTGCTTGCTGTTTCCAAACTTGGCAATTTGTTTCTTAAAGTGAGGAAGAGACATTGCCTGTCTTCCTTTGGAAATAAGAAGTGAGAGAAAACACCAGAAA
This sequence comes from Paroedura picta, assembly GCF_049243985.1. Lineage (NCBI taxonomy): Eukaryota > Metazoa > Chordata > Lepidosauria > Squamata > Gekkonidae > Paroedura > Paroedura picta. The sequence continues at coordinate 106,101,496 of NC_135371.1, read as the reverse complement.
ACCTAGCATAGAGGCCTTGAATGCAGTGGTTCATAAATAAAGACTTTTAAGAAGTGTCTCCTTCCCCCCGGTTATATTTAAAGAAAGTATTTCCCATTAAATTTTTATTTATTTATTTTGATTTTGAACAGCCCATATTTTTAAAATGCACCATTTTAAACTTTTGACCATTTTTTAACTTTAAAAAAATCAAAATTCCTGCATGGGAAGAAAAGATCCACAGCTGAGCTATTTTAGTTGTATTAAAGTTTACTGCCTGTGGACCCTATTCACAGTGGTTCTTTTTGTACACATTTCTTCCCTTCCCCCTATTAAATGCATGTATCAGATTGGGAGAAGGGACAGCAGCTGAAGGCAATCACAGTTTCCTCTTTAACTCCTTTTGATATTGATACTTATTGCATTACTTAAAGGGCCAGAAAAAGCAGGAAAATACTCCTACAACACAAAAGTTTAGACACAATGGAACCAGAGCTGAAATGAAGGACAGGAAGTCAAAGTCCTGCTTCACAACAACCAATCAACATAAACCAGTCATCAGCTCCAAAATTTTATTTATTTTATTTATTTATGTTTGGATTTATATAACCACCGCTCTTAGTGAACTGGCTCATGGCGGTGTACAATCTTATAAATATACATCCAATACATATCCATATACAATAACCATTTAAACAGTCCCCCGTTAAAACATAATTCTAAAAACCTTGGTAGTTTCACCTCACCAAGCAGTCCAGAAGCTTAATTTTCATGGGAAAGTCTGATGGCTCTCCTGCTAGGATTGCTGAACAGGCACTGAGAAAAATGTCCTACCCCTTACTGTGTGGAAATAAATTGCTAAAGCGTTTCATGGCATGGAGGGAAATCACATCACCTGGTAAATAACAGTCATTAAGTCACCCTTTCTCCAGGCTGTTGGCAAGCCCATCTCCTGATGTAAGGTAGGGTTGCCAACTCTGGCTGAGACATTCCAGGAGATTTTTGGGATGGAACCTGAGAAGCAGGGAGTTTGGGGAGGGACCTCAGTGGGGTATAATTCACATTGCAAAGCAGACATTTTTTCCAGGGGAACAGATCTCTGTAAATTGGAGACCAGTTAAAATTTCCAGAGACCTCCAGCCACCAACTGCTGATGGGCCACCCTCCATGAAAGGCAAAATGACTACAGGCCTTACTGCAGGAGAAAGTTTGATCAGAGACGACTCCTTCATTTGCAGTTTAAGGCACATCTGACAATCCACCTGGGCTTTCTTTCTTAGGGGAAACAACGACATAAGCAGTTCTGGAGAACACCAAAGTACTATATTTTAAGCTGCAAATAGATTGGAACCCACTAGATCTCAAACAAACACCTTCTCTTTCACCTTAACTGTGCTAATTATCATCTAAACATTTATTCCCATAATCTGAGAGTTATGTAGGAGTTATGTTTGCATAGCTATGGTTCTGTCTGATTTGTTTTAAGTGCAAAAATTAAACAAAAAGTAACACCCACCACTTGTAGCTGTTCATGCTGTCAAGCAAATTAATGAGCCTATATTTGCTATCAACATTTGAGCCTATATTTGCTATCAACATTTGAGCCTATATTTGCTATAAACATTGGTTTACAAAAAGGGCTGCCAAACAGAACGTATGGAGAATTGCATAGTACATTATCCCAGAGTTTACAGTCCTATGAAGAAAATGTTTGACACCTTGGTGCAAAAGATTATGATTAGCTATTTGCAGTACGTAGCGCCATGCTTCGTGGCTCCATTATTTTTACACATATCAAGGCAGGGGCTGTGTGAAGCAAAAGTAAAATCAGGCATTTTCCACATCAGCCTCAAAAAATCATGAGGGCAGAATCAGAGAATCTTTGGCAACATTAAATCTAGCATAAGAGTCACAAGTGAGCCAAGACACCAGTTCTACCATACTGCCCTTTTCTGGTTTGTGAGACCTAAGAGCTCTCCACTAGACTTCATTCACAATTCAGTTCCATCACAATGGCTTTTTGGACTATCATGCACAGATAGCTAAAGCATTCCTGTAAAACAATATCTACATCACTAGTCACCTGCAAGTTATCAGCCTCCTCTTAGACTTCGGAGCAGTGTAAGTAATGATTCAAATTTACCACTCAAAGCCCTTGCTGGTATCCATCTCCCGGAAATGCCAGCCTGGGTTTTAAAAATATGTGAACAAATAGATTGGCATTCCAGTGAAACAGGCCTAAAGGAGTCCTGATAAATATCTTCTGATTGTCAAAAACAGAGCCAGAGATCTTGTTCTTTGTTTCCAAATGTCAAAGGAGTAGAAGCTATAGAAAAGAGAGAAAATCCAGTTTTAATCAGCTCCTTTTCACTTTATTAAAACATACGTAAACAGCCCAATGCCCGTATTTTATGCATGCTGTAAAAGTCAAATCTTTAGCTTATGTTGAGTGGCATCAAACTTCTAATTCAGGAGAAGGTGATCATGGTTTACTTGCAAGCCACTTGCCAATTTCTGGTGGATTACATAAAATTTGTACCATAACCTGGATAGGCCATGCTAACCTAATCTAATCTCAGAAACTGACCAGGATCAGGCCTGGTTAGTACTTGGATGTAAGGATGGGCACAAACTGAACACTGGCCTATTTATGGTTTGCAAACCAAAATTTGTGATGGGCCTACTGTCATGAACTTGCACAAACTTTAAAAACAGTTCATGGCGGTTTGTGAATAGAGCAGACAACAGCATGAAATAGCTGAGTGGTGAACAGCTCCTCCTACCACTCAGTTGTGTTTTGGGCTGTTTTCAGCAGTCCCTTTAAAATTTAAAGGGACTGCAGAAAACAGCCAGAAAAACAGCTGAGTTTAAAGTTTAAAGGGACTGAACAAGACAACCTGAACTGCTGATAAAAGATGGTTAGGTCAGCTGTTTTTCAGGCTTTCTGCAAACCCTTATGGGGCCAAAAACCATAAACTGGTTCATTTCGTGGTTCTGCTATGAACATACATGAATTGCATTTTCCTGGTTCATGCTCATTTCTACTTGGTTGGGAAACCACCAAGGAAGTCCTGGGTGCTATGCAGAGGCAATCAGTGGCAAATACCTCTGCTTCTCTCTTGCCTTGAGAATTCATTGTTCACATTTTACTTATTATTTCTGTCTGCATACCTCAATTTGGTCCAGAGGTTTTCCTAGTCTGTGGTGATGGAGGTGATGGAAAGACTTCACAGGCAACATCTGATTGAAACAAAAGGAGCAACGAATAAAATCCATGCACCCTTAGCTGTGAACAATGAACTATCCAATTCTGTTAATGTGTAGTGATTCAAATAATACATATGCAGCCTGAACACATACAGGCTTGCACTTAATTCAATGGGACTTACAGTCAAATAAATTTGCTCTGGAATGAAGCTTAAGTATGGTCTAGCTGAGTTGTACAGTCATGTAAAATACCAGTCTTGTTCAGAAAGACAACAAATATTAAATATTCCCCTGTTCATAACCTAAGTATGAGACATGTAATTATATCTCAGATTTTATTCTTTTATTCTTATTTCCAACTCAATTTAATAATTACTTTTAAAGGAAGATATAGATTGAAAAGAAGGCCTTAGAATCCTCAAGGCTTGTACAGTAGACATTATAATTCAGTATTCATGGGATCTTTGGGGAATACTAGAGGAAAAAGCATCTATGCTTCAGTATCAATATAGAAAATGATCTTACAAAATTGCAGACAGATCTCATTGAATGCAGGGTTTTTTTAGATTATTCAGATCCCCCATTGAATCTGTTTCCTGCCATCTTCCTAAAGAACACTTGCTTTCAGCTATATTTTAGAAGATGGCATGACAATTTTACAATTTAATAAATTTTATTAATGATGATTAGCACAAGTCAATATAGCAGTTTAGCATATCAACCAATTAATGATGAGCAGTAAACTAAAGGCTAAACATTCAATTAATGATGCTAGAGAGCCAGTTTGGTGTAGTGGTTAGAAGTGTGAACTTCTAATCTGGCATGCCGGGTTTGATTCTGCACTCCCCCACATGCAACCAGCTGGGTGACCTTGGGCTCACCATGGCACTGATAAAACTGTTCTGACCGAGCAGTGATATCAGGGCTCTCTCAGCCTCACCCACCCCACAGGGTGTCTGTTGTGGGGAGAGGAATGGGAAGGCGACTGTAAGCCGCTTTGAGCCTCCTTTGGGTAGGGAAAAGCGGCATATAAGAACCAACTCTTCTTCTTCTTCTAAATAAACAACAAAAGAAAATAGCAGCAAATTGACTATCAACAGAAGTTCTATCAATAAGTAATATTTGAATTGGCTAACAGAAGTTTAACCTGATAATCTTTTAACAAGAAAATTATTAGTTAATGAGTCCTTTCTGAAGAAAAGATGGTCTTTGTAAATACTTGCCATCAAGTGAGAACTCAGCAGCTGGAATTGCCCTATAAGTGGAACAGAGATAATGATCATCAGTTCGTAGTAAAAATGTGGCAGGTGAACGACCATTATTTATTGTTCGGTGTGTGTAATGTAGCCAGGATATCCGAGGATTCCCTGGCAGCCAGGCAAGGGATGTTGAGAGGTTGTTTGCCATAGCCTGCTTCGCATCCTGGACCCCTCTCATTCTTTGGAAGAACTCCATTCAAATCCTTTGAGGACTCTCGTCCAAATACTAGCCAGGCTCAACTTTGCTTAGCTTCTGAGATTTGATGGCATTGGGCTTGCCTGGGCTGTCCAGGTATATGGTCATAAAAATATAAAGCAGACCCTTAGAAAGCATAAAAATCATGACACTACACTCATTCATTATCCCCCCCCCCCCGCGCCGTGCTACATGGATCTTGTGAAGGAGGCACTTGGATAACCTATTTCTGACCAATAGGGCTTCATTAACTGAGATTAAAAGGCTCACATTAAAGGAACCACTAAGGCTCTTACTCTTGGGAGTAAGTCCCAGTGAGCACAATGGGACCTAACGGATGAGCAAAGGGGGTTAGGGGGTTAGGGTTGTATTGTAAGTTAACCACGTTTTTGTGCAACAAGTTTCTCTCTCTCTCTCTCTCTCTCTCTCTCTCTCTCTCTCTGTTCAGTACTCACACAGTAGGGTATCCTATAATTCTATAATTATATTTATGTGTGATCACAAGTCAAATGCCAAAGACTAACTTTTCATATCACTTCACTGCCTTAACACAATACCTTTCAGGGAGTGGACTCTCACCTCCAGTTATGCATCGTCAAAGCCATGCCAGCATTTCTCAAGTTGGGGTCCAGCAACTACTTCTCATCTGTGGGAATGCTCTAAGGTTCTATGAGTCCTTCAGCTATGAGCCTAATGCAAAACCATACCCCTCTTACATTTCTATGAAAGCAGGATCTGTCTGTCTTAGAGGAAGGAGATGAATGATATGTCCCTGAATACCATCGCTCCTATTAAAACAGACTATCAAGATCTAGGGAGGAAGCTCAAGCAAATGGGGGCACAAATGGTATTCTCTTCAATCTTGCCTGTCAAGGGAAGAGGAATGTGTCGGGAGAGGAAGATAATGGAGGTGAATCACTGGCTGCGTAGTTGGTGCCAGCAGGAGAGATTTGGTTTCTGGGACCATGGGATAGGCTTTCTTGAGCAAGGCCTACTAGCACCTGATGGACTACACTTATCGAAGTTGGGGAAGTATGTGTTTGGCAGGAACCTGGGGAGATTCATCAGGAGAGCTTTAAACTGAAGCCACTAGGGGAAGGAGACGATCAACATAGGGAGTGTATGGAAGGAAAACGATCGGAGGCAACCCAACCGGCATGGCCAGCTCATAGGGAACCAAAAGTAAAAGGATTCAGATGCCTTTATACTAACGGCCGAAGCATGGGCAATAAGAAGGAAGAGCTGGAACTTCTCATGCTGATGGAAAAGTATGATCTAGTAGGCATCACAGAAACTTGGTGGAATGATTCTCATGACTGGAATGTAATGGTGGATGGATATGAACTGTTCAGAAAAAACAGAATAGATCGAAGAGGTGGAGGAGTGGCACTGTATGTGAGGAAAGGGCTTACCTGTCAGGAAATTCTAGTGAAGGAGAGCATATCTACAGTGGAAAGCATTTGGGTGAAAATAAGCGAGGGGAAAACAAACAGTGTGGTGGTTGGTGTTTGCTACCGACCACCTGACCAACGAGAGGATGTGGATGCTGCACTTTGTGAGCAGCTTGGGAAAATATCCAAGTGGCAGGACCTTGTCATCATGGGTGACTTCAATTTCCCAGATGTGTGCTGGGAAACAAACTCTGCAAAGCGTCCTCAGTCATGCAAATTTCTGACCTGCCTGGCTGACAATTTCATTTATCAAATGATTGATGAACCCACAAGAGGTTCAGCCATACTGGACTTAATACGGACCAACAGGCAAGAGTTGGTGGATGAGGTGAAGGAGGTGGGGACCCTAGGGGGAAGTGACCATGTCCTCTTAGAATTCCTTTTGAGATGGGGAGGCAAGGAAGCTTGTAGCCAGATGCGGATGTTGGATTTTCGTAGGGCAAACTTTAACAAACTCAGAGACATGATGAGTGTCATACCATGGACAAGAATGCTGGAAGGGATGGGAGCATGTGAAGGGTGGGCACTACTCAAACAAGAGCTATTGCATGCTCAATCAATTACTATCCCAGAAAGACGAAAACACTGCAGGAGCTCTAAGAAGCCTATTTGGATGAACAGAGAACTTCAAGAGGAACTAAGAAAGAAAAGGGAAATGTTCAGGAAATGGAGGGAAGGACAGAGCTCTAAAGAAGACTAGCTACAGGTTACTAGGCACTGTAGATCAATCATCAGAAAGGCCAAAGCTGAGAGTGAGCTAAGATTGGCCAGGGAAGCCCACTGTAACAAGAAAAAAAATTCAGTTATGTGAGGAGCAAACGTAAAGTAAAGGAGGCAATAGGCCCACTGTTGGGTGCAGATGGACAATCTCTAACGGAGGATGCAGAGAAAGCAGAAAGGCTCAGCGCCTATTTTACATCTGTTTTTTTCCCCATAGGTCAAAGGGTTTAGGCACATCTAGAGATGGAAGTAGCCAACAGATAGTGTCTGGGTGGCAGGTTGGCATGGACAGAGAGGTTGTCGAGAGGCATTTAGCTGCACTGGATGAGTTCAAATCCCCTGGGCTGGATGAAATGCACCCGAAAGTGTTCAAAGAACTTTCCGGAGAACTTGCAGAACCCTTGTCCATCATCTTCGGGACCTCTTTAAGGACTGGAGATGTCCTGGAGGACTGGAAGAGAGGAAACATTATTCCGATCTTCAAAAAAGGGAGGAAAAATGACCCGGGAAACTACAGACCAGTGAATCTGACCTCTGTTGTGGGTAAGATAATGGAGCAGATATTAAAGGGAGCGATCTGCAAACATCTGGAGGACAATTTGGTGATCCAAGGAAGTCAACATGGATTTGTCTCCAACAGGTCCTGTCAGACCAACCTGGTTTCCTTTTTTGACCAAGTAGCAGTTTTGCTGGATCGTGGAAATTTGGTTGATGTCGTTTACTTGGATTTCAGTAAAGCTTTTGATAAGGTTCCCCATGATGTTCTGATGGATAAATTGAAGGACTGCAATCTGGATTTTCAGATAGGTGGATAGGGAATTGGTTAGAGAGCCGCACTCAAAGAGTTGTTGTCAATGGTGTTTCATCAGACTGGAGGGAGGTGAGTAGCGGGGTACCTCAGGGCTCGGTGCTCAGTTCGGTACTTTTTAACATATTTATTAATGATCTAGATGAGGGGGTGGAGGGACTACTCATCAAGTTTGCAGATGACACCAAATTGGGAGGACTGGCAAATACTCCAGAAGATAGAGACAGAGTTCAACGAGATCTGAACACAATGGAAAAATGGGCAAATGAGAACAAGATGCAGTTTAATAAAGATAAGTGTAAAGTTCTGCATCTGGGTCAGAAAAATGAAAAGCATGCCTACTGGATGGGGGATACGCTTCTAGGTAACATTGTGTGTGAGCGAGACCTTGGGGTACTTGTGGATTGTAAACTAAACATGAGCAGGCAGTGTGATGCAGCGGTAAAAAAGGCAAATGCCATTTTGGGCTGTATCAAAAGAGGCATCACATCAAAATCACAAGATATCATAGTCCCATTGTATACGGCACTGGTCAGACCACACCTGGAGTACTGTGTGTAGTTCTGGAGGCCTCACTTCAAGAAGGACGTAGATAAAATTGAAAGGGTACAGAGGAGAGCGACGAGGATGATCTGAGGCCAAGGGACCAAGCCCTATGAAGATAGGTTGAGGGACTTGGGAATGTTCAGCCTGGAGAAAAGGAGGTTGAGAGGGGACATGGTAGCCCTATTTAAGTATTTGAAAGGTTGTCACTTGGAGGATGGCAGGATGCTGTTTCCGTTGGCTGCAGAGGAAAGGACGCACAGTAATGGGTTTAAACTACAAGTACAACGATATTAGGCTAGATATAAGGAAAAAGAATTTCACAGTCAGAGTAGTTCAGCAGTGGAATAGGCTGCCTAAGGAGGTGGTGAGCTCCCCCTCACAAGCAGTCTTCAAGCAAAGGTTGGATACACACTTTTCTTGGATGCTTTAGGATGCTTTGGGCTGATCCTGCGTTGAGCAGGGGGTTGGACTAGTTGGCCTGTATGGCCCCTTCCAACTCTATGATTCTATGATTCTAATTGCCCTTCTCCTCTTGAAAGGTGGGAACTAAACTGTCACCTTCCTCTGTAGTTGCCTAGTTTCAAGATCACTTAAAAATATCTGTTAATTGGTTTTTAGGAATCAAGGACTCTGCCTAGAAATTGGCTTAGTGGCTCCAAGAAGGTAGGAATGTCAGCCATCAGGTGGGACCTGGGGATCCCCTGAAATTACAGGTCATCTCCTGACTAGAGATCAATTTCCCTGGATGCTTTGGAGGGTGGATTCTATGGCATTGTGTCCCACTGAGGTCCCTGTATTCCCCAGGATCCACTCCCAAATCTCTAGGAGTTTACGCTACTTTCCAATTTGTTCAGCCTAGAAAAGCAGAACATAAGATGAGCCCTGCTGGATCCAGCATCCTGTCTCACACAGCAGCCAACCAGTTCCTCTCCAACTCAGCTCTGCATCCATAGATGATAACAACTCTAATGTCCAGGGTTTGTGTGATAGTAGTTGTTGAATATTTCTCTAAGGGATTAGCTATATTGTATGTTGGGAATTTTGTACATAGAATTCCCAGTGGGTGCCCCCCCCCGCCACTTACCAGGTACATGAGGCCCCAATATGGCCTTGGTCCACTGCATGAAGGAAGGAGGCAATAAACCTTCTCCTTGTGCCATCCTCCTGATTTTTATTAAAAAGGCCTCAGGAGAGCATTATTTGCCCTGTTGTGAAAATGTACATATAGTAATCTCAGAAGTAATCTCACTTTTTCACAATATGGCAAAAAGCACTCCCTCCAGGAGTTGGGAAATACCTGGAGATTTTTAGGTGGAGTCTGAAGAGAGCGGGGCTTGGATCTCAGGAGGATACAGTGCCACAGAGTCCATTTTCCCAAACAGTCATTTTCTCCAGGGGAACTGATCACTATCCAGAAATTGGTTGTAAAATTGGAAGATAGCCAGACACACACACACACACACAGACACCTCCAATGGAGGCTGGCAATCCTACCCAGGGCTTTTTTAGACTGGGGAGAAAACTCTTTCCTGTCACACTCTAGTCCAAAACTAAACCAGGCCCACATGGAACCTGGGAAGCAATTTTTTAAAAAATATAGCTTCATCCACTGTATCAGATACTTAAACCCTAAGTTATGATCCTATGGAATCAGCTACATCTTGAGATCTGCCCTTGTAGGCCATCCACAGTCACGAAAACATTGTATTCTAGAACTTGCTTTCAAAACACAACTGATAATGGACATAGGCTGCAGTCCTAAGAACACTTTCCTGTGCATAAACCTCATGGAATAAAACGGCACTTAATTTATGAGTATTTCTGCTTATGATTGCTCTCTTTATTGCATTGTTTGGAGGGTGTGAGAGAGTGAAAGCTTCCATAGGATACATTTTCTTACCACATTAACTTTGAAAGGGAGCTATCTGGTATGAGCTGTTAAGGGAGGAGGGGAAAGCTTGGGCATTTGCTATTTTAAAGAATGAAACTGTTCATTCTTGGATTGTGAAGACTTGAGAATTGCTATTCTATCCTGCACATAGTCAGTGGGAGCAGCTCATTATGGAACACCTCTGTTATTCAGTCTCCAGTCTAAAAATTTCCATAGATATTCCATCTTTTCTATATTTTATCCAGAAGCTGATTGATGAAGGGAGATTTACATTGGAGGCTACTGAACATTGCTTTTATTTCAGCTCTAAAGTGTTCTTACTTCCAAATACTTGGGAATAATTCTGTCCAATACATGGTATTTATTATACTGTTTAATGCATCTCTGTGAATTCATTTCCCTTCTGGGGGCAATACAGATGGTAATCATCATTCTTCAGATTTCCCCTGGAAATAAGAGTTCAGTCACTGGAGTTCCCCAACATCATCTTTCATGAAAACAGACACAGACAATCAGTGTAGTTTACAGCAGTTTTATGCTTCTTAAGTACTTCTCTCATGTTTCCTAAACATAACGAGAAACTGATAGTAAATATCATCTCAGATATGAGTCATGCACAGAAAGGCAGAAAGATATTTACCTGCACCATTGTGTTTGGTTAATTATTTTACCTACAAAGATCAAGAAAACAGGAGAAGGCTGCTGAGTCATTCAAAAACATAACGATAATATGAAATACAATACTGCATGAATTATGTTGCCAGAGCACATTAGAAAATATGAGATTCAGTGAAAAAACAAAAAACATGTAGGTTTCCATAGGGATGCCAGACATAGTGTGCTCTCTAGGAAACAATGAGCTGTGATATCAAGAAGAAAAAAGAAATGCTGTAGGCTAGCAGTACCTGATATCCTCCACGTTGGGGCCTACTCCCTCCTCCTTGATATTCCCCAGACTCCTTCTGCATATTTTGGTGCCAGATGAAAACTTTGTTTCTTTTGTTTTGCAACTATTACTGTTATGTGATTGCAACCTTATTTCCTTCTCGGTTTATTAGCTCTTAGAAGAAGGTCTTGAAATTATTCTTAGCAGGTCTTGAAATTACTGCTAGGTGTCTTTGGTTTTCAGATCTAGATATAATTATATTTTCTGGGCAGTCCTATGCCAAATTACTCCAGCTAAACTCATTAAAAATCAATGGATTTAGACTGAAGCTACTCAGGACTGCACAGTTACTCTGCTACATTTGGGGCAGGAATTGAGCAGTTCTACCCTCTCCTCATCACCTGATACAATGAGTCTTTCTTGTCCTTGCAATCATCCTACCATGGCCCCATTCTTTTTCTGTCTTTGAATATAACTAAAGAATCCTTTTTATTGTTTTTAGCATTTAGCACTTCCTCATGCATACCACTGGACTCAACCTTTGGAGATATAACCTGTGTGAAAGGGAATGGTGCAGCAACTGCACCAGGCCCAGCAAAAAGTTAGCCAAAAGATATAAGAGGAGCCCATGTGTATCATGCATTCACCCTTTCATAGGAGGTGGGGAGAAAACAACACAGTATGGCAGCCACCTGGAAGAGCATTCACAGCCCACCCCATGCCACTTGCTGCTCTGCCTGCCCCATCCCTGCCCCTTGCACTCTATCATATCAGCACAGAGGCATTGTGGTGATGACAACCGTGTATCCCTCACATGAGGCACATCCCCCTGAATGAGCATGACGTTGTGTGGTAGCTCCCTTCAAAAGTAGGAGTATCCAGCTGGCCACACCTGCCAAAAGCCCTGTGTGGAAATAGCCCTGATGCTCCAAATCACTGCTTGCTAGTTGTCCTGAATCATAATATAGGCACTTTAACTACTGCCATTTCCTCTTTGGGGTGCTGCAGTACATGTGATAGATTCATTGTGCTTACCGTGTACAACTTGCATCAGGTTATGTAGGTTGGAGATGTACACCTCTGTGTGACCTCTGACCTCCTGGATAATGGACTGGTCCAGATGTACTGTTAGAACTTCAACGCTCTCACTGCTGGAATTTTGTTTCTTAATCCTAGCATGCATACATAACCAGGCCATTGATCAATTAATCAAGGAGACATCATAAGTATCCCTACAGTTTGTTGCTCATAAAAGTTTGCTCTTTATGCAGGTCCCAAAAATACATCTATTTTCTCCAGGGCTACAGGTGGAGCATGTCTAGTGTACCCTAGCATTATGGCTGTATTACTACTAAGACCATTATTCATTGTGGCAATGATGGTTATGGTACAAGCTTGGCTAAGCCTGAAGGTGGGAGATTCAAAACCTTTTCCAAGACCCAATTAACTTGAAAAGAGAATAATTAGATGTTGAAGAAAGGGTGTGAACAAGCCTGAAGAAAAATGCCCTGTCCCTTTAATATAGGTTTACTCTGTGGAAAAGAGCAGGTGAAGCTTTTAATTGCATGGTAGGAAATCACATCACCTGCGAAATAACACCCATTAACCCTCTATTAAAGGGACAAGACATTTTTTTCCTGCAGGCTGTTGAAAACCCTGTACTTAAGCTGCCCAGCTAAGCCCTCCACTCTGAAGAAGCAAGCAGTGACTCATGAAAGCTCATACCCTGCCACAAATTTTGTTGGTCCTTAAGGTGCTGCTAGACTCTTGCTCTTTTCTGTTTCTAAAGAACAAAGGCTGGGTCTAGAGGCACCTTTAACACCAACTAGATTTTATTCAAGGTTTAGGCTTTTGTGTGTGCAGCACATGTCCACAGAATTCTGAGTGCACTGTGCTGTGCACCTAGAATCATAGAATTATAGAGTTGGAAGGGACCTCCTATGCAGGACACTCACAACCCTATCACTCATCCACTGTAGCCTGCCACCCCCTTGAACCTTCACAGAATCAGCCTCTCCATCAGATGGCTATCTGGCCTCTGTTTAAAAATTTCCAAAGATGGAGAACCCACCACCTCCCGAGGAAGCTTGTTCCACTGAGAAACCGCTCTGTCAGGAACTTCTTCTGGATGTTTAGATGGAATTTCTTTTGAATTAATTTAATCCCATTGGTTTTGGTCTGTCCCTCCAGGTCAAGAGAGAACAACTCCATCCTCTACTCCCGCTCTACACAGCAACCTTTTCAATACTTGAAAATGGTTATCAGATCCCCTCTCAGTCATCTCCTCTCCAAGCTAAACAGACCAAGCTCCCACAACCTTTCCTTCAAACCCCTCACCATCTTTGTCACCCTCCTCTGGGCACACTCCAATTTGTCTACATTCCTCTTCAACTGTAGTGCCCAAAACTGAACACAGCACTCCAAGGCAGAGTCTGCACTTACTTTGTTTATTCCATTGTCAATCCTGTTGAATTCAGATAGATTTGAACTCAAGTCTTCCTCTCCCCCCCCCCATTGAAACAGGAAAGTGTTCTGCACGTGGTTAGGGTAGTTAAGAAGAGGGGGGAGGCAAATGGAGACTCTTTCTTTGTTTTCTTGAAGGGGGGAGAGGATCAAAGAAGTCAGAGGAGGAAGGAAAAAATCCTTTCTTTTCTTGAAAGGGGGGGGGGATCGAAGAAGGCAGGAAAAAAATCCAATACGGACAGGTGTTGAGAGAAATTAGGGGCTTCTCCTTTAAGGCAAGTTTGTCACATGACCACCTGTGGCCAATCATGGGTCCTCTACCACGGAGGAGAGCCCAGATTCAGAACAGCCTTTAAATATTGAGGGTTAAAAGCACTCTAAGATATCGCACAATAAAGGTAGGGTCACTCCGGATCAATCCTTCTTGCTGCAGAAGGAAAATTTAAATCACCCAAAATCCAAACAGAAATTGCATTCTGTGTAGAGGGCAGGGACTGAATCGACCTGGGATTGGAATAAATGCTCCGTGCAGGTTACACCCAAGTGAGGCTGAATAAGAGCAGAGTAAAGCGGTACCATCACCTCCCGTGATCTGGACACGATACTACATGATTCCATAATGGGTGGCCTTCAAAAAGCACTATGAATAGATGAATAGGCTTTTCAACACAGAAGGTTTGAATTAAAAAAAAAAAAGAAATTAGTGGGCATTGTGGGCCCTTTAAAACTTTGAGATAGGGGATTAGTTGCCTGGCTTGATTGACAGGTGGAGGAGAGTCCCATGTAAAGGACGTTACTCTCTTCCGCCATCTCAAGCAGACATGCAGAGTGTAAGAAGGACAAGAAGGTGGCAGACAAAAAGGAAGAAGGTGAGGAATGGCTGGAGTTATGATTAGTATTAGAGCTACTCCATTTCGCTGGCATAACGCTATTTTTTTTAGATGCGTGAAAATGCCCAGAGAGTAGATACTGGGGCAGGAAAAGTAAACCATTCAATTCAAGGTTGCTCTCTGACATGTGAGCTGTAGGAGAAGTGTTCTGAAGATGTGAGCATTGACTCACAAAAGCTCATACCCTGCCACACATTTTGTTAGTCTTTAAGGTGCTTCTGAACTCCGGCTCTTTCGACTTCTAGCCGTAATTAGGGAGAAAAGTATCTGTCCCTCTAATACAGGCTTGATATGTAGAAATGGTCAGGTGAAGCTTTTCAAAGCATGGAGGTAAATAACATCACCTGGTAAATAATATCCTATTAAGCCTCTATTAATGAGACAGGGCATTTTTCTCTAGGTGGCTGGCAACTTTATCTCCCCTTACAGCACGAGCCTGACTTCCATTAAAATGACTCTTATGTACTGAAGACAATAGCTAGTACATAATTACCCTTAAATAATAAATTACAAAATGTAAACATGCACAAATAAAATCATAGCGACATGCAAAACAGACATATGGCACATAATAAATCACAATACATTAAGACACCTACTGCTTTCAAGGGTAAATGATATAAATACATCAAGCTGTAGTAATTAGGGTAATGATCTCAGAGATGCTGACTGCCAAGGCAGGAGCAAAACTGGCACAGACTCCATGGTACCACTTTCTACATGATTAGTGGCCCACCATAAGAAATCATCCATGATTGCTAGATCTGTCTACCATGCAAACAACAGGGAAGCTGTGGCATGGAATTTACCTCTCTTGGGCCATTTGAAAATCCTAAAGGATGACAAAAACAAAAAAGGTCATTGTGATTACAAACAGAAAAGCAAATACGTAATAAATTAGACTTTTCTTAAAAGGCAACAAAGTAATGGCTTACTTTGAGGAAGAGGAAAATGTCCATTTGTTGGCTTAGCATTTGTAGCTCTTGAAAGCTGTGGAGAGCCACATCCCTCTTTCCTTCCACTTTCTTTTTCAGAGCTAAAACATCGGCTAGCTGTTTTTTCTCGTTGGATTGGATATCACCCAGGATCTGCTTCTCTTTCTGATCCACCTGGGACTTGATCTCTTGGAAAAGCTTTGTCAGCTGTTCAGTCAAGGTTTTCTTATTGTTCTGAAAGGAAATATGTAGAACAGCTGAGCGGCTGGACTGCCTGTAGGACTGTCAGCCTCTAAATTGTGGCTGGTCATCTCTTGGGAATACAACTGATCTCCAGGTGGCAGAGATCAGATCACCTAGGGATGCCAGTCCCCAGGTGGGACCTGGGGATGTGCTAGCCTGGAATTACAGCTCATCTCTAGACTAGAGACATCCATTTCCCTGGAGAAAATGGCTGTTTGAAGGGTGGACTCTATGGCATCATGCCTCACTGAGACCCTTCCCTTCACCAACCCTGTCTTCCTCAGGCTCCACCTCCAAACTCTCCAGATAGTTCCCAACCAGGAGCTGTAAAGCCTAACTGCCTGGAACCTGGTGTTCTGTAAATCTGAGGTAGTCAACCTGTGGTCCTCCAGATGTTCATGGACTACAGTTGGGAATTGGTTGACTACCCCTGCTGTAAATGATACACCAGAAGTGTCACATAGATCGATTTTGCACAACAGCGGCTGCACCAAGCCACTGCCAATTCCTTGCATTGGGGTCGTATGCTCCACTGCTTCCAAGACTGCACGGGGGAAGGAATCCCCCGGCACATGAGGACTGCCCTGACGTTATCCGTGCACACATATAATACTGGGACTGGAAGAGCCTGCCACGATGGGGCCTCACCACACAATGGCAGGAGATTGGCATGTCACTATCCCACCATCGTGGGTGTGGGGCAATGCCCCGTTTGGCTCTGTGCTTCCGTGGCGCTGACCGGAACATTTGGGCATCTTCTATTATGCACAGGGCTGGCCCGGGCTAGCCACCGATGGCGACCGCAGCACCATAGGGAATGTGGAAGAATCCGTGTTCCCTTATTGCGGGCCATCCGAGGGCCTGAATTGGGCCAGGGTTGGGAGGGGGCTGGGATAGTGTCGGCATTGTGCACAATCGGTGATTTGCCCTGCTGCCTCCAGCCCGAAGTTCCCGCCCCATGCAAAATTGGTCTTGGCCTCACAAAACAGCAAGGGGGCATTGGGGGACTGGGCCATGAATCTAGGGTTAAGTATTTTTATCTCTTTCACCTATGGTTGCCAGGTCCCCCTGGGCCATCAGTGGAGGACGGGGGATAGGACTGCCAGGTCCATGTGGACAAACTCCTAGAGATGTGGGGATGGAATCTGGGCAGGAAAAGGGCTTCATTGGGTGCACAATGCTATGAAAGTCCACCCTCCAAAGCATCCTTTTTCTCCAGAGAAACTGATGTGTCTATTCTGGAGATGAACTGTAATTCTGGGGGATCCTCAGGTCCCACATGGAGGCTGGCATTCCAACTGCCTCTCACAGGCATTTCACCAGTTAAAATGCTACCCTGCTGGATTTTCAAAATGTGCTTTGGCCTTTGAGAACATTCTTTACACACACAGGCACACATTTTAAAAGTGTCCGTTATTAATAAAACACATTTTGAACAGAAGAGCAGGAACAATAGGCTATCCAATTTATTGCTCTCTATCATCTTCCACTTATGTTGCAAGTGAGTCTAAGGATTATTTTCAGATCAGTGCAAAATATTTTCACTTTGACTATCCCAGCTTTCCCCAGCTTTTTTACCATTGAGAAACCCCTGACACATTCCTCAGATTCTGAAAATCCCCAGAAGTGGCAAAATCATGCAGTGTACATGCCCACCTGGGACCCCTCCTCTTCCCACCCCTCCCGGCCCATCATTGTCCATTTTGGGAGGGGAAGGGAGGGTCTGACATATCGCCCAATAAATGTTTTACAAATTTAAAAAATATATTAAAAATTAATTACCTCTCTGGAAACCCTCCCAATTTAATGAAACTCTGGTTGAGAAAGCCTGCACTTTCTTGTGGGTGTCACTGCTGAGAGCAATTTAGGACAACAGCAGTGTACTAGCGGGTGTGATCAGACTTTGCTACCTCCTTCCTGCGACTGAAGGGAATCTTAGATCCAAGATCTTAGTGGTTTTCACATTCAGGGTCTTATTGAGCTTAAGGTTTCTAGGTCCCCCTTGGCCACCGGGGAGTAAGGCTGCCAGATCCAGGTCGGGAAACTCCTGGAGATGTGGGGAAATGGAGCGTAGGTAGGTCAGGAACCTCATTGGGTCACAATGCCCCCCTCCAAAGCATCCATTTTCTCCAGGGAAACTGATCTCTGTAGTCTGGAGATGGGCAGGAATTCCAGGGGATCACCAAGTCCCACCTGGAGGCTGGTATCCCTAACTGGGCCCTTGATTATGTCCATGAAAAATGACTAGGAACCACTGCCTGAATCCATTTTGGCTTCTTTTGACCTGGGCTTCTCTCACCCCTGTGATTCCTGAGCTGCAGGAGCACAGGCAGGGAAGCAGCAGCCTGTATCCAGCATCACCATTCCACTCTGTTGCTTGTAGCTGCTGTTATTCTGGCTTGGTACAAAGAAGTGACTTGTCAGCCCCCTAGTGTTACTTGTTACTCCCACAATGACAATACTTGGGTCTATTTGTCGGTGTTAGATCCTGGTTTAAAAAAAACCCACCACAAACAAACAAACAAACAAAATCCAACAGATTTGGAGGAGGTTTAGGGGATGCCTTTTCAAAACATGACTTTTCAGCCCTTCCCCATAGTCTCTGGAGAAGAAATTTCTTATTGGACAGAGAATATTATATGTGGAATATGCTTCAGCTGCAGCTACTGCATAGTAATAAATGCAACCAGATCCGTGGTGAGATTTTTCAAGAGGGTTATGGTCAGTTCATTCAAAGAGCAGACACATGCTGGGAAAATGGGGCGGGCCTAATGGGTGGTCCTGCTTTCATCTGTGAAATGGTGGTGCTGGTGGAAAGTGGTGTCAAGCAGCAGTCGACTCTGGGCAGCTGCACAGGATTTTCAAGGCAAGAGACATTTAGAGGTGGTTTGTCTGCCTTTGTATCGTACAAGACTATAAGAAGGACGGTCTAATAATTAAGCCAAACAGAGAGAAACAGACCTATCCACTGGCAATATAATAAATATATTCATAAAAGAAAGAAAAGTGTCCCTTTTTTGTAGTTTTCCTTATTTCTTTATTCTGTAGGACTTCTGTCAAAACGGAATCCAGGTAATATCCGTTTTCAGTGAAATTCTTTCATCAGTGACAAGTCCTCTGAGTCTTCAGTATATTTATCAATACGTATTGAGAATTTAAACCTTATATATATTAATAGCATAATACTGGATACAGGCTCACATAGGTATGAGGATACCGGTCTGTATTGACCCCCCCCCCTTATTGGTTGTATTGCCCTTTCTGTGTGAATCTGTGTTCCCACCAACAGCATCCCCTGTGCCCCCCTCTCCTCTCCAAAGAATATAAACTATGTAACCCCTTTCCTTAACGTCTCTGTCAAGAATCCTGTCTGTGAGCTGTTTGCGAAGTCCTGATCTCTGTCCTGATTCTCCAAAGAAAGACTTCTACTTAAAGCTTCAGCCTGCAGTCTGAGAGTGATATCCATCGTGCAAACCTGCTAGGTCTCAACCGCTTGTTTCCTGACAGTATTGCCTTACAGGTGATCAGGAATTCAACCAGAAGCCAACACAGCTGCTGGAGGATAAACTGAATGTGGGACCTCCAAGGTGTCGCTGTGAGGACCCTGGCAGCTGCATTCTGGACTAGTTGCAGTTTCTGGATCAAAGTCAAGGGCAGGCCTGCATAGAGCGAGTTGCAGAAGTCAGGCCTAGAGGTGACCATCTCATGGATCACTGTGGCTAGGTGTTCTGAGGCCAAGTATTGTGCTAATAATTTGGCTTGGCAAAGGTGGTAGAATGCCAGCCGTGCTACCATCACAATTAGAGCCTACATTGAGAGGGAGGCATCAAGAATCACACCCCACTTAGCTTCTGAGATCTGAGGAAATCAAGCTAGCCTATGCCATCCAAGTCAGGGGGTTATTTAAACAGCAACACCTGATTCCAACAATTCATTGTTTGTTTTATCTGGATCTTACTGCATTGTCTTCTACTTCTGCCATTCTGTTTTCTACATAATTTATAACATGTCTGATACCTTTTCTTTTTGCAATCATTTCTCTATTGTTTTAATCCTATTCTGATGGCACTGTTTATTTGGAGCCTAATACTCTCTAATTACATTATTTTATATCATGTGCTCCATCAGCCATCAGGAAAGGTGAACTACAAATCTAAACACCGCCCGCGGCGTCGCGGGCGCCGCGGACTAAATAATTCGCTAAGGGGTTCTGGGGCGGGATGTGTCCTCTGGACAGACAATCAGAGGGACCAATCAGCAGGCACTTCGCACCTGCCGATTGGTCCCTCTGATTCCCAGCCCCAGCAACTGCGAGCCGCGCACAGCGCGGCTCGCAGTTGCTCCCGGCCTGATGTGGCGAGAGGCGCAAAGCGCCTCTCACTGCGTCAGGCCGCCGCCCCAGGGAGCCCCCAGCAGTCGCGCGCAGCTTCGCGCCTCTCGCCATGTCAGGCCGCCCCCTCAGACCCATAGAGCCGACCCAGAGGACCGCCACCGGGGGACATGCACAAAGGTTCATTCCTAGCGCCCGCTGTATTCCTCATACAGCGGGCTATATTACTAGTAAATACATAATTTTGTTGGCACAGGTTTTTCGACTGAACTAGAGAAGCATTTCCTTCCATTTTAAGCAGTATTCCCCCCCCCCCGGCCGCCTTGTCGGATTGATAAAAGCGACATCTTTATAAATAATTCTTGATTGAACCTACAATTCACATATATTGTCAGCACTCTGTTGCACTCAGAGATAGAAAGTTAATGAGCTACCTGGTCAGAGAAAAACAGGTGAGTTGTTAGGTAAGGCTGTTAGTTAATTTATTTTCACAGGCATTTGAAGCAGATGCTTGGTAACGTCAAAGTAGCACACAAACCTTTATCTGATCTTCACTCTTCTGAAGATGCTTGAGAGCTTTAGTCATGGTGTTTTTGTTTTCTTGTATTGATTTCATGGATTGTGAGAGAATTGCCTGTTTAAAAAGAGGGGAAATCAGTTAACCAAGAACAACAGGAAAATAACAGAGGGGGAACCTTCAGTACTATGGCACATCTGGAACAGCTTTGCTGTATAATATAAAAAGCTAAGCCCTAGGTGGGCAGAGAGGGGGGGTGGAGCCAGTGATCCCTTCCAATTGGTCCTAAGATAGGACTGGCTTCCACCCCCTGGACTTGGGACCTATAGGGAGGTGACACAGCCCACCCCCAGCCCCTTCCAGGGGCAATCTGGTGACATCACCACCAGTCTGCCCTGACCACCGCAGGGAGAGGAGGTCGGTAGGGCTGTCGAGGGGGGTGAGAACGGAAGCTTGGACAGGCTGCACCAGCCCTTTTCGCCTTACTGTCCTAACTGTCACATCCAACAACTTCCCTCACTTTGCCTCAGACCACTGACAGAGATGGCAGGAGGCTGGTGAGTGCGCTCCCTCCCCCTCTCTTCAGGCCTGCTGCAAAGGAGCCTCTGACAGCCCCTGACTGAGATGGGGGAGGTGTTTCCAAGAGCAATGTGGAGGAGTATGTGGGTCCACTTGTGATTTCCTTTTGAAGGGGGGCTGAGAGAAAAGCCCCTTCTCACTTAAAATACTGCTCTGGCCAGCCTCACTGCTGAAGGGAAGAAACAGCCAAGCCATGTGTATTTCTTCTGTGTGACTCTCTACAGATGAGGCCTGCTGCACAGGGTTGTTGTGCAGATGAAACAGGAGGCAAAAGAACCTCTGCAACAGCATCCAGTTTCATCTGCACAACAACTCTGTGTCGTAGGCCTAAAATCTACAGAGAGTTGCTTGGCAGCCCCCTCCCTCCAGCAGCGAGAATTGGCCTTTTGGACAGTAACAGGGACTGCAGTTGCCAGCAGTAGGCCTCAGGCTTCAGAAGGGCAGACATCACCAGCCAAGCAACAGACTGCACTAGCCAAGGGGTCTCTGGGCCCACGTGCATTCCTTTTGAAGGGGTGCATGTGAGGGGAGGGAGCTTTCCCTTCAGCCTAACCTCTTGGAGATGAGCTGTACTTCCAGGGAATTCTCAGGCCCCACCTGTTAGCTGGCATCCCTAAACCTCAGTGGGATACAATGCTACACAGTCACCCCTCTAGAGCAGCCATTTTTGCCTGGGGAGCTGATCTTTATAGTCTGGAGATGAGTAGCAGTTTCAGGAGATCTCCAGGCCCCACCTGGAGGTTGGCTGTCCCTGGTCTGAACATATTCCTTAAAGTCTGGAAGTGGCACCTCAAAAGTGTGTAATGCCCCCGCAGCCACCTAGCACCCCCTGACTTATTTCAGGTCAAGCAAACATTGCAGAGATGAGATAAGGTTGCCAGATAGGTGTAGATTCATCTTCTGGAATTCCACACTATCTAAGTGTGCATAAACCTGACTAAGGTCAAGACGGCTGTGCACATAGAGACCTCCTCTTAGGGTTGCCATCTTCCAAGTGAGGCTCTCTACCCCACCTCCATCACAGGGAGTCTGCTATGGGGAGAGGAAGGGAAGGTGACTGGAAACTGCTTTGAGACACTTGAGGCCTGCTGGGTGACTGCAAGTCAACCGGTGCCATTTGGTAGGATTGAGAGTTGAGACCACAATGTAGATCCCCCTTTCGGGGTCCTTGCATGTTCTTGTAATATGGAATATTAATAGTGTTTTTTTCTTCCAATAGCAAATAAAAGCTACATTATCAACTTTCCCTGTCATCCTTCAAAATCTCAAAAACAAAAAAAGAGAATTGGTAAAAAGTAAATACAAGCAGGGAAGCCACAAAGACTTTAGGAGGCTTCTCACTTTCCTCTGTATCCCCCCCCACGTGCACCATTTCTTCTTTCCCTAGCTGGCTGCCCCCATAGTTTCTCCCCTTTTCTTGCTTCCTTGTCTTCCTCCCAGCCACCAGCCACCCTACCTTTATCTGCTCCCATCTTGGTGCAGTTGGGAGGAGAGCGTTATTTCAGGAGCTGAGTCAGGAGCTGACTGCTAGCTCCGCCCTCTCCTGAGTAGGCCTTTGTCCTATAAAAGGCTCTTGCTTCACAAACCAAGTCTTAGGAGTCTCATCAATGTTGTTCTAAATATGTAGAAACCTCCAAAGTGGTGACTGAGGGCATTTGTGCACCCGTTAAAAATAGTGAAATTCTTACCTTTTGTTCTGGTTATATTCTGGCCCCTCCATATGACATCACCGACATACAGCATCTGGGCAGTAAATAGCCTGCTACATCCTCCATTTTAATGCGCTAGTTGGTGAATCCCCAAAAGTGGATTCACCAATCTATGTAGTGCTATTTAATGGAGAACAACCAGTAGCCCACCAGCCAAAGACAGGTATGGGGGCAAAGAAGCACTATCTCCGCTTCCAATGTCCTGCCCTCACACCTGCCTCTCTTCTCCCAGGGATGAGAGTTTTGTTTTAAATAAAACTGCCTGGAGCAACGAATAGGTGTACAAACATGCAGGCAAAGCCAAAAATAATTTTCTCCCAATGTTGTAACGCAAAGCATGCCTTGCTAAAATCCTCCCCCGCCCCCAAAAAATTAGGAACAAATTTTTTTATCTTAAGTTTCAAGACTTCTGATTCCATAATGGGTGCCATTCAAAAAGCACTATGCATCTATGATTAATTGCATAGGCGTTTCAACTGAGAAGGTTTGAATTTTTAAAAAATTAGCGGGCATCGCGGGCCCTTTAAAAAGTTGAAGAAGGGGATTGTTTGCCTGGCCTGATAGACAGGTGGAAGAGAGTTGCGTGTAAAGTGTGTTGCTCTCTTCTGCCATTTCAAGTAGTGCTTGTGGAGACTGAGAAGCATGAAAAGGTGGCAGAGAACAGCGAGACAGGAAGAAGGTGAGGAGTGGCCGGGAGGCATTATTATATTTAGCATTACACCATTCGGCTGGCGTAACACTATTTTTACAGGGATAGATTCAAATAAGTAGCCATGTGGGTTTGAAGTAGCACAATAAAATCAGAGCCCAGTAGCATCTTTAAGACCAACAAAGATTTATTCAAGGCGTGAGCTTTCGAGTACAAGCACCCTTCATCAGACACCTGTCAAAAGCTCACGCCTTGAATAAATCTTTGTTGGTCTTAAAGATGCTACTGGACTCTGATTTTACTATTTTTACAGATGTGCAGAAATGACCTGAAAGTTCTGTGGGCATTCTTTTCTAAAGCTGAAGGCATTTTTCCCTATAATTTTGAGCATATTTAATCCCCTGATGTATTTTAAAAGATTTTTCTACAGACTTGGGACTTCTTTTTGGTCTGTAGAAAAATTCCTCCTATTTGTCCTTAGCTCCATACCTGTTTTGGAATTAGATTTATGATATAATTCATACCTGTTTTGGAATTTCATACCTATTTTGGAATTAGATATAATTCATACTTGTTTTGGAATTAGATATATAATTATATTTATTGATTGATATTCATTGTTTCATCAATTAAAAGGCTGAAGTAGATAAAGCAGTTCCTTGAAAATAATGCAGATAGCTTTGCAAGTCAATGGTAGGATTTACTGATTATTTATTACCTCTTAAAATTACAAATCCTATAATGTTTTCAGATTTTGGGGATAGAAAAAAAATGGCTCCCAGGCCACTTACATGTCTCACAATTGTGAATTTTGTCTCTAGCAGTGGCTTGTATCATTGCTGTGAGGACAGAGTAGGTTGGATACAGTTCTGCAAATCTTATATTTTTATTTGAATTTAGGGTTGTTAGAACACAAAATTATCCAACAGAGGGAGCTGCAACAAAGACTGTATCTAGTCAATAAGGAATTGGGCATGCAGAGAAATGAGGCCTTTTCTTCACCTGTGTTTCCTCCGATTTCACTGTGAATTGAACTCAATGTTTTAAAAATTCAGCATGTGACTCTGCTTTCAGAATTCTGCAAGACGAGTTATAGTTATCGCTATTGCATTCCTCAGTTGCTTGCAATAATACCTGAGTCATGAAGTTAGACCTCTGTTTTCTTTGAAAGGTCCATCAAAACAGAATAGTGTTCTAGCAGCTTACCTTGAACAAAGCCTGAGCATGCTTAATTTAAAACGCACAATACAACAAGAGAAAGCCATGCTTGGCTGAGCAATCTTTTGTACACTTGCTGGGAAAGAAATATCAGAAAAATTTATTGAGGCTTGCTCCCAAATAAGTGTATGTTCCAGGTTTCTACTGCAATCCTAAACACACTCATCAGGTAGTAATGTCCATTTGGTCCAGCAAGATGCATTCTGAGTAAGCATACACAGAATCAGACTGCAAATTATCTATGTTGCAAACAGTGGACTGACTTGCAACTCACTTTTGCTGGATTGTGCTATTAGGGTTTAAAGTGCACAGAGATAGCGACAGGGTGTTGCTTGGGAAGGGCTATCTGCTGAAATAGGGAACAGAGAATTTGTTCAGCTTTAGGATGGAAGAAAGAACAATAAAAGTCATGTTCTTGGAACTTGTACTCACAATTGCCAGGTGTGTATTTGTATCACTGTACACTGTACACTGAACAACAAAGATTCTTGTGTAAAACATGGAAGATAAGAAAGGTCAGATTACTAACAGGCTGTATCTGAAACACCATGGACTGGCACAAACTTTCAGTTCAAATGGCGCTTCTAGAATGGATCTAACTCTATAGTGACCAGTGAATTATAGACTTTGATGAAATGGTTTTCCATTGGGTGTTTCCACTGTTCAGTAGTTAGAAGCAGCTAGCTGTGAATTTCCTGCAGTCTTCAGGAGATTGGACTAGATGACTCTGGAGATCCCTTCCAACTCTATGATTCTATGATTCGAATAAAGGGACAGAACATTTTTTTCCCTTCGGATTGTTGGCCACCCTATTTTTTTCCTTTCAGATTATTGACACACCCAAATGAAACACCACATGCTGGAGAGTCCAAAATATGGTGCCCGGGGCTGCATCCCAGGCCTGTCAAGGTCTTTCCAGATGCTTGCTAAGTGTTCTTAGAAAGTAGGTGGGTCTTCTGACTAGCTTTTGGAGATTTGAATGGCTGCGCAGATTTTTTTTAATTGTTACTTTGGCAGCAACTGTTACCACAATGCAAGTAACTAAAGTGTGTGACTGAAGGTAAATTGCGGCAGCCATTTTGTGGCTACTTGGCTTCCTGCAGCAGCCATTTTGTATCTGTACCTACCATCCTGTGTCAGAATCCAGAGGTTCCTGCTGGCAGTGCTGATGCCTGCTTTATGCTTTCCCCAGCATATTATTTCTGAGGTTGAATTTTGATTTCCTGCAGCTGTTAAAGGCAAAGGTACCTTATTCCAAATAGCTTTTGGGCAGCCTAAACTGGTGTAGCAGTTCATCCCAGGTTTGAAAGCTGAACTAGATGAGGATGTAGGGTAG
Organism: Paroedura picta; assembly: GCF_049243985.1. NCBI lineage: Eukaryota > Metazoa > Chordata > Lepidosauria > Squamata > Gekkonidae > Paroedura > Paroedura picta. The sequence goes on along the minus strand of NC_135371.1, from coordinate 106,075,684 downwards.
AAAAGAAGTAGGAAGGGAATGAAGAGCTAACTGAAATTCTCTGAGTTTGAGTCTATTTAAGGATGCCACCTCTAGGTTGGGAATACCTATAGATTTTGGGGGTGCAGCCTGGGGAGGGTGACATGTACAAGCCTTGGTGGGCGTTTTCAGGGCAGGGTGGAGGATTGGCAGGAACTCTGTTTCTCCCCCCTCCTGCAGCCCTCCCCCCCTATCCCCAAAATGCCTGCTGCAGCCTGTCCAAACCTTGGCAGGCATTTTCAGGGCAGGGAACTCTCTTCCCCCCGTCTCCTGGCCAGCCCCACCAACCTCTCCCAGTGGCAGTCAGGGGCAGATTGGTGGTGATTGTACCAGACTGCCCCTCACCAGGTTTGTTGGGGGGTGGTTCAGCCTCTGTTTCTCCGCACGTCCTGATTGACCCATGGACCGGAAGCAGAGGCCAGACACTCTCCGCCCAGGAGGCCTCTGTTCAAATATTCAAGGTAGCTAAGTAAGATGATTAATTAACTGACTGGTTTGTAGCAATAGAAATCGCAAGGGAATTAGGACTGTAGAAAAAGTACATCCCATATTTCTAATTAATTATTCCCCCCCCCCATACTTACTCAGCCAGGGTTCTTGTAGTTGTGCAGGGATTAAGGCACTTAAGAGCTTATAATATCCTGGAAGGTACATGTGTAAAATAGGGTGCCTGACATAATTTTCTCCCATACACACAAACAACATGGGGGGGGGGGGAGAGAATTGCAACAAGGCCCTTCTTCTCCATTATATTGCTATGAGAAACTTCCCAGATCATTAGCTGACCCTACATAGCAATTGTACCACAGTACTAAACTTCTGAGGTTCAGGATTTCTCATTTAGCATCATATCTCAGCAACCTGATACTATTGTTGCACCATGCAAGGAAATTTCCCAGTTAATTATCACCACCCACAAATCCTCACAATGTCCAACTTGTTGACATTGGAACAGGCAGGTTTGGTTTTGCTTGCACCACTTCATGGTGACCAAGTATTAGATGTCCCATCCCTTGACTTTATAATTATCATGTTGAAAGGTCACATAGTGAGAAAACCTGATAATTGGTTTTCTTCAAAGCCGTTGAGGATCTTTCTTTGTACCCACACTATGACCCCAAGTTGACATTAAAAACATGGCTTTAAAAAACTTATCTGGAACTGAAAACTCATTATAAAAGTGGTGCCTTAATGGATCAATACAGCTTGTCCAACATTGTAACATCTCACTAGTCATCATGGAGAGTTATCAAATAGGGCACAGAACAGCACCCAATCAGTTGTCCTGGATAATCAACAAATAGGGCACAGCGGCCAAGGCCTCTACCTGACTCTGATCCCGAGCACTGGCATCCAGAGGTATGTTGCCTCTGGATGTGGAAATTCCCTTTAGTTACCATGGCTAATGGCCATGATAGTCTTGTCTTCGAAGAACTGATCAAATTCCCCTTTGGAAATTATCTATGGTTGCAACAATCACTACATCTATCTACCAGCAGTGAATTTCACAATCGATTCTGGAAAGTCCAGCTGAGTTGATGCTCCTTACCCGCTGCTTGTCATTTTCCTCCTTCAAGGTGACGATGCAGTGGCCCTTGTGGGAACCTACAGTGGAGCACATAACACAAACACATGCCAGGTCATCTTGACAGTAACAGTCCAGCAGTTCTGCATGTTCAGCACATCTTCTCTCCTCGAAGTCACTATCAGCATTAGGAGCCACCAAAGCAGGGTCCTTCTGGGTGTCCTTGGAACTGTGTTTGCTCAGATATGCCTCATGGTTTAGATACACCTCCACTGCCTGAGGCTTCCCTTTGGAGAAATCGCAGGGATTCATCTCCTCCTTCCCGGCAGGCCTTTCTGCTTCTGAGGAGGCAGCAAGAAACTTCAGCAAGAAACTTCACTCTATAGCTGACCTGCCAAGGAGTAACCGCAACTGGACCTTGAACATGGGGGCAGGAGGCATTGCCCTTTGACTGTTGCTCTGCATTCAGTGTGCTTTGAGCACGTCCCTGGCAGAGATTACAGTCACAGCTCCAGGGCATAGGGTTGGTTTGCATGCCAGTCCTGTTATTCTCAGGCAGCTAGTTCGCCTTTCCTTGCTGTGTTTGCCATGTTGAATCCAAAACCTGTGCACAGCAGATAAGCTCCAGTTCTGCTGAAAGGAAAGTAGTAGGCTCGTTTGACGGCTTTGATGTATAGATGGGAATCTAAGGACAGTGTCACTGATGCATGACCAGTGGAGGCAGCCTTTGGATCTTTTTATCTGCCATGGCAGGTGATTCTCTCTCTCTAATTCCAGAGTGGTTGCTATATTAGTCTACTGCAGACAAAAGGCTGCAAGCAAGCCTCACTGCCGATTGTCATTTAATCCTAGTTGAGGGTCCTGATTTGTGGCCTAAAACTGTCTCATGGTGCAGGCGTCAGAGAAGCCTTGTCTTCCATACATGAGCTGTGCAATGGGCAAGGAGAAGGGAAGCAGGGGAGCCGGATGTCTTGCCACTTTGACAAATACGTAGTAGTAATTCAGAGGGCAGATATAGACAGGGAGACCAAAGGGAGTGGCTGAAATTATTGCAATGGGAAGCCAGAAGGCCTGTCATTCAAAAACACAGGGATGTTACATTCCTAGAAAAGACTGTACCTTTGTGTTGTATATACTGTTGAATATGCAAGATTGGCAATGTGCATGATTTAACAGTATAAGAAGAATATCCTGCAGGGGGTATTGGACAAGATATGTAGTTAGCATAATTGGATTAGGAACTTCCTGATATTTTCAAATATTTTCCTCCTATGTCCTGGTTGGTTCAATTGGAGATTTCCTGCTCCTTTGTGTATACTTCCTGCCTCTTTCCTGTAGTCAGCTAGACAGTTAGGACTATTCGTCTCTCCTCTCTACTCACAAAGTTTGTTTCTGTTCTCAATAAAATTATTCTATAACTTTAAGCAGCTGATTTTGTGGGAGTGGCAAAATTGATACAAGAGAGCTTGGGGAAATTGATACAAGATACACTTGTGGGAGTGGCGAAAGTGATACAGTGTTCCACTGCCCTGCTTATGTAGACATTCGTAGCAACTTGATTGAACCACTCCTTAAAAAGTTGCCAGAACATCATGATGTAGATCGAGCAAAGAGGCTGCTAAGTGATGAGTCCACCCAGGTGACAACGCAGCTGGCTAAGTTTAGTGCCACCGCCATAAAAATCCAATGCTCTAAAGTAGCATAATTTTAAGCTCTATTCTATTATGTTTTAAATTATATTATATTAAATGACCATATTCTTTTGGTCTTTTATGTATTAACTTCATATAACTTGGTCTGAATGACTGTCATAAAGTTTGAATCCTGAATATTTCAGATTGAGGTTGCTCATGGTCCAAATATTTTGCTTTCTGTATGTAGCTATACCCACCAAAATGTAGCTCTGTGAATAACCTCAGTCGGAAATATAATTTTTGATGGTCCTAATTGATTTCAATAATGAAGTGAACTGACCCTACTTCTTTGTTTAAAGCTTATATCAGAAATTCTGTATTTTATATGGTAAATTATTTTATTTTATTGTGTGTATTTAAATAATTTCCCTCACTCAAGAAGCCTTGTGGCTGAAAGATGGGAGTCTGGGGCTTTTGTCTGCTTATACCAAAACAGTAATTAAAGCAACATGTACCCAAGCCCTACCTGAAGAGAGGCCTAGTGTGGCCCACATCAATGCAACTTGAGTGCCCTTAGTCAGATCTAGGATTAAAAAGAAAATATTTTGAACACTCTCCAGGTTTTTCATTAATTCAGCACTCCAGCTTCATATTTCTGCCTTGCTCTTATTACAGTTTCATGGCAGGATCAATCAAAAAACTCATTTTGAGTAACAGAATTTTCAAATGGCCTTCAGTGTCCAAAGGATTATGGGCTTTACATTTTCCAAGTGGGCTTCCCAGGAAAGTGTTTCACAGAAACTAATTCTGAGATACTTGTCTATTAATCACTAATCTTGACATTTTTATATCCCCTTTTCTTCTGTTAACAGCAACTGAATCCAAAAAATAGGTTTTGTAATTCTAGCAAGGAACTATCCAATCCTCAGCTGCTTACTAATTTACTCTCTTACTATATCTGTATTCTAATGATTTTTGTTCCATTGTCTGAGGAAGTGTGTATGTACATGAAAGCTCATGCCTTGAATAAATCTTTGTTGGTCTTAAAGGTGCCATTGGACTCAAATGTTGTGCTACTTCAGACTAGAGATGGGCACTAGAGAGGTCTCCGTGAACCCACAAAATGGAGGGGTTTGTTGGTCATGAACCGGGGCTTGTAGTGCCAGGCCCCCAATGACTATGTACAACACACGGGTCTTACTCCTCTGTGTGTGTGTGTGTTGATTTTGGGGGGGGGGGGGAGTTTCTTCTCTCGGCATATGTGCATGAGCATGTGAACCACACAAAAATCTCTCTTCTGACATAGACGGGGCTTGAGAGGGTTGACTTTTGGTTTCCGTGGCTACTCCAATGATTACCTGTTTAGCTTGATTGGCATCCTTGTAAGCCAAGAGTAGTGCTCCTTTTCATTTCAATAGGAATGTCTTGGCATATATACACCCCAGAACTATATGAGAGCTCATTGCATTCTTTTGCTGTCAGTGGGAGTGGGTGAGAGAAAGAGGGATACAAGCATAGCTATTTCGAGGGAGATAATTTTGCAGGATAGGTTGCGAGTTTAGAGAGTAGGAGCAGCTTCAGTATTACCTCTTCAGCTGCTCATTTCTGGCTGGCATTGAACCCTCCCCTCCCAAGTCTGATTGCCTATTGATCAGAACCTCGCTGAGTCAAGGCGATGTCTACAGAGCCAGCTTGGTGTAGTGGTTAGGAGTGCGGAATTCTAATCTGGTGATCTGGGTTTGATTCCGCACTCCCCCACATGCAGCCAGCTGGGTGACCTTGGCTTTTGCCATGATGCACATGGGACACCCCTTCACATAGGTCTCCACATCATCCTGGAGGTGGGCCACCAATAATGCCTCCTCACCAGGTGCAACGTTTTTACAAAACCAAAATGTCCAGCAGGCCTGGAATGGTGGCACAGGTTTAGCACTTCCAGCCATGCAGCTGTGGGCACATACAGGTGCCCCCCCTTTACTGAACACCCCTTCCTTTTCCTGTAGGCTGACTTTGAGTTGCGGGAATTCACTATCCCCTCCCAAGTCCCGTGATAACCAACCTCCCAGGGCGGAGTGTGCTTCAGCGGCCTTACTGCAGCCTGCCCTTGATGAGCGGGACTGAAGACCAATTCCACTACCAGCTCCGCCTTGCTTTTGTGTTAGGGGAGGCGGGACAGCGCATCTGCCAGGAAATCCAGTTTCCCCTGCAGATGTTTCATTGTTAATGAAAACCGGGAGAAAAACTCTGCACATCTAATCTGTTTAGCTGTTATATTGTGTGGTTGTCTAAGAGGCATGGCTAGTCAAACTGCAGCCCTCCAGATGTCCATGGACTACAATTCCCATTAACCACTGCCAGCAAATACTGGCAGTGGCTCATGGGGATTGTAGTCCATGGACATCTGGAGGGCCACAGTTTGACTACCCTTGGTCTAAGGACTTGTAGGTTCTTGTGATCAGGCCACACTTCGAATAGGGTAGGGGAGCCCTCCAACCAATTTCTCCAAGTGGACAAAGATAGCTTTATGGCTGCTGCCTCCTTTCCCCAAATTGCCCAGTTCCTGTGTTATTAAATTTCTTAGAGATGTAAGCCAGTGGGTGCAAATGTCCATTTTCTCCTTTCTGGAGGATCACAGCACCCATAGGGGCCATGGCTTTACGCTCTGCGGGCACTGATTTGTTGGTGATTCCAGGCCCGAGACAGGCATGCCTGGCCTTGACCAGGGCCAGGGCCTTTTCAGGTGGAACTTGGTGGAATGAGCCCATGGGTGAGCTGTGGGCCCTGTTGGAGCTTTACGCATTCCACAGGGCCTGCAAAACAGAGCTTTTCCTCCAAGTCTTTCGTTGAGGCCAGGGCACTGAGGAAGATCAATGGAAGATTACACACCCCTCCCAGTTTTGCATACAAATGGTTCTCCTGCAACCTCCATAGCACTTCCCTCACCAGGGATACATGGTGTTCCAGATTACCCAAGTATAATAAAATATCATTTAAATAAACCAAGGCTCCTTCATATAGTAAATCATGGAGGACCTCATTAATTAAATTCATAAACACACTGGGCGTATTGAACTACCCTAGTGGCATCACGAGGTACTCAAACTGTCCCAATGGCATGTTGAAAGCCATCAAATGTTCATGTCCCTTTCTTATGTGCACCCGGTAATATGCTTCCCTAAGGTTCAATTTGGTGAAAAACCTTCCCTTCCCCAACTGCCCCAGCAGATCTTTTATTAGCAGGAGGGGATAAGCATTGGAATTGGACACTGTGTTCAGGCACCTTTAATCGGTACACAGTCTTAATGAACCATCTTTCTGTTTTACAAATAGTACTGAGGCTGCCATGTGGGAAGTTGCAGGTCGAATGAAATCCCTCATTAGGTGCTTGTCTAAGAACACTCTCAATTCCACCATCTCCCATGGACTCAGAATAAATCTTCACTTAGGGCGGCCGTTCCCGATTTCAGCTCAATCGAGCAGTCAGTTTTCCTGTGCTGGGGTAGATTGTCGCATTTACATTCCTCAAACACTCCTCTCAAGTCCCAGTATACCCCTGGGAGGCCAACCTTCTCCGCTTTCCCACCCCAGTGTAGGGGGCTGCGGATCCAAACCCAGCATCTTTTCCTCGTATCTGGGGTGGCTGTGGCTGGATAGCCAAATCAGTATCTTGGCTTCCATGTTTTTTTCCCCTCCCTTCTTTCTTCCAGATCACACATGGGTTTATCTTAAAGTGTCACCTTTAAAGTGTCACTGGTAAGTTTTCATTTTCTGTGCTTTTCTCTTTTCCACCTTCTTTCCCCTGCTCAAAGCGTGCCATGTCTCACTGACACACCTTGACGCCAGTCTGTGCTTTGGCCGCGTCAGGGTGCAATCAGTTTAGGAGCCCTTTTATGATTCTCCCTGCCCGACCAGGGTGGGTCTTCCTGAGTAGTCTCACTTTTAAAAAATGTGTGGCTGTGGTCCTACCTTTGGATGACATCTATTCCCTAGTCTTCCTTCCTTTCTAACTGCATGATCATTGCCCCTTTTGATGTTCTGTAGTCCAACAGTGAGTCCAGTCATAGCTGTCAAGTAATTTGAGACTTAAAAACCTTAAAAACCTTTCAAAAAGGCTTGCTTCAGTCGCCTGGAATTCTTCAGAAAGCTGCAAAAGACTGTGTATCATTTTAGTTGGCTGAGGTCTTTCTACTGAACATGGTTTTAGCATGTTTTTCTGTTGTTGTGCAGTGAAGTTCCCTCCTCCATCCTCCTACTCCTTGTATTCTGTAGTAAGTGATCTGTCTCTTTTAACATACAATAATTAGTATAAATTTAGACACCTTATGAAAAAATTATGACTATGCAAGCCACTAATATAAGTTAGTGTAGCACCATTAAATAAATAAATAAATAGATAAATAAATAAAGGGATTGTCACATTCAGATATTTGACTGGTATTTGGCTAGATCTCAAATTGCAGAACACCAAGTACTTGGGAACTGCAGTGGTATCTTCACAGGATTCTTGGTTTTCCAAACAGCACTGTTTTCTGCACATGAACTGGTGCTATTTGATCAGTGCCCAGAATATCCAAGTGTTTCTTGAGACTTCTAGGCACTACTCCAAGGGCTCCGATGATGGGTCACCTACTTCTCTCAGAGGTGCTCTCTTTTTGTAGGTCTTGTAGTATTTCATGATATTCTCCTGTTATTTCTTTTCTATTTTGCTGTCTCTTGGGATTGCAATGTATTGATACAAATCCTTTTTCTCATTTCCCCCCCTACAACTGTGATATCGGGTGTTATGCTCCATGTTTGCAATTGGAAGTGCCAGAGAATCTTTATATCATCATTTTCCATGATCTTGTCTTGTTTGTGCTCTCATGAATACAATGCCCACAATGCCTTTATTACATAACTGTGAAACAGTACAGATGCACTGGGACAACAATGGCAATAATAAATCAAGGATAATCGCAGCTCTTAGCTAATGGCATTCCGCGTCTGGAATGCCATTAGCTAAGAGCTGCGATTAATACGACCTTACATACTGTCCGAGAGAAGTTTTTTGCATATAAGAAGTGTGTTTGAAACACTCATATTTGTCCCTTGATAAAGCCAACAGGTGAAATGCGTTGGGACTTATATGAGCTCAGACAACTGAGAGCACGTGGAGAGAGCTACTGGGGAGAGTTGCTGCTGACCAGGTGAGGCTATTGTTCTGCCTGGGTGAGGTGATTGCTGGGTAATTGTTGGGAGGCTTAAAAAGGGCTGCTCCTCACCAGAGGCGCGAGCCTTTGGCGCGAGCCGAAGAGCGAGAGAGAGAAAGGGCTCTTGGCCTGTGGCTCTTAGCCTGGGGTTCTTGGCCGAGAAATTAGAATCAGTAGATTATATCAATAGATTATATTTCCCTAGTACTTGCACTGCCTAGACATTAAAATGGACCTCCAGGACACTCATCCCATCATCTGCAGTGAGTGTGACATGATTGCCTTCCTCCCAGAAAACAAGATGGACTACAGCTGCCCCAAGTGTAAGCTGGTAAGACTTTTGGAGGAAAAGATTAGGGCACTAGAAAACAGAATTATTACTCTGACCCAAAGTAAGAAAGGGGAGGAGTTCGTAGTCCAGAGCTCTGCAACATGGAATAAAGAGAATAAAGAGAATACAACCAGTCCTGAAGAGGACAAGGAGATTGACCACAATAGGGAGCCTCTGCAGGCAGTTCAGAAAAAGACTGAACAGCGAAGGGCGAGACAGTTCTCGGGGCCTTTGGAGCTCCAGAATAGATTTCAGGCCCTTGCAGAGGAGGTGCAAGGATCAACAAGGGAAGAGGTCCCAAAACAAACTCTAAGACAAAGGGAAGAGGCCACGGGGACAGAAGGAAATGGAGTTGAGAAGAAAAAAAAAAGGAGAGTACTGGTAATTGGAGACTCCCTGCTAAGAGGAATGGATCGCCATGTGGCTGGGCCCGACCCCCTAACCCGAGAGGTGTGTTGCTTGCCAGGGGCGAAAATTAAAGATGTTTCAGAAAGGCTGCCCAAACTCCTCAAATCTACGGATCGCTACCCATTTGTGATGGTCCATGTGGGAACGAATGACATGTCCCTGAATACCATCGCTCCTATTAAAAAAGACTACCAAGATCTGGGGAGGAAGCTCAAGCAAATGGGGGCACAAGTGGTATTCTCTTCAATCTTGCCTGTCAAGGGAAGAGGAATGCATCGGGAGAGGAAGATAATGGAGGTGAATCACTGGCTGCGTAGTTGGTGCCGGCAGGAGAGATTTGGTTTCTGGGACCATGGGATAGGCTTTCTTGAGGAAGGCCTACTAGCACCTGATGGACTGCACTTATCGAAACTGGGGAAGAATGTGTTTGGCAGGAACCTGGGGAGATTCATCAGGAGAGCTTTAAACTAAAGCCACTAGGGGAAGGAGACGATCAACATAGGGAGTGTATGGAAGGAAAACGATCGGAGGCAGCCCAACCGGCAAGGCCAGCTCATAGGGAACCAAAAGTAAAAGGATTCAGTTGTCTTTATACTAACGCCCGAAGCATGGGCAATAAAAAGGAAGAGCTGGAACTTCTCATGCTGATGGAAAGGTATGATCTAGTAGGCATCACAGAAACTTGGTGGAATGATTCTCATGACTGGAATGTAATGGTGGATGGATATGAACTGTTCAGAAAAAACAGAATAGATCGAAGAGGTGGAGGAGTGGCACTGTATGTGAGGAAAGGGCTTACCTGTCAGGAAATTCTAGTGAAGGAGAGCATATCTGCAGTGGAAAGCATCTGGGTGAAAATAAGCGAGGGGAAAACAAACAGTGTGGTGGTTTGTGTCTGCTACCGACCGCCTGACCAACGAGAGGATGTGGATGCTGCACTTTGTGAGCAGCTTGAGAAAATATCCAAGCGGCAGGACCTTGTCATCATGGGTGACTTCAATTTCCCAGATGTGTGCTGGGAAACTAACTCTGCGAAGCGTCCTCAGTCATGCATGTTTCTGACCTGCCTGGCTGATAATTTCATTTATCAAATGGTAGATGAACCCACAAGAGGTTCAGCCATACTGGACTTAATACTGACCAACAGGCAAGAGTTGGTGGATGAGGTGAAGGAGGTGGGGACCCTAGGGGGAAGTGACCATGTCCTCATAGAATTCCTTTTGAGATGGGGAGCCAAGGAAGCTTGTAGCCAGACGCGGATGTTGGATTTTCGTAGGGCAAACTTTAATAAACTCAGAGACATGATGTGTCATACCATGGACGAGAATGCTGGAAGGGAAGGGAGCATGTGAAGGGTGGGCGCTACTCAAACAAGAGCTATTGCATGCTCAATCAATGACTATTCCAGAAAGACGAAAACACTGCAGGAACTCTAAGAAGCCTATTTGGATGAACAGAGAACTTCAAGAGGAACTAAGAAAGAAAAGGAAAATGTTCAGGATATGGAGGGAAGGACAGAGCTCTAAAGAAGAGTACCTACAGGTTACTAGGCACTGTAGATCAATCATCAGAAAGGCCAAAGCTGAGAGTGAGCTAAGATTGGCTAGGGAAGCCCATTGTAACAAGAAAAGATTTTTCAGTTATGTCAGGAGCAAACGTAAAGTCAAGGAGGCAATAGGCCCACTGTTGGGTGCAGATGGACAAACTCTAACGAAAGATGCAGAGAAAGCAGAAAGGCTTAGTGCCTATTTTACATCAGTTTTTTCCCACAGGTCAAAGTGTTTAGGCACATCTAGAGATGGCTGTAGCAAAAGGATAGTGTCTGGGTGGCAGGTTAACATGGATAGAGAGGTTGTCGAGAGGCATTTAGCTGCACTGGATGAGTTCAAATCCCCTGGTCCAGATGAAATGCACCCGAGAGTACTCAAAGAACTTTCCAGAGAACTTGCACAGCCCTTGTCCATCATCTTCGGAACCTCTTTAAGGACTGGAGATGTCCCGGAGGACTGGAAAAGAGCAAACGTTATTCCGATCTTCAAAAAAGGGAGGAAGGATGACCCAGAAAACTACAGACCAGTGAGTCTGACCTCTGTTGTGGGGAAGATAATGGAGCAGATATTAAAGGGAGAGATCTGCAAACATCTGGAGGACAATTTGGTGATCCAAGGAAGTCAGCATGGATTTGTCTCCAACAGGTCCTGCCAGACCAACCTAGTTTCCTTTTTTGACCAAGTAACAGGTTTGCTGGATCGGAGAAATTCGGTTGATGTCATTTACTTGGATTTTAGTAAAGCTTTTGACAAGGTTCCCCATGATGTTCTGATGGATAAGTTGAAGGACTGCAATCTGGATTTTCAGATAGTTAGGTGGATAGGGAATTGGTTAGAGAACCGCACTCAAAGAGTTGTTGTCAATGGTGTTTCATCAGACTGGAGAGAGGTGAGTAGCGGGGTACCTCAGGGCTCGGTGCTCGGCCCGGTACTTTTTAACATATTTATTAATGATCTAGATGAGGGGGTGGAGGGACTACTCATCAAGTTTGCAGACGACACCAAATTGGGAGGACTGGCAAATACTCCGGAAGATAGAGACAGAGTTCAACGAGATCTGAACACAATGGAAAAATGGGCAAATGAGAACAAGATGCAATTTAATAAAGATAAGTGTAAAGTTCTGCATCTGGGTCAGAAAAATGAAAAGCATGCCTACTGGATGGGGGATACGCTTCTAGGTAGCACTGTTTGTGAACGAGACCTTGGGGTACTCGTGGATTGTAAACTAAACATGAGCAGGCAGTGTGATGCAGCGGTAAAAAAGGCAAATGCCATTTTGGGCTGTATCAACAGAGGCATCACATCAAAATCACAAGATGTCATAATCCCATTGTATACGGCACTGGTCAGACCACACCTGGAGTACAGTGTGCAGTTCTGGAGGCCTCACTTCAAGAAGGACGTAGATAAAATTGAAAGGGTACAGAGGAGAGCGACGAAGATGATCTGGGGCCAAGGGACCAAGCCCTATGAAGATAGGTTGAGGGACTTGGGAATGTTCAGCCTGGAGAAAAGGAGGTTGAGAGGGGACATGATAGCCCTCTTTAAGTATTTGAAAGGTTGTCACTTGGAGGAGGGCAGGATGCTGTTTCTGCTGGCTGCAGAGGAGAGGACACGCAGTAATGGGTTTAAACTTCAAGTACAACGATATAGGCTAGATATCAGGAAAAAGTTTTTCACAGTCAGAGTAGTTCAGCAGTGGAATAGGCTGCCTAAGGAGGTGGTGAGCTCCCCCTCACTGGAAGTCTTCAAGCAAAGGTTGGATACACACTTTTCTTGGATGCTTTAGGATGCTTAGAGCTAATCCTGCGTTGAGCAGGGAGTTGGACTAGATGGCCTGTATGCCCCCTTCCAACTCTATGATTCTATGATTCTATGATTCTATGAAGGATTTAAAAAACAACTGAAATTGAAGAGATACGACTTTCCTTGATTTATTATTGCCATTATTGTCCCAGTGCATCTGTACTGTTTCACAATTGTGTTTTTCACTGGAACCTACCCCTCCCAGTTATATTTTGCTTTATTACATAACAACAAAACAAATCACAAAGAGAGAGAATTAGTCAATTAGTAATAGAAGAATTAATCCCATCTGTATACAATTATAAAAGAGCATATATAAAAACTGGAATGTGTGATATGATGTTCCATTCTGTGAGGAAAAAGCTGACTATCTCTTTTAAAAGAACATCCAGTTCAAAAAATTGGTTCACACTAGTATCTTTCTTCCCATTAACTTAACAAACTATTCCAGGAGCAGATTTATTCAAAGGTCCTTTTGGATGTGGACATGGTAAGTGTTGTAACCTAACTCAAAATATGAAGACTTTTATTAATCCTGTGGATAAAAAAAATGTTTTAAACTACTATACAAATATGCAATTCAGATATGGTTATTTATGCCATCAGATGTTCTTGCTGTAAGGTATATGTAGGGAAGACCTAAAACTCAAATAATTGAACATAGAAGGAACATACTTTGCCAAATAGTTGGTGCCCCTTTGCTACAGCATTTCATGGGAAAAGAACATAGACTCACTGATTTCATTGGGGTGGATTTATTCATGAATGCAGCAGGTTTTGCCCCAAGTTTTGTAATAATTTGTATCATGGGGTCCTTATATTATTTGTTTTTCATACATAATTAGGTTTTTATAGATCCATTTGATGAAGGCTGCATTGCAAAATATGTAGAAGCTTTATAGAATCATAGAGTTGGAGGGGACCTCCTAGGCCATCTAGTCCAACGCCCTGCACTATATAGGTGTCATGAACCCCTAGTTCCTGACCCATAGTTCTCACCTTCTCACATCCTGTTGAGTTTTGCTAATACTCCCGGATCTCCCGCTAAGTTGTGTCACCTTCCCTAGCCCACTCGGGAGAACCCCTCCCATCTCTCATCTCCACTTGCATTTCAAAGGCTTGCCCAGTTCTCACTTTCTTATCTCACTCAGAACCTAGTCTAAACACCAGATGGCTGACTCGGATGTTCTGGCACCCCATAGATCAAAAGGGAATTATATTGCTCTTTTTGTGTGAACCAATGTTACTGCCAAATGTGGCCCCAGTGCCCCTCACCTTGCCTAGCTAAGGTATATCAGCTTTGCAGTGTCTGTGCCCCCCCTTGCCCAGTGTCTGTCAAGATCCCTGTCTAAGAGCTTTTGCAATGTGCTGATCTTTGTCCTGATTCTCCAAATAAAGACTTTTATTTAAAGCTTCATCCTGAAGTCAGAGAGTGATGTCTGTGGGGCAAATCTGCTGGGTCTCAACCGCTTGGTTCCTGACAGGACACTCACAACCCTATCACTCATCCACTGTAACCTGCCTCCCCCTGGAACCTTCACAGAATCAGCCTCTCCGTCAGATGGCTATCCAGCCTCTGTTTAAAAATTTCCAAAGATAGGGAATCCACCACCTCCCGAGGAAGCCTGTTCCACAGAGAAACCGCTCTAACTGTCAGGAACTTCTTCCGGATGTTTAGATGGAATTTCTTTTCAATTAATTTCATCCCATTGGTTCTGGTCCATCCCTCTGGGGCAAGAGAGAACAACTCTGCTTCATGTAACAATAAGTTAGTTACTGATCATTTGGCATTTTTTTTGCCTTTTTGTTTTGCTGGTTCCCTAGTGAAACACGGCACTTCTGACAGTGTCCTCAACCATTGGTATACAGGTCCTATATCCCAGTTCCTGGAGCCACTGATGCAAGATGGAGCCACTGAATGCATTGGAACACAATGGAAAACAATTTACGTAATATGGAGGTGGTGATTTCCAGTACTGACCTTCTGTAGCTTGACAACATGACACACATGAGGATCTCAGAACTGCAAAACAATGTGTACTTGGAGTTTATGAATGCAGTTTTTTTGTAACAGAACCCTCCTCCCTCACAGGAACCCACAACTCCCCACAAAGGGATTTATACTCAAGTAGGACAAGCCAGACTTCATAATATATTTGTTATGGTTTATTTATTTATAGGCAGATCACTTCACTATTTACAGTACATGAATGTAGAGATTCTACAGTCTTTGTGATGTAAACAAGTAACTCCACAGCGGGGGAGTCTCAAAAAGAAACCAGTTCTGAAGTATTTACACAATTTAAAATAGAACTTTTATATACCCACCAGACAGATATAGAGAATACATTGAGCAATTTGGTTAAATCCTCTACGAAACTATAGAATCTGACAATGTAAAAATACAAGAAACGTTCTCTCATTTAGAAGGTAGGCGTTGAAAGCACACTAGAAATAAATCTTTTTTTTAAAAAAAATAACAAGAACAAACAAAAGGCTTAAGGATTTATGCCAATTAAAGTTAAAGTATATTACATAAATAAGGACACAAACAAAATGGGGGGAGAAAATTATGTGAAATATAAAATCATCTACTTTTTTTTAAAACAACAAACTAAAAACTTGATTTTTTTAAAATTGCAGAAGGGCCAATTCTACTGCTTTTACTTATCCAAGAGAAAATCACCATATCATTAATGCATGTAAAAGAATGGAAGAATTAGGCCCTTCTAATTATTAACAATTTTTTTTCCAAAAAAAGTTAAGATCTAGCATTTATTATAAATAATATAGCAAATGTGCCCCTCTTTTAGGTGAAATTCTTACACCTTTCTCAAGAAATGCATCAATTTAATCTCTCTGGTTCACATACATTCATAAACACACACTGCAAATAGTGGTATTAATTGCTTTTTTTCCAGCTTCCCAATAAATAATGCCTCTTAAAGCACCAGTGGCTGCAGGGGTTTGTCCTACTACAGGGGTTTGTCCTACTAGTCACAATCATACACAGATTCTTCCACTTAGAAAAAAAATAAAAAGCTTTCCCGAAATAGTTTTTCCTCCAAATACTTTAAAAATTCAGCACCCAATCGAGTAGCTTGGGTGCACTCTGATAACCGCTGAGTCAGGCACCAGCTGGGCTGCCTATTCTCTTCAACGCTGCAGAATTCTTTGACCATCAGAATTTGCAAACAATGAAGAAAGTGCCTCTGCCTTTGGAGCGCTCCATAGGCACAATGGATCACAGCTCAGGTTTAGTTGGGCTATGATTGCCAAGGATGGATGGAATTATGATTGATGCACACCTCATTACCCTTCAGTTCAATCCAACACAGGGAGATGATTCTATGATGTCATGGCATCTTGCTACTTTTATTTTCAGAGACTCACAAAAGCCAGACTCAGAGATCTCATTCCTATGCCTCACTGAAGCAGCAAACTTGTATCTGAGTGCTGCAAACCTCTAGGCAGGGCCTGGAGATCTTTCAGATTTACAACTGATTTCCAGCTGACATTCATCAGTTCCCCTGGAGAAAATGCCCATTTTGGGGGGCAGAATCTATGGCACTATACCCCACTGATGTCTCTCCCTTGCCCCACCCCACCCCACCCCCTTCAGGCTCCAATCCCCTATCTCCAGGGAATGCCTGACCAATACGTTTGTATATACACATGTGTATACACACACACACACACACACACAAAACCAGGAAGAAACATTGTATCTTAGTCTTCTCCCTGATACACTGGTTTCTTGTGCACATGTATTTATTTTAATTTATTGGTTATGTAGTCTACACCATAGAGATTCCTGTCTCAGGTGCTCAATGAATCTTTTCGACTTCTGAGGGCGTATTTTGTGGCATGTATCCTAGAATAAACTGGTTCTCCAGCTATTGCCAAGGGTAGGCTTGCAATTATCAGGATATAAAGGCAAAATGAACAAACCCCCTGGATTTTTTGGGGAGGGGGATTCATGGCTCCCAAAGGGCATGGAGACACCTGTATTCATCCAGAAACACTTCATGGGTAAACCATATTAAAAATATTTAAACAATCAGCTCTTATGGATGCAGGGAACCACAGGGAAAGGGCCATAATATACACAAGGGAATGTCAGCATTTCATACAAATGAAGCCTACATACATACTGATTTTTGCTGAGTTTTCAAAAAAGAAGAGCTAAGTGGAAAGCAAAAGGCTTCATGCACTTATACAGACTACCCTGTTGGATTAAGAAAAACAACAGAAGAAATACTCAGGTTCACCTAATGGCTTATTATTTTATCTGGCAAAGAACAGAAAAGGCAGAATCATCTGCATGCACACGTACAGATATACACACACAGAGCGACTCTGCTAAGGCTCATGAGAAAATTCTGATACTAATCACAGAAATGCAAGACAAAGTTGACAAGAATGTCATGGAGGTAGCCAGGCCCAGGCGAGTCACTCTGAGCAGTAATACGAGTCTTTCAGATGATGGGAGGCGAGAGAACTGAAACCCAGCTATGCCACAGGAATCCTCTTTCTAATGCTACTCTCTTCATGTTCCAAAGGATTCACTCGCTGAATGTAGCACATTAATTTGTGTTTCACATTAATCAATGGTTGATGAAGGGCCGAGGATAAGAAAATGGCTTATGACTTATTCCTATTATTATTATTATTATTCCTGATTTAAAAAAATGAACATCAGAGGGGATTTCTGTCTCACACATTCAGATACACACACATCTCTCTCTCTCTCTAGATATATATAACTATTTCTATTTAAAAAAATAAATGTCTCCCAAATGATTGCCTTTCTTAATACACCCTTTATTCCGAAACATCCAGGAAAAACGAATTCTCTTTCCTTATTTTATCTAGGCTAGTTCCACTGCTTGTTTTTATGGCTAGGCCTGCCCGTCAACTCTAGGAGGTACTGGCATTATGCATATTATTACCAGAAAGAATAGAGGAGTAAACCAGACAGACTCTACAGAAGTCTAGGCTGCAAAACACAGAAGCATGGTAATTTGGAAAGGGACAGAAGGTTGAACGTGAAGGTAAGTGATTCCCTTCCTTAAATAGGAGGCACTCGGACATTCTTAGCCAGGGGATCTCAATGCATTGTCCCTGTGAACTCAATATGAGCTGGACAGAACTGCACCAAGGGAGGATCTGACCAAACATGTTACTGGCAGTGATGGCTACAGTAAGAGATAAAATCAATGATAGTTTTCAATCTCAGGAAAGAATAACCTCCCTTAACTTTTTAGTTCCAACACAGGACACCAAATGGCATCCTGCAAATGCCCTTCTAAAGCAAAAAGAGTTGCCCTTCTAAAGCAAAAAGAGTTATCTCCAACAACCTGGGTAAAAATTGTTCACACTGTGGTAGATAATAGCTGGGATCCTATACTACGTCTTCCTTAGACTATGAAAGCCTTCCTCTGAGGAAAAAGAACTCTCAGAAGGTATTCAACTTATTGGTAGGGAATTATAGCACCCAATCCCAGGACCCCCTGCCAAGCCAAGCCAAGCAACCATAGTATTCTGGGGGTGTTGCAGCACTTGAGTGGTACTTGACCACCCTCCTCTCTGCAGTGCCAGGCTAGGCCCGCAAACAGGACGTCCATGGAGCAGGCCATGGTACAGAGCTGGTGGGCTGAGCTGGGCTTGCCCCAAACAGGGACACAAGGGGGTTAACTCCTTTGAACCTAGAAGACTCCTCTGCTATACAGAATTGGGTCTTCAGCCAGTATCATCTCAGGATGACTTGCTGGAACACACATGGAGCCTCCCCGGCTATTATCCTCCTGCCCCATGACTGATTGCAACTTCCTAAGCCACCATAAGAGCGTATATAAGGGCAAAGAGTTTTCACACTGACCCCTGTTGATTAATATAAACTTAGCTGTGCTTCTAAAATAGCCATGAAAATAAATCACGGTTACTGGTATGCCATAACCAGCACTGAATCTCTAAACATGCCAGTCCAGTTCTACATTCAACAGTACTGGGTTGGTGCCGTCCCCAGCGGCAGTGAGAAGGCCTCACTATCCAACCACTACCCATACCCTTTCACCAAACGTGTGCACTTGTGCACATGTGTGCATATTGCATAAAGTCCTAGTGAAGTTTCTTGCAAAAAATAAACTAAAATTATAGGCTTCAGGCAACACAAAGACCACTTATTGCACCTCTCCCTGAAGCTGGGATTGAGAGGCCATGTGCGTTACCAGATCTTCCTTCCTCCAAAGAGTATGCTCAAATATCACTGGCAAGTCCAGCCTCTTGAAGCCAAGTAAGTACAAATCAGCAGCTGCAAAGGATTCCTACTGAATGCTGCCCCTTTTGAAGAGCAGAAGGATCCTCCTCTTCCTCCTCCTCTGACACATTCAACCCTTTCAACAGGCTTACAATTTGATGCATTTTCCATCTCTCTGACCAAATCGGGATCTGAACTGTGATCCACCTTTATAACCGAGCCAGGAGATGGAAGAATTCCACTTTTTGATTGTTGGGATGGTTACTTCCCCCCCCCCTCTGTTCGATTGTTCTCTGAAAACATCAGCACAGCACAGGACAGGACAGTCCTACCCACCCTAAATGTGTCGCTATATACATTCTACAGTAAGCTCTATAGCAATCACATGTAAACATCATTGTGGTGAGGAAATACTAGGACAGAAAAAGGCAGAGCTACAATGAGGCACTTGTCAATAGCAGATGCTTCCTTTGGGCCAGGCCTCACTACAGGCTGATTACAGGAGGACTGAAGAGCCTTCCAATTTCTCAGGAAGTTCCAAGACACAGGTGGCACAAGCAATGTGCAGTATCAAATATACTGACTTAAAAAAAATCTTTTGCAGTCAATTGTGAAATCATGACATTAAAAGTTGCACATCCAAAGGGAGAACTAATCAAATTATTCATACAGGACACTGTGACCTCCCTTGTGGTGTTTTCGGCATGTGCAATTCTTACTGAGTCAATGGGACTACTTAGACATGTAAGGCTTTGGACAGCTAAACTGGGAAGTTGCTAAGGTGTTGGCAATAGTTGAATAAATGTTAATGAAAGAGGGACCTTAGGGAAGATAATCTATCTGTTGGTAGAATTAAGGCTCTAATAATCTATCTACATGGGATGGCTGAATCCCAGAGGTCTCCCCTTTATGTGACAAATAAATCAGATACGGTAACTGATGGAAAACCTACCAAGATTATTTGGTCCCTTCTGGAAAATGCTGTCTATTGACATTTCTGTTGGTTTCTTGGTCTCCCCCTCACATCCCTCATTGTATAGTGTCTGCTATACAGGTGAGTACTAGCTGCTTGAGAAGGTAACAAACTGTGTGGCAGTTACGGAGGGGATCCTTTCCCTAACAATTTTCTGATCAGGAAGGTTGCTCATATCCTCTGCCCTGGCCGTCGGGCTAATATCAAAGAGTCCCATTCTCTATAACCCATTTCCCTGAACCATTGTAACCTTGGCTAGGCTGATTTTCAGCGCAGCCCTAAGAAGAGCTGAAGCCTTCTAAGCCTATTGGCTTCTATGACCTTAGAACAGGGGTAGTCAAACTGGGGCCCTCCAGATGTCCATAGATTACAATTCCCATGAACCCCTGCCAGCGTCCATTGTAGTCCATGGACATCTGGAGGGCTGCAGTTTGACTACCTCTGCCTAAGAAGGATGTCACCTGGTTTAGGGTTGCAGAGTTAGTGAACCCATAAGAAGCCAGTCAAGGGAACAAGCCTTAAGGAGCTACAGAAAAGTCAAAAAGCTGCAATAAATATGTAACATTTTGTGCCTTTTGGAGGATAGGGAGAAAGCAGGTCCTTTGACAAACTTCTTGATGGGAAGAGCCAGGATCCTGGATTACTGCCACTATGGCTAGATGATTTATGGTATGGCTTATTAGACTCCACTGAGGAGAATAGTTTTACAGTAGGTGGTCATGCCCAGCTGGTAATCTATACACCATTAGCTGGCTTTGAGCATCACATCCTCCTCTCCAGAGCAATGGCATGGATTTTTTTGCCCCCATTTTATCAGGTATTGCCAAGAAAGCCTCCTGCTACCCATCTAGCAGGAGATGTTGTTTTGGTTAAAATGGCCAGGTGGTAAAGACCTATTCCTGAGGCTACCAATAATGTGACATCATGGCCTTGAATGGTTTGCCCCCTGTTCCTGTACTTCGAACGCCCACATTTTATTTACTGAGATCATGTGAAACAACAGCTGCCATCATAATGTACATTATGATAAGGAAGCCTTTGGCAGAATCCTTCTGGGGTAACTCCCAGACCTTTTCAGTCTTTCTGCTTTCCTGGCATGGAAGACAGATGGAGCTTTACTAACTTGTAACACTGCCAATTTTGTGTTCTTAGAAATTCACAGTTTGAAAACTCTCTTCCTACGTACCCCAGTTCCAATCTGCTCAATCAGTTCATTGAATCTCATGCAATTAACTATTTGGGAATGGAGATTTTACAACTCAGCCCATGAAAATGGAAAGAATGGCTTATAGCAATATGGAAAAATATATCATTTGATAATGCCATTAAGAGCTGAACTGGAATTCTCCACCAGGGAGGGAAAGCAATTTCACCTGAGCCACTAACTGAGGAGTACCTTTCTGTACTGGCCACATCTGCTTGGGGGAGGGGCAAGTGCCTCATTACAGTGCATAGTTAAAAAATCAAGGAAGCGGTACAATAAATCTGAATTACAGTACATCTGAGCCATAAATACATTATAAGTATATATTTCTTTCTTCTATTAAAAATTAGTTTACAATCCTGATTCTATTCACAATTAACAATTTTATCATCACGCACTACAGACAAAAAAAAAAGTTATGGTGAACACAGCTGCAACTTCACGGCAGGAATAGGGAATAGGGGCCAGTCAGAGATAGGGGTGGACGAGAAGGGGACAGGGGGCTTTTACGGGCTCATCCTAACACAACCATTCAGAAGCAAAGTTACGAATGTGTGGCAGTGGAACATTAACACCATGGGGACTCACAGACAGAAGCAGCTTGTTCAATGTAAACATCGATTTAAAGGGACAGCAGTCTCTCTCTCAGTCTTGTTGTATACTTGATCATTTCTTTGAAAACGTAAACATATTGGAAGTGCCTTGACTGAGGTATTGAGGTATTCCTCAAAGGTTAAGGCTGTTACCGATGCAGGCTTTCCTGGGCCTCCTGCAGCAGGCTGTCGAAATCCATGGTCTCATATTTACTTTTTACTGGAGCCAGGGAAGATTCTTCTGTACTGGAGTCTGGTAGTGGGAGAGACCAAACACAAACCTGTCATGAAGACACTAAGCAGGATACAGATGAACCAAACAATGCATTCCTTTTCCTTTTTTTTAAAAAAAGCCATAAGAATAATTTAGCATCCTTCCAAGTTTTTAGGTATGAGGGGAATTAAAATAACTAGTGCACACATCTGATAGCTGAAATTTCTGATTTGACAAAACTGGGGGTTATATGCTATCAACTAAAGATTAAAATTAAGGAGAACTGACCTTCTGACACAAACAACTGTCAAGGGACAATTGCACTTAGGTTAGGGCAAAACTACATGCTACAAAGAAGATCTATGACTGGCAGTACAATTCTGGCAATATGCTGAAGTCAATGGGCTTAAAAGAGTGTAACTCTGCTTAGGATTGCATTGTGGATCTCCCAGTATTTTCTGTATCCCTAAAGAGAAATTGTGGAGGATATAAAAATGGGGTAAGAATATCTGTCATTACCCACCGTGGTAAATAGCATCTAGAAGACTCCTGGGACATCTATCAATGGAACAGCACCAGGTTCAGGGTGATGTTTGCTTTTTTAGTATTAAAAGGAACATTGTAGGATATGATCACAGATATTCTTTATGTAGTTTCACCCTAATTTCTTTGTGGGATTCAGTTCACAAATCTGAGGGAAGGATTTGACAGCTGAAGGGAGTTAAAAACAGACAGCAATTCATAATAAACGCACTTTGGACTCTCGTCTTGTCTATCTTGAGGTAACTGGCCATGTCCATGTTATCAAACTTGCTATTTCCAGGATGCAGAGTCAAGTGAAGTGCAACATTCCTTGCAAAGACAAGTGAATTAAAAACTGTGTAGATGAAATTCCTGGAATAATACGCCTACGCGTAGAAAGAGATGGCTGATCCAAACATCTCTGAAAGAACTTCAGGAATCCCTGACTGTGTAAAGCAGCCAAGAATAGTCATAAATCTGTTGGGGAGGAAATGAACTCTAAGCACAGCTTATGGAGGAGACACTGCCATGAAGAGGGGTCACGGATCAATGGCAAAGCACACGTTTTGTATGTACAATCTAGTTAGTGGGTTTTATGCAGCATGTATCAGGAAAGATTTTTCATTGCCTTCATTTGCTTCATTGGGCTATTCTTGACTTGAAAAAAATAATTGCCAGTAACTGCAGCCCAAAATGAAGACCACAGTGAGGAAGTGGATCTTTTTGGCTCATCATGATTGCAGGCTTACCCAAGTCAATGCCTCTGGTCCAGAAGAAGTGCCCGAAGCCACCATAACTCAGTTGGAATGAAGGCTCATTTCTTTTCCTCAATGAGGCACCATTCTTCAGAGATAAAGCGGCATGTTCTGAACACCGGTATGTGATAAAGCCATATTTATCTCCCCTGAGCAATTAACAAACAAACACACAAACACAAAAGAGCCAATATAAGCATAGCCAACTACATATGAACCTCCAGTTCTTCTGCCAGCTTCGGCCCAGCTCACTAAAGTCTAGGGCTTTGTCTATAAATTACAATAAACAAACATATTTGGATAAGGTAATCAAAACTAAGCACAAAGCAATGTGGCAACCCTGAAATCAAAGGGTATTTGATTGTTTGTTTATCTCACATATTATGTTTGCTTGCCACAGGAAGGATCAAGAGCTTATTCTAGCACTTTAACCCACCGCTCCTGAAATTTCACCAGGCATTTCCCACATATTTTCCATTCTGCTTTGAAAAAAGTAAGCTGATCTTACTTTTTAAACTGTGCACACAGTGCTGGGACCATTAGATATTCACAGACACATACAGTGCAGAGTACAGGTCAATGGAAGGCTGATCTACATATTCAGAAGTCACATGGTGACTCCTCACGACTTTTATCTTTTAAGGATTGGGGAGGGGAATGCCCTGCATTAAAGGCTTCCTAGCTGTAGAAAATTAGTATATCAAAAAGAACTATTCACTTTGATAGCATATGGCAGCACTCAGATATGCCTCATCTGAACACCTGCTTTCTGAAACAGCACAGTCAGAAGAACCTGTACCCAGTTTATGTAAAGGGACACATGGCTGGCCTCACAATGGCACTCACAGAGGTCTGCCTCAAACTTCATGAAGGCTGTTTGAAAATTCTCCCATCCAAGTTGCCTCCTTGGCAAAAAACAAAGCAACCACATCATTTCAGAGTAAGATCAAGCCTTCTGTCCGATGTGGCAAACTAATGACCCCAACACATGAAACCTGAGGAGATGAGTTCCCATGTGAGGATACATCGTCATTTATGAATGCATATATTAGACTTTACAATTTTTCAGTCTTTATCAAAGATGCTCAGTTGCCTGTTCATTTTTTCCTGCCTCATTTCCCCCCTATTTATTTAGCATGACTCATCAGTTTTCTTAATTGAACTGAAAACTGACTTTAACGTTTTGGGAAGGTAAAAATGAAATAAATAAGTTGCTTCTAGGATAGGTTGTGGTTAGTTTATCTGGATACATTTGGAAAGCTTGACTCTCATGTTCCCAACAGCCAAATATCACAGTCTACATTCATGAGTTCTAGTGATCTTGAGAAAAGTGAGTTGTAACTGCTTTAAATAAATGAAGAAGAAGAAGAGTTGGTTCTTATATGCCGCTTTTCCCTACCCGAAGGAGGCTCAAAGCGGCTTACAGTTGCCTTCCCATTCCTCTCCCCACAACAGACACCCTGTGGGGTGGGTGAGGCTGAGAGAGCACTGATATCACTGCTCGGTCAGAACAGTTTTATCAGTGCCGTGGCGAGCCCAAGGTCACCCAGCTGGTTGCATGTGGGGGAGCGCAGAATCGAACCCGGCATGCCAGATTAGAAGTCCGCACTCCTAACCACTACACCAAACTGGCTCTCATGAATACATGTCCAGGTGAGAGTACCTAGATCTCTCTGTAAAATTCTGTTAATATTCCTAGTTGGCATTACTTCCTCAATATCTGTAACCGCTCGGGGAGCAGTATACATAATTGGTTAAGGGGTAAGTGGGCGGAGAGTGGGCGGGGCCGGTCCAGGTGAGGGCCCAATTGGAAGGCATGAAGCACCTTCCGATTGGGACCTCACCCGGACAGACCAGAGTTCTAGCCAGTCGGGTGAAGGCAGGACAGGACAGAGCTTTACCCAGTTGAGATGCACAAAGCCTCAGACAGGTCACGCCAACTCAGGACTTTGGCCCAATCATTGGGCCAAAGTTCTGACAGGGCCCGCACACCCAGCCCAGCCAGGGGCAATCTGGAGACATCACTGCCCATCTGCACCGCAGGGAGAGGAGGTCAGTAGGGCTGCCAAGGGGGATGAGAACAGAGGCTTGGACAGGCTGTGCCAGCCCTTTTCGCCCCAAGGCTGCCCTAACTGTCATGTCCAACAGTAACTTGCCTCAGCACTCTGACAGAGGGGGCAAGAGGCTGGTGAGTGCTCTCACTCCCCCCTCTCTTCAGGCCTGCTCCGAAGAAGCCTCTGACAGCCCTTGACTGAGGGGAGAGAGGCGTTTCCATGAGCAATGCAGGGGAGACTGAGGGCATGGGTGAGGGCCTTCCTTTTGAGGGGGGGGGGAGCTTTCCCCTTCTGCCAAACAACTGGCTAACAGGGAGGCCACAGAAAAGCCTCTTCTCACTTAAAATACTGCTATGGGGGAAGAAACAGCCAAGCAACTCTCTGCAGATTTGAGACCTACCACAGGTTTGCTGTGCAGGTGAGACTGGAAGCTGTTGCGGAGGTTCTTTTGCCTCCTGTTTCATCTGCACAACAATCCTGTGCAGTAGGCCTCAAGTGTTTCAACTCCACAACAACCTGCGTGGGAGGCCTTTAAATGTTTCTTCTCCTCAACCCTGTCCAAACTCCATAGCAGCCCTTTCTGCCTGGGGTGCTGATCTATATACTCTGCAGATGAGCTCCCCCAGCAGTTGGAGCGTACACTACTCCCCCATCCTTTCCTCTTCACCTCTTTGATAATTGGGGGAGGGATGGTTTTTTTAGCCGTCATGTTAGTAGTTTGATGTTTTAATAGGAATTTTAATGGGGTTAGTTGTTGTGACCCGCCTCGAGCCTGTCGGGAGAGGCGGGAAATAAATAATAATAATAATAATAATAATAATAATAATAATAATAATAATAATAATAATAATAATTATAATTATTATTATTATTATTATTATTATTATTATTATTATTATTATTCCAGGAACTCTCCAGGTCCCACCTGGAGGTTAGCTATCCCTGGATTGGAGATATTCCTGGAGATTTGGAGGAGGGCTTTAAAATCGTACAATGTCTCAGAGTCCGGCCTCCAAAGTAGCCATTTTTGCCTGTAGAGCTGATCATTATAATCTAGAGATGAGCAGTGATGTAGAGAGGAAGGTAGAGGTTCACAGACTGTGGTTGGGGTGGAGTAGTTGCGGGTGTGTCCCTCCTGGGCTATGGGCTTTGGCCAGCCCTTACCAGCAACTGTTTTGAATTTTGGGGTGCAGAGAGACAGACAGTCAGACCAATATCAGTCCTGGAAAGTTCAGGGAGATCTAAATCAAGAATATTTCCAGCCTGAAACTGTAAACAGTGAACAACTAAATGGCTGGAGAGACATGGGAACTGAAGTGACTTTTTTCAAGCTTGGCCTGGTAAATAAAAACTCCTATGAACTCAAAGGCATAAGTGGCCCAGAATTTCAAGTGTAATTAGCTTTACAGGAAAGTAGACAGTGAGATTTTGGGGGGAACTAGGTGATCCACTTTTATTAGGCAATGACTTCGCCTTGCGGACAACAACAGTTGCCAGCAGTAGGTCTGAGGCTTCAGAAGGGCAGACATCACCAGCCAAGCACCCAAGTGGATTCTGGGCCCATGTGCATTTCTTTTGAAGGGATGCATGTGAGGGGAGAGAGCTTTCCCTTCAGCCTAACTGCCTAGAGATCAGCTGTACTTCCAAGGGATTCTCAGATCCCATCTGGAGGCTGGCATCCCTAAACCTCAGGGGGATACAATGCTACACAGTCCAAAGTAGCCATTTTTGCCTGCGGAACAGGTCTGTATAGTCTGGAGATGAGCAGCAATTCCAGGCCCCACCTGGAGGTTGGCTGTCCCTGGTCTGAACATATTCCCTGAAGTCTGAAAGTGGGGCCTTAAGTGTGTAGCGCCCCCGCAGCTACCTAGCACCCCCTGACCTATTTCAGGTCAAGAAAACATTGCAGGGAGGAGGTAAGGTTGCCAGATTGGTGTAGGTTCATCTTCTGGAATTTCACACTACCTAGGTGTGCACAAACCTGACTAATGTCAAGACTGCTGTGCATAGAGGGACCTCCTCTTAGGGTTGCCATCTTCCAAGTGAGGCTCTCTACCCCACCTCCCTCAGGGAGAGTCTGCTGTGGGGAGAGGAAGGGAAGGTGACTGGAAAATGCCTTGAGACACCTGAGGCCTGCTGGGTGACTGCGGCCCATTCCCAGTTCTCTCAGACCTCTCACAGCCCCACATCCCTCACAGGTTGTCTGTTGTGGGGAGACGAAGGGAAAAGGTGTTTGTAAACCACTTTGAGACTCCTATGGGTAGTAAACAGCAGGGTACAAAAATCCAGCTCTTCTTCTAAGGAGCAACTGTGAAAGAAGCATTTGGGCACATAACATTTTATCAACAGTAAAAAAATGGGGACAGAAGGAGCAGGGTGGACACCGGTGTACTGTGACTACCCCAAGTGTATTAGGGCAGGGGAACAAGAAGGGAAATGATGTTGAATGCAGAACTGGGAGGAATTGGTTGCCATGTAATCTCCCCCTAAGAAAAGAGATTACTCTCTACTTAGAGAGTAATTTTTCCCTTCACAGTCTGATTTTCCCTTTCGCTTCAACCACTATGCTACAATTCCTAAAGGTCAGCCCTTTCCCATATTTATTATTATTATCATCATCATCATCATCATCATCATCATCATCATCATCATCATCATCATCATCATCATCATCATTAGATTTATTTCCCGCCACTCCCTCATTCACTCATTCAACGAACATTCCAAACCACAGGTTCTTGACACCCATATCTCTACACCCATGCCCTCATTTGTCTCCTTGCTACCACAATCTCCCACACAACACACACATTCAACCCCATGCCCTTACAGACTGGACAACTCCTCCCCTTCCTTTTCTCACCACTAAGTTCTAGCACCCGTTGTATTCCTGGATACAACAGGCTTTGCCCCTAGTAAAATTATAAAGCAGCAGCAGGCATGTGGCTCTTCTGGTTGATGGTAAATGCAAATACAGCTTTCTGTAAGTGAAGGAGTGAGTTTCACTGGTGTAACCTACTTCATATGGTTGTGAGGGTAAAACAACAAAAATAGAATCACTCCATCCATGTATGCCACCCTCAGCTCCTTGGAGGAACTGTGGGACACAAACATGAGAAATGAATAAACGTACTCTGGTTCTATTTTTAAGCTACAATAACTATAAACTAAGTGGCTGATCTGTGTGCCCTTCAGGCTGAATATATTACATATGCTCCCACATATCTCTTACCTATATTATCCCATTAATTTACAATTCTATGATTCATGGAACATAAGACAAGCACTTTTCAAAGGATTACAGTCACAATCACCCTGTCAGGTATTCTGACTCCCACAGAGTAGAATTACCTCAGTGCTGCAATTATTATACCATAAAAGCTAAGCACTTCCTCAGAGAACAGACATCTCCATAGTCCCATAAATGAAACATTTCCCTGCTTTCTGGGCTCCAAATATGTCATATCTACTGTTCCCCCCAAGTGCAGAATATGCAGGCTAATCTCACAACACTCATAGTGTCCCAAAATATTGGTCTGTCATCTCTTGAAATAAGGCAGTTAAAAAAAAAAACTCTTTTTGACCCACCTTTTATTTCTGGTCAAAACATAACACTCAACTATCTCGCCAAACACTTCAAAACGCTGCTTCAGTTCACTGGAGCTCATGCTGCTGGAGAGGTTTTTGATGAACACAACCCGGCCTTCCCCCTGTTAGGACACAATAATAACCAATTAGGCCAGTCTTCGTACTATTCCTTTATGGTTTTACACTTCACACCCCCATCCCTGCCTCCACCCTAGCCAATGAAGTTGCACAACTTGCTGTGTCACAAGACAGGACCAAAAGCACAAAGTATATCATTGCAAACAGCTGTCTGAGTACCTATCACCTGCTGTTTCTTTTTTCAGCTGGCATTACACATATAAACGTGCACTCACTCCTTTATCTTTCACATCTTTCTTGTAGGTTCTAAGCTTATTGGCACACATACAGCAGAACTCCAGAGATATCCCCTCAGCGATATGAACCAAAGGCCTGCCAAACACTCCCTTATAGCCTTACCTAGGACACTGCTAGCAATGCTAGTCTGATCTGAGTGATTGACATTAGGAGAAGGCATTTTTAATCCAGTCAATCAAAATTCTTCTGAGAACCTTGACAGGTGTCAGTGGGGGGAAGGAGGGGAAGAGATAGTTGGAAGAGTAGGTTAATTTGGCATAAGGGAATAATGACATGCAAAAGAACATGGAAATAGTAGCAAGGATGAAGAAGTAAACAAATCATAACTGGAAAAGAATTTTCCCAGTTATATTAACAGGTAAGTGCAGACAGCACATAACCCAAAAGTAGCTCAGAATCATTTCAGTAGCAAGGGATGGGAAGGCCCTGCCAAAATCTGCACTCAACTACCATATTTGCTGGCGTATAAGACGACTGGGCGTATAAGATGACCCCTCAACATTTCCACTCAAAATATACAGTTTGTTATATACCCGCCCCTGCATCTCCCTGTGACCAGCACTAGTGTGCAAGTGCACATGTGCGAGCTCTGTGTAGACAAGGGGTGGGCCGGAGCGCCGCTGCTTCCTGCCAAGCAGAACGGGACGGTCACGCCAAAAAGGCTAGCACCCCTATCTCACTGCTGATGCCCGCCGCGGCCGTGCTGGATGGTATGTAGAATGAGGTGGGCGGCCATCGGGAGGCCACTATGGGCAGCTATGTCTATCCCAACTGAAGTGCTCCTGGCGTATAGGACGACCCCCCCCACTTGGAGGCATGTTTTTCAGGGGAGAAAAGTAGTCTTGTATGCCAGCAAATACAGTAATTTCAACTCTCTGTTGATGACAAGGGAGTCAGAGAGAGAAACAGAAAGAGAGAGAGAGGGAGGGAAGAGTGGAAGTTGTATGACTGGGCAGTCTTGAAGAACTCTATCTGCAAGAAAATTGCCATCACTTTTCTGGCCCAATGACATTAATGGGAACTGAAGAGAGAGTTTTCAGCAATTGAGACAGTCCACTGGGTTATGCTGTTGTCTCAGGAAAGAGGAGAAACACTTATCATTGTTTTCCTGGAGGACATTTTGGGATCAAAGTACAAGCAACACACAAGGGAGATCAGTTAATAGGATCTTTGTTTTAAATCCAGGTGTTTTAAAGCCGTGTGTGTGAATTACCTAAGGACTACGGAGTAAGGGAAGGGAAGTTAACCCTTTTTTTTTGTCCTGTATTTCTGATTTAAAACCCACCTCCTGGAGCTATTATTTCCCTTGTAGGGGCAGCCTTGCAGTAAGATATTAATTTCTCAGCAGGGGCAGGAAGAAGAGGGATTGACAGCGATTCTAAGAAGACTTGCACCCTCCGAAGCCCACTGACTTTAATAGATCTAGAAGGCTGTATAACTGTGTTCAAAATGGGAAAAAGCAAATGGGCATGGAAGGAAGGATTACACCTGCCATATACTTTAACATTTAACTTTAAAAATATACTGATAATATGCAGATTGATCTGCTGGGGTTCCAGGAAGTCAAGGTATGAAATCTGATCATTTTTTTTCTTCATCTATGTTCTTTATTATTATTATTATTATTATTTTGAAGGAAAGCAAGAAGCAGAATGAAAACTGGCTTGCTCGCTAAAACAAAGCAGAGCAGGAGAAAGAGCTTTGTTGCCAAGCAGTTCGCCTTGAGGACTGCACGAGAGAAAGGAAAGGTAGCACACACACCACAGGAGACCTCTCTGCCTTTACGTGCAGTATCCAGGTAAGAACTCCTGCTTGCACAAGGTGCTGCTATTGAAAAGCTTTCTTTTTGTGCTGCTGCAGGCTGCACATGCACCAGTTGCTAGCGTGTCTTAAAACGTGGCTCTTCCAAAGGAGCTTCTGCGGATTTTTAAAGCTACAGACAACTTCCGTGCCACCCTTCAAAAATGTTACTCCTTAGGCCTATTATGCACGGCTGCTGAAACGGCAGCATAGAGAACGCAGAGGAGGAAGAAGCTAAGTAAACCGCTTACGCACGGGACGGAACGCAACAGCGGCAAAACTCAGAGTATCTGATTATCCACATGACTACTCCAGAGCCGCTTCTGGTTGCACCCTGGTCCCGGGAAGCTCCACTTTCTTCGGCATCTCCTAACGCAGATTTTTCGGCGGCATACGTTGACTCTGCACCCAGTTGCCACCTGCAGCATGCATAATTGGTGATTTTAGCCGCTGCCATTCCACCCTGAATGCGGACTTTCGTGCATAATGGGCCTTAGAGAAGAAATGATGGAGTGATGAGGAATAAGCACTAGAAATCCACACCCACCAAAGGCTCCTTAGATGACTGAACCACTAGCTTGGAGGGCGTTCCATACCTCCTGTAGGTATTTTTTTTCTAGTTTCCTTGATTTGCTGGACTTACTGGACTTCATTCCCCACATTACTATTTCATGAATTCTGCACTGGGCTACTGCTGTGCCTAGAGCTCGACATGTTCCCATTTGCTTTCATTCCACTTCTTTCCAATACTCTGACGCTTCTATTGGCCTTGCACCAGGGGATGCCATAATGCCAGCCAATAGACCATGTTACTCTTTTGTGGAATGGAAGTTGAATTGAGGCCCTATGAATTGCTTTGCCTCTTCATACAGATGGGTTTTTGGAAAGAGGAAGAAATCTGTTCTGGTTAGAAACCACACCACTTCCACTCCATTCACTGCAAAAACAAACAAACAAACAAACAAAACATTTGGAGCTCACTGGTCACTTACAATGGCTTTTTCTCTTATCTTCTCCATCTGCCCTGGCTTGCTCACAGTTCCATCCTGACACTGCTTGGGATTTTCGCATCTGTTGTTAAACAAGAAATTACAAAACTTCAGTCCTGAATGGACTTTGCCTGCTCTGAGTGCTAGAAATCACAAATCAAAAGAGGCATGCTCCGTTGTCCACAGGGTCTGACAAGTCTATGTTTTAACATCAACATAGAATGCCACGGATTGTGTTGGCAAACAACCCATTATTACTTTTATAGAAAATGACAATAATAGTAAAAACAATACAGCTACTACTTCTACACGCCTTACTCCTCCTATCACTAACAGCAATGCTTGTTAATAATTAATAATCAATGCATATGCAGTATATAGAGTAAAATAAGAGTTTCCTTCCAGAAACAGCTTACAGGGCTTGATTTCTGCAGTATTATTGAGCTATACCTTCTCTACCTGAAGGCTACCTGCTGCCCATCAAAGATATTTTGATCACAATCTATATTCTGGTCACACTCCTTGGAGCCTCAGTATTTCTGAAAAAGAAGTTTCTCTAGAAGAGGGGAAAATACAGAAAATGTAACCTCAGTTTCTATTCAATTCTCTGTTTTTGGGTCTGCCTGCCTGTACTGCTTTCCTGAACACACGTGAGGCTACCTTGCACTGAATCAGACCTTTGGTCCATCAGGGTCAGTATTGTCTAGTTCAGGGGTCCCCAACCCCCGGTCCGTGGACCGGTCCCGGTCCGTCGATCAGTCGGTACCGAGCCGCAGCTCCTCCTCGTCCTCCTCCCTGGCTGCTGCCTCGTGGGCTGCCCTGCCACTCTGCTGCTGGCTCACCTTCAGTGCTCTCCAGCGGCTGCTATGGCTGGGGCTCCCCCTTGGTGTGGCACTGCACAGCTGCTGCCGGCAGCGCCCCCCAGCAGGCGGTGGGAAGTCAGGGGCACTGGCAGGAAAGCAAGTGGAGTAAAGGCTCAGGCGGCGACGTCCCTCAGCAAAAGACTACCCCCCCCCACCCCCAGGCCTCAGTAAAATTGTCAAGTGTTGACCAGTCCCCGGTGATAAAAGGTTGGCGACCACTGGTCTAGTTAGTCTGGCGGCAGCTGTCCGGGGTCTCAAGCATTCACAACACCTACCACTTGGTCCTTATAACAGGAGATGCCAGGAGACAGAACCTGGGATCTTCTGCATCAAAGCAGAGGCTTTTCCAGGGAGCCATGCCTCCTCCCCTTCTTCATACCTTTCCTCCTTAATATTCTCTTTCCACCCTTCTCTGCATTAAAAAAATCTCACTGTTGAGTGCTTATGTTCTCTTTCCTTATGATAAGAAACTCTCTATCATTTCCAAATTCCATCTCCAAGGGAGTGTCATGGCTCTCCCATGCAACCTCTGATGCTGATGTGCCTGCCAAAGGCCTAGGCTCTACCCCTCTCTCAAGGACTGGCCTCGTGACAGTACCTGAAAGCCCATTTGCTAGCTGGAGACCTGGACCTCTCACATGAAGACTCAGAACCAGACCTTCTTCGGGGACAAGAGTGAAAACTGGCTCTAGAAAGTGGATTCTTGTATGGGCACATATTGGATTCCGAGGGAGTGGAGCAGCATTCTTCCTCCTCTTCTTCCAATGGGGAGCCAATCTCGCTGGAGCTGTCCTCAAAGACAGTGTCATAGTCGGGCACCTTGCAGAAGGCCGTCTCCCTATCATCCAGGGCACTGTCCAAGAGGCCAAAGTGTTTTGTCAAGCTGGCTCTGATCTCCTGGTCTCTCAGCTGTTTGCTGCCCTCCTTTGCTGAGGCCTCATCAGCACCCAATTTGCTTGCACCCCGATAGTGCATGTCAGGCACCCTCCGCTTGTGCTGGCTTTCCATATAGCTCAGGGGTTCCCAGGATTTCAGCACCTTCCTCTGGAGGGAGGCCTCTGACTTCAAGATCTGACAGTAGTCGTGGTCACCGAAAGAATGGGAGAAAGGGCGCTTCAGCATCCCATGTTGCTCAAGGTGAGGTGGGTGGGCAGCAGCCCGACTCAGGTGGGTGTACAGCTCTGTCCGCACTGGATGCTTCTTCTGGAGCCTCCTGGGGTCTGCTCCATGGTCTGTTGCTGGCTGGGGTTCAGAGCTGGTGATGACAACAGTCTCCTTTGCAGGCCTCTGGTGAATGTCTGGTTTATACAGGTCCTCCTCTGAAGGCTTGTATGGTGGAGTCGTTGGTGGTGTGAGACCTTATCTCCCCCAAGAAAGCAGAAGGATAAAACTCTTTCAGTACAGAACCATGGCAATAATAAGCTGTTCACTGCAAGGGGAGGCAGGCCTGAGCATTCATCATGCACTTCCAGCCCCTTCAAACACACTCTTTAAATTGGCCTTGGGTGAGTGTGCCCTGTTATTTAGATAAAAGCTCTCCTGCTTTGGAAAATGGCTCTAGCAGCCTCAAAGGAGTTTGCAAGTTGACGTATGCCTGCTGTTACAAAAGCTGCCCTTCTCCCCAAGGGAAAAAAGGGAAATGTGATTGAAGATGCCTGGATTTCCTTTCCTTCAAGCAGTGATCAGTGAACAGTGAGCAGGTTAACGAGCCAACATTATTTGTGAGACTTAACTCTGGGGTGCAACCCTGTCTTTCCCCTGCTTTTTGGGCAAGCCCCTTTAAAGCGCTGAACTCCACCCTTACCTGCAGTGCCACACAGTTCTACAGTCAGCACTTGCTCAAAGTTCTGCTTCCCAAATGCAGGGTCACTAAAGGAGAGAAGAAAAAACAACAGGTGGTTACAGGGGGACTAAAGGGGATGCTGAAGACACAAAGTGTCCACACTTTGTGACTAACCATGGCCAACCATGCAAAACTTCCGACTCTCAAGAGCTCAAACTAGTCAGGACAATTCAGGCTGCTCAACAGCGTACTTAGGGAATGGCCATCGGGGCTCATGTCCTGGGTGCCATACTGTGCCTCGTCGAGTTCCTGTGGGCGGTGGGAGCTGTGCACCTCAACTGGTCCACATGAGAGTGCCTAGATCTCCTTGCAGGTGGACAATGGCTTGGTGGAGTGTGTGCCAGCTGCAGCAGCCTGCCCCCCCCAATGCTGTAGACCTGAGGGTGGGTCTGGTGGCTGCTCACGTTGGATGAAGTGATGCCTGACAGCTGCCAGACACAACCCCTCCTGCAGCCTTTCCTCTGGTGTGAGTGTTGGTGTGGGCTGCCCCAGGATGGTCATCAGTCCGTTGTCTCACCTTCCCAACAGTGGGGCTAAACCTAAGGACTCATGGCCCAAGGCAGATGGCCCCTCTACTGCTGCCCCTTGGTGGTGGTAGGGGGACATCAGGTGCTAGTCCACAGGTGGATGTTTCTCTGTGGAGACCCACCCCCAGCCCCCTGCATCACCAAGCCCTGCCCACCTGCTTGTCTCAGACACAAAATGGCTATGCCCCTAAGGCTGCTGATTCCCACATTACCAGGCTGGAATACAGCCACAGGACTGTCAGCTTCTGGTAAGAGCTGTCTATTGGTAACCTGGCAGGGTTTTACTTTTTAAAATTTCAAATGACTAGCATGGGCTAATAAAAATGTGAGGGATGAAGACTCTTGGTAGATTTCTATGTTTGTGTGTTATGGGTTCATAATCACAAGCCCAAACCTGCGTGTGATGAGGCATCCTAAGCAGCAAGTGATGTATGTGGTCAGTAGCTCCTGACCATGTATGCATACTCTGCAAGCAAGTCATAAATGCATAAAAATGTACAGGACTGGCTATCAGAAGTCCCAAGGGTAGGTACTCAACTTTGGTAAAACCTCCAGAAAGGCATTCATCGGGTGCTGGTATCTCCATGCCAGAGAACGCTCAACTTCTACCCACCAGTCCAGACCGCCTACTGTGCTGTCTCCTCACTGATCATGGGACATTTCTTTGAGCTTCTTAGCAATCAATATGTTGTGTATGAAATCTTGGTAAGGAATGATTAGCTGACTGAGTCAGGAGACCACAATGCTGTACTGAAATAACAAGGCCTTATGAACAAGGCGTTTCCCCCCCTTAAAACCTTATGCTGCAAATGACATTCTAGTTTGATCCCGGTCAAAGCAATACTTATAGGGCTGCAGGGTTCTGAGACTGCCACTTCCCAGATGGAGCCGGGCTCCCACAACCTGGGCCTATCACCCTATTAAGAAGATGTATTTCTGGCATCGCACTTACATTTGCGCCACGGGCAGCGACAGACACCGGGGTGCTTCTGAAAGGAAAGAAAGTGAGAGCAGAATGACTCAACAAGCTGCAGCTGGGCCCTGGAATGAGGCCGGGCTGCCCATGAAAAGGAAGGCAGCTTAGCGGTCAGACAATGAGGAACGGGGAGCTCTGAATTGGAGGTTTTGCCAGCAGCTTTCATGCGCATGGGGCTCCATCCATGAAGGATGCTGTACTTCATAAAGACCTTTTAACGGCCACTGCCCTGTTAACGAACATGCTGTCAAAGCTTTGCTATTCCTTCTCTACCCTTGCTGATGTGATGGGTGGCTCCTCTGTTTTATTTAGCGCAACCCATTACCCAGTTTTCCCTCTGTTGAGCTGGCGGGACACAGAGTCCATTTACAGCATCATGCTCTGCCTGGAAGGAAGCTCCAGCACATGCCTGCTCCATGCTTTTACTCACAGCGTGTCCTCCCGCACCCCTTTTTCAAACCTCAAGAACACTGACCTAGCAGGCGACCACAAGGAAGTTCACTGCCATACCTGCTTGGGGCAAGAGGGTATAGCTGGGGATCCCATTTATTTCACACGCTTCTCTCTCTCCTGAGCTCTCGGGAGAAGAGGTCTGCAGCTCCATCGGGTGGCTCTGACAATCGCCCTCCACCTCATCTGCACCACTGACTTCCACCTCTGCTGCTGGCGCTTCTGTGTCAAAGTCCTTCAGAGGAGCTGTGGAGGGAAATGGGTCCTTTGCCCCGTCCCCTGATATTTCTGTGGACAGAGCAGGGTCTGATGGGGTTTCTTCAAGGAATGACAACCAGAGGCTTAGCTCAGGGTTCAGTCTTTTGGAGCGACGTACTGCGTAAACTGAGCTCTCCTGCTTGCGAACCGTCTTCCCAGAGGTGAGCGAGGCCGAGAAAGCCTCTTCTGCAGGGCTGCCGGTCTCTTTCTTAGCCTCAAGCTCTGTGGGGACACTCTGCCTCAGACCAGTTTTCTCCTTTGATGGCATTCTGACTGTGGACCTACTTGGAGATTTGGGAGGCTGCAACTTGCCCAAGGAGGCATACGCAGGCTTGGCCAACCGGTATGGCTTGCTGACGTCACAGGGGAGGTCTCTAGCAAGAAGCTCCTTCAAGATGGAGACATCAGAGGAGAAGGAAGGAGATCGTTTGCAGCCCGCAGAAGTATGCCAAGAGCTAGAGGAACAAGTGTCCTTGCCATAGAGGAGAGGCCTCAGCAGGGGGCAGTCTGGCTTTGCTCTTTTGGAGGGGTTATGGCAATGCTGGTGTTTTATGCCCGCAAATTCTGTGGGGGGCAGCTTTCTGGGAGGAAGACAGTAGGTATGCATGTAGCGGATAAGTTCCACAGCGGCGTGTAGCTCCTTCTCACTGTTGCCTTCCGAGGAGGAGGAGGAGGAGGAAGAGGAAGGAGGAGATGCTATGTTATTGAAATTCAGCAGATCTTCACTGGAGTCACTGTCCTCCCCATTGTGGGCATAATGTCCCTGGGACTCATTGCTGTCGTTGCTATTGTGGCACTCATCTGGGGGCCGGCTGGATTTTGTGTGTGGGCAGTGTGTGGTGATGGTGGTGGTACAAGAGGAGGTGAGGTGCTTATGAAGCTCTGTGCAACTTCGACTCTGAGGCTGGAGAAAGCTTGACTTCCTGTCATGCACACTCTCCACCTTCAAGATGGGGGGGGGGAGAAAGAGAGAGAGGCTAGTTGATGAGTGGGTTTTTCAAGCCCCCTTTCAACACCTCCCTTCCCCAAATCTGGGTGGTTAAGCATATCACAGTAAGCAACTGCAAGTTTAATCTGAAATCTTTACATTTTTCATGGCATTTCAGAAGCTGGTGTTCCTGGAGCTAAAAGGTGACATCAGACATTTATGAGACAAAAGTGCCTTGTGGCACTAGATGGATTTTGATGAAAATCCGTATCAACCAGGACTCAAGACAGATAGAACAACAAAACAAGGGAAAGTAGTATGAAATATTTCCTTGGTTATGCTTGCGATTCATCACTGAAGTTTCTTTACCAGGCAAAGGATATATTGATCTGTCTTTAAATAACATTACATCAATTTATTAGAATCAAGAGGCAACAGTGCCGTCCTAAGAACACTTTCCTGGGCGTAAGCCCCATTGGGTTGGATCCAGACTAAATCTGCTATTTCCATCCACTACTCCTTTCCGCTGCAGGACACCCCTCCCCCCCCTCACATGAAGGTCATTTATTGCCCAGGAGCAGCATTTTGTGTACATCACTCGTCAGCAAGTGGGGGAGCGTGGCAAGAAAGAACCATTATAGCATTAGAAAATTTTGTCTAGATAGACTTGAGTGGGGTTTGAGGTGACTTTCTTGGGACCACGATCTTAAGATAACTTATTTGTGCTGCTTTACTTGAACCGTTTATGCACTGGGAACTTCACTGCCCCACCTCCCATGCAGGAGCACAAATCGGGGGCGGATGAGGTGCACCTGGCTAAATGCTCCCCCGTGTGGGTGCAGGAAGAGGTGGGGCAACCTGCCACGACTAAAACTCCAGCCTGCAGCTGGACATGAAACCTCCAGTGCATAAACGGTCTTACCGAGAACCTGAAAGGAAGGAACTAGAACCAGCACATTCCAAGCGACTAGACTGTTCTGAGACCACCAAAGGGTGCTCCTAAATGGAGAATGGAACACATGGGAAGAAGCTGATGTGTTCTTTAAATGCTGTAAAGCACTTTGTTGGCATGATGAGTAAGAGAGTTTCTGGAAAATATTGATCGTGCCCACTTTGGAAAGGTGTGCTGGGTATATTAGGAAGGAGAGAATATGTGTGTGTTTTATAAAAAATGCCATTTGGAACAGGTTGAATTGAATTGATTCTTCACGCCTCCTGTCTCAAATGTCTTTCTGACTGGCATCTGTGACAAACAGCGCTATTACTGTTCCAGATCTTTTTCCTTTCCTTCCAACTGGTGTGGAGTCTCCAGTGTCCCACTCCTCTGGCTGCCTTTCCCATGCCACCTAACTCCACTTGTCTAATGCATAGCACCATTTTCACTATCCAAGTGTGTGTGTGTGTGTGTGAAATCTTTAATGGCATCTTCAGTGTGGATTTCAAGGGATTAATTTAAATGACTGGACTGGTTCCACGAACTTTACACGCTACTCCCTGCTCTGCTCAAGACAATTCAATGAGCCCTTAGTAAGTTCAAATCTAATGTGGGTCAGGAATGAGAGTGAGAGAGACAAAGCCGAAAGATCATGACAGCGTTTAAATAAGAGAGAAAGCTGGTGA
Organism: Paroedura picta; assembly: GCF_049243985.1. Lineage (NCBI taxonomy): Eukaryota > Metazoa > Chordata > Lepidosauria > Squamata > Gekkonidae > Paroedura > Paroedura picta. The sequence goes on along the minus strand of NC_135371.1, from coordinate 106,036,429 downwards.
AAAACATACACGGAAAAACATAAGACGTTGTACACAGTGCTTGAGAAGGTATCTCCAAAGAGCACATCCAGTTCCTTCCTATTGTTAGAGTCCTTACAGAAACATTACAGAATATTCTTATAGACCCACTAGTCATGTGTAACTCAGAGATGGCCAGCTTCTGCAGGCCTAGCACTTTGCTCTCCAAACAAATAGAACAAGTATTCTGCTCATACAAGGCACTTCTGTCTACAGAACACAACTTCCTCTGCAGCTCACTGATTTACCAGCAATGCTGCTTCTGGAGGACAAGGAGAATCTTGGGCCATTTCCGTACAGTGGCCAAAATGCGAGATGCCTCCCGCCTGTAATAGCGTGATCTTGAATCATGCTATTACGCCCCTCCACACCGTAAGGCCTCCCTGCCGCATCTTCCCATCCCCACACGCTGCGCAAGCAGCAAACATGAAAACAAAACCACAACTGGCCAGTGGAGGTGACAGATTCCCCCCTCCCCCACCATTGCAAACAGCATAATTGTCTTTTTAGGTGTTCTTACCTAAGCGCATCCTTCCCCTTCTCTTCGGTCTGCAGACCCCCATCCTTTCTGCTGCTCCCCCCCCCCCACCCCTTCTCCTGCAGTCTATGCCAGACCACAATTGCCTCGGATGCCTTCTCTCCCTCCCCAGCATGTCATACACCGGGCACTACACAGGCAGTGTGGAGGCAGTGCCCAGTGTACGAGGTACTCAGAGAGGGAGGGAAGGCGTCTGGGGTGACTATGGACTGGCAAGGTCTGGTAGAGCAGTGGGGTGGAGGGAAAGAAAGCAGCAAAAGGGATGGGGGTCTGCGGACCAAAGAGGACAGGAAGGATGCACCTAAAAAGAGAATTATGCTGTTTGCAATGGTTGTGTGGGGGGGAATCTGCCGCCTTCGCTAGGCAGGGAATGGAGGAAGGAGGGCGGGAGCGAGGGTGGAATATAGGCTACAGTGTGTTTCCCCCTCCAAACCTTCTTTCTGCTGTTTACAAGCAGGTTGTTTGCTGGGGGATCCACGTTTTGGGATTCCCACAGTCGCGGGTTTAAATGGCGGAATTTGCGAGCCAGCTGCTGGAGGTAGGCGACGCCATCTGGAGGGGCAGGAATATGCCGCCTACCTTTAGAGGCTGGGAGGCCACATACCTGGCATGCAGAAATGCCCTTAGGAAAAGAAGCACATCAACCATCTGCAGCAGGAAGGGAGAACTGATGGAAACCAACATACTCAACCTGGAAAAGTTAGCTTGGATCCACCTTAATGGGCCAGAGCTAGAAGTGCATTTCAATGTGCATGTCAACCTCTTTAACAGGAGGTTGGTCCCATTGTTGTGCTTGGCACATGGCTGGGGCATTGCATACAACGGCCTAAAGTAACAAGGAAGCATGGGATGCCACTTATCTCAGGTAACTCCAGAAGCTGTTTACTCTCATTTACAGACTAGATTATGGGCAAACTTTTCACCACTGGATTTAAAATCAGCAGTTGGTAATTTCAGCTTTAAAAGTTGCCAATGGTACTGAAAACCATATCTGAAGTGGCCTGATCAGGAACTCCCAACTCCCCAGCAGAAGCAATAATGTTGCTTCAGCAGAATAAACTATTGTCCCTGGCTCCAAGCAGAGCTGCCTTTTAAGGGATCCCCAGATACTTTCAGAACACTGCTGAGTCACCTGCTAGCCTTCTGGGGCTGCAGGAAGGGGGGTTTCAAAGCACCCCCACAACTGTATGTGCAAGATAAGCCCCCATCTTCACTGCATGCCATGGGCTTTTGAGCCCCCACCTGGTAAAGATTGGGCAAGAGGACTCACAGCCCTTCATTCTTCAACCTCCGGTTGCAGCCACATTCTCTCTTTAAATGGAAGAACTAAACTATCATGGAGCTAAAAGCTATTTAATAATATATAACTGGTGAATCACTCCCAATATCATGACAGATTTCTAGGCAATCTCATTGCCCATTTTTCATTGCCCATTTGTGCAGATACAGGGGGAACAACCCTATGCGCTTAAGAAATTTGGGCCGTGTCATTCATATCTAAAATGAGGGTATTTTCACATTTAAAATGGGAGGCTTCAGTGAAAAATCTAGTTCTCTGTTTCAGAAACCATATCTGCGACATTATCAGTACTAGTAATTAAGCCCGCTATAGCTGCAATACAGCGGGCACTAGCTGTTTGTCCTGGCCCCCACCGCGGCGCGGCCTACCCAGGCGATCGTAGTCCGTGGTGGGAGCCGCACTGGCGGTGGCGGCAGATCCTCCGTCGTCGCCAGCTCTGCCTCCGGTCACAGTTCCTGCGCCGCCGCTGTTCTGTTCGCCGCAGCTACGGCGGCCAGCTCTGTGGCGGGCGGCCTGATGCGTCAAGAGGCGCTTCGCGCCTCCCGACGCATCAGGCCGCCAGCAAGGGAGCAACTGCGAGCCGTGCTGTGCGCGGCTCGCAGTTGCTCCCTTGGCGGCGGGGTGGCATTCGGAGAGGACAATCGGCAGGCGCTTTGCGCCTGCCGTTTGGCCCCGCCAATGGTTTGTCCGGAGGAAGGGGCCAATCGGCACCCTTCCTCATCCCGGACAGAACCCGCCCTAACTCCTCCCCCGAAGCCCTTACGGCTTTATTTAGTCAGCGGCGCCCGCGGTGCCGCGGGCAGGGTTAAGATGGTGGTTACAGTATCAAAATAGAATCTGAGTGACCCAGGTTTGAATCACCACTACTTCACAGAAGCTTCTGAGGTGGCCTTGGGCAAGTCACACACTCACAGCCTAAGCATCCTCACAGGGTTGTTGTGAAAAGAGAATAGAGGAGAGGAGAATAATCTAAGCCAGTGGTCCTCAACCTTTTACAGGCTGCAGACCAGCGGCAGCAGGGAGGGCGATTGCCCGGCCGTGCATGCCATGCACAGCCGAAAACGTGCATGTGCATGTGCATGTGCATGTGCATGTGCAAGTGTCGCGCATGCACGTTTTCAGCCGCGCATGGCGCATGTGCGCATGCACGGCCCAGTCGGCGCGTGTGCATTGTGCGTACGCGGCCCTGCTCCCCCCCCCACAGAAAGAAGCTTGCCGGGCCGCAACCTCGTGGCCTGGGAAGTTTCTTACTGGGGGGTGCGGGGAGAGGGAGACGCGACCCGGTGCCAGGGCCTTTGCAGCCCGGCACCGGGCCGCAGCCCGGTGGTTGGGGACCACCGATCTAAGGAACACTAGCTCCCCACTGGGAAGAAGGGCACAATATGAATTTTATTCAAACATTTGTTAATAATCTATATACCTTTTCCGGTGGAACTCACAGTGGGTTACAATATCAAGAAAAAATGATTATAAAAACACGCAAAAAAACATAAAAATTTAGGATTGCAGTCCTAAATAGATCTGTCTTCAAGAACATAGAAAGTGAAGGGGCCTAGCATTCCTCCTTGGAGCTGCCACCGAAATGGCCCTCTCTCACAAGCTTCTTCAATTGTTAGTACTATCTGGAGGGCTTATTTCTGTGACTTTAATTCCAAAACAGGAACATATAGGGAAAATAGTATTTCGGATACCCTAGCCCCAAGCCACATAGGGCTTTAAAGGACAAAACTGACACCTCAAATTGGGCTCAGGAATAGATCGGTAGCCAGTATAAATGCTGCAGTACTGGTGTCATATGCTCCCAGTAGCTGGCCATGACCAGCTATTCAGCTGTTGCATTCTGCACTAGTTATAGCTTCCAGAAACACTTCAAGGCTTAGTCCCAAGTAGAGCTTGCAGTAGTCTTGTCTAGATGTATTTAAGGCATGGATCACTATGACTTGGTATGACTGAACCAGGAAGGGGTGCAGAAGCCAAAGCTGGGAAAAACCACTCTGAGCCATCAGAGCCACCTGGGGGCTATTATGCACGTACTAATTTTCTCTGCAATCAGTTTGCATCTAAATTGTCCTTAAATTTTTTTTAAGCGTTCCCATTTATGCATGTGCTCTGATACTATGTGTTTTTTTGGAGCAATTTGAAACCATTGTGACTGTAAATGTGGAAGAGGGAACTTCTTCCATTGTGCTGCAATGTCACCTGACCACCACTCTGGCACATGCTGCTGGCAGGGCCTCATGGGAATTGTAGTTCATGGACACGGAGACTTTTCTATGGGGACACAGAAGCTTCTGAATGACAAAATGACCACCCTTCCCACTCTGAGGTATACTGTTCCTCACAGAGAATGGACAAGATGGACCACAGCAGAACTCAGGTTCCAATACAAATTTAAAGCCCCACCATACCATCCCTTCCCCTGTGAAAGTTTTTTTAAATCACTGGCAAGCCCAAATGAGAGCCTCTGCCCATAGCTTGAAGCAGTGCTGCTTATTCATTCTTCTGCAAGATGGAACTGGCATTTCAGAATCTTTTGCTTTGCCAGCCTGATAAACTGTCAAATGCACACACACACCTCGCCATGGTCACTGATCAGAGGTACAGTTTTGTAGTCTCAGAAGTGTTCGTGGAAGGCTGTAGTAGGAAATTCCATGCATACCACAGAGGAGTAATCCTAATTTACATGGCAATACAGTTGTCTTGGTTGCCAGGGCAAATGGCATGTTCATGTGATCACTGACAGAGGCAGAGAATCAGCAGCAGGTGCCTCGAGTTCCCATTGGTGGAATAGGGACTGCGAGCAGAAAAGGGGCTGTCACAGGGGGAGGACACCAACACATTAACATTTATGCATTAAAAAATAAGTGTCCTAAGTATCATTGCAAAAGAAAAGTAACTGCAAATCTAGTTTTAAATACTACACTGAAAAAACGCAATCAACACTATGAGGAGGGGGCACCATGCAGAATCAGAAATATGTCACTGGGTTTTGGACAGCAAAAATGCTGCCATATGCAGAAATAAAAACAACATCTTTTTGGACAGACTTTTTGTGAGGTTTCCTGCCATGCATACACTCTGGTTTTCTAGGGGGGCTAAGGTAAATTAAGTAAGTAAGTAAATAAATAGACAATCTCTTAGGCCTTGGACGTGGAGATGGACAATACCTTTGTGCAGGGCCTCTGGGATCTGGATCTGGGTGCTCCTGATCGCCACACATTTGACTCTTTTGGAAATTCATAGCTTGCAGGCACATTAGATGGAGAAAGAAGCAACTTCTTCAGCTGCAAAAAGGTTGTGGTGAAAGAAAGAGTGGGAATTCCTGAATACATGAACAGTGACCCCTGGCTAAATTCTCTCCAATTTCCCTACACACAAGTCATACAATGAACAATTGGGCAGTGATCCAGACTAGAAGTATTAAACCAAAACAGTTACTTCAGCATGAGGTACCACTTTCCCATCATCCCCCATGAGTTTTGACATTCCCAGCTCTGTGGGAAGCTTCCAACATACCCGAGGCTGAAGGCTACTGTGGCTTTGACAAAGCTAACTTTTGAGGCATGTCTCTTGCAAATCCAACATATTCTGGATATTGCCCAGGATCCAATTCTATGAAGCCTCAATTCAAAAGTGACAGCACAACCCTGTTCATGGGCTTCATGTGGTAAAAATCCTGCACACACAGCTAGGATGTTGAATAACTTGCAGGTGTCCTATGTAGATTTGCAATTGATGGGGACATGGAAAAACCCTGAAAGAAATACTCAAAACTGGGAATGGTTTTTAAAATGTTATACTGGAGAACCGTTTGGCTGCAGGGATCATCAATTATTGCCTGTGAGACAATTGCTATTAATACTTTACACTGATGTCTTCAGAACACTTTACCAACCCTTTCTGGGTATTCCTCCTAATGTTTCTGGAGAATCCTACAGGGAATCCTGCCCCTTCCTGTTAGCAGCATAAGACCTGTCTGGACACTGCAGAACCCATCAATGCAAAATCAGTTGCCAAAGTGGGTTCTTTGTGAGTGACATACCGGGAGGTGAAACAGAGTCCTTTTCTGCGCCAGGAGTCCAGCTCCGTGCAGCGCTTGTCAGGTCACAGGGCTAATTTTCACTTCTGGATGACACTGGAGCCATGCCGGGGTGGTCCTAAACCTGATGTGATGCAGATCTTCATTTGCCCTGTGTCTGGAAGTGGAAATTAGCCCCGCGACCAGACAAACACTGCGCTGGCTGGATTCCTGGTGTGGGAAATGTCAGAATAGACAGCCCAGGAGTGGGAGTTGGAAGAGACCTCCTAGGTAGGCAGGGAAATATTGGTAGGAGAGGGGTGGGAGCAATGTTGCATTGCATGTTCAAACTAAAACCTCCAGCCAGATGGAGGTTGAGTGCAACACTTGCCCACTCCCTTAGAACATAGACTACTGAGGAGACCAGAGGAGTCAAGAATTTGACCTACGAGAAAGTGGCATGCTGATTCCCCACCCACAAGCATCCTTTAAGCTACAGAAGAAAACATCCCCTTATGGCTTTGGGTCACAAGGTGAAGACTGAGCTTGTTGACACAATACCCGAACCTACTTCCATGGGATTATTTAAGTTGCCTCTTGGTATTGATAGTGACATACTGAGGCCTGTCTTCCCTAATGTCAGTACTTTCCCCTCACCCAAAGACACTTGTGTATCACGACTGGCAAGCACACACTGGCTGCAGCAAAATCATCAATCCGGTGTAACATTCTAACAAGGACTTGGATTAATTCGTCCATCCGCTTGCCATGTGCTTTGTCCAAATGCCACAAGGATCTTTGACGCACTCTGTCCAAATCCCATCAAGGATGCTGTGGGTGAAGCAACACAACTGTGTGTTCAGTATCACCGCCTAATGGGGATTGCATGGCTGGGATATTTTTGTTTTGAAAAAGGTATTTCATATTCTCACACTGAAGACAACAAGGGATCAGAAACAAAATGACGGATTTGGTTCTTGTGGAAATATGCAGCAGGGGGAAATCTTCAAAGGCACTCTGGAAACTCAAAAATCTCTTTAAAAATTAAGCTCACTCAAGCAGTTAGATTCCCACGGTCAAATGACTGCACTCTTCATTAAAACACAGTGACATTTCAGTTTAGTGTTATATGATGATAAAGAATTCTCCATGGGAACAAAAATGAAAAGTAATTTCCTTCCCTTCCCTGTAACGTATACATCCTATATATACACATATATGGATTTGTGTGATATATATATTTTATGTGTGATATATATTTTTATATACACCCATGCACATGCACACTTCTGTGTGAAGTGAAAATGCACACGTTTCACCACCAGATGCCGCTATATGCTTTTAGAAATCATGACATTTATTAATGACAGATAAGATTCAAAAATGAAAGATCAGGGCCCTCATTTACAAACCAACTTCTCCAGACCCAAACTCTACCTATCAAAGAGGGGATAAGAATTCCTCTGTTGTGTCAGATAAGTTAAAAACATGGCCAGGTAATAGAAGGCAAGAAGAACCTAATGGAAAACTTCCAGCTCTCCAGACTCCCTTCAGGACTTGCTGTACTCTTGCTAGGCTGAAATGTGGCAGCCTTCTCAGCAGAGATACAATCAAGAGTTCCATCTCCCTGTCTGTGGATTTTCCTTGCAAGGCAATGGATAAGGAAATTGCAACACAAACTGCAGAGAACCAAGAATAGCTAGGACTGCAGCCTAGGCAAGGCCCCACATTTCCTGAGCTGTATATGGCAGCTGCAGGCAAAGCTTTGGGTATTCTGCAATTCCTTAGAAACAACAGGGTGTAGTGGCTGCAGCATTCTGCACCTGGAAAAGCCTTTAATTTTCATTTTTAAAAAATCTCTTACATGAAAACACACAGAAGCTAACAGGGTGACTGACTTAGCACTTACATAGCACTGTTAGTGTTCAAAGTGCTTCAATTACATACATATTGTACAGATTACAACAGCCCTATTGTCATTCCCTGTCTGAAAGACACAGGGCTGGGGAAGAATGGCTTGCCTAAGTTCACTTACTTAGTTTGAGACACTGGTGAGATGAAAACAGCAAATACTCAGAAAGCATGTCAGGCTCACAATACATTTCCTAGGAACTGGGGGCAGAGCCACAGCACCCCACAAGGCAGAGTGAGTTATGCAAAATCTGCATAATTTATACAGGCCACAGAGTCCAGATTTTCCAGACCCAGGAGTTATTTAGAAAGCCTTTTGTCCTCCTTTGCACATGGGAGACTCAAAGAAACTTACATTACTTTCAGGTTAAATTAGGTTATCATTATGGGGAAAATGTTTTCATTTTTTGTTGTTTTGAAAACAGTGAAGACTACACTCAATCCTGCCCAAAAGAACTGGTGCCCAGGGGGATGTATGGACTGAGCTGGTTGGCCATGCAAGAGAACAGCATTTTGAAGACTGAATCGGGATGTTGGGATGGGAGAGAAAATCCCCAGGAAAAGGGCTCTGCTATAAAACAAGGCTTTGGTTCAAATGGTTACAGATCTGGAAGGTGTGTTAATTTGCCCACCCGTTTCCCTCCCCAGAACAGTCCCACAGTTTCCCCCCCTCCCCCAATGAGGATGGTAATGGAGCAAAGAAAGTGAGAGCAATGACATGGCACACATGTATACGTATACAATCAACAGGCATATGCTTTTGTATCATTATAATTGTAAGCCTATAATGAAAAAATTCAGACCTTTGCTTCCTATCATACCCATGCAGCCGGCTTATCAGAGGCGCATCCAAATCCACCTTAAACAGTAGGAAGTGGGTTCTTACTAGAGACAGCTCATCAACCTCTGGGGCCAGAGGAAGCCCCCTCGAGACAGGGGCAGCAGGTTTGGGAGAGGGGGTGGGTGATGTGCGGCCGCTGTTGGGTATGTCCCCCTCGTCCATATTTCTGAAGGCAGCCAGACCCATGTCGTCTCCCTGGATGTCATCCAGTGTCTCGGTGAGAGCTGCCAGCAATGCTTCATTCTCGCTGTCTATAATCTGGAGGAAAGAGGCAGAAGAGCAAGAGACAGAGAGATTGTAAGAAGAATGAACAAGCAGAGGCATCTCAAGGAAAGCGTCTCCTACAGGAGGGCAAGTTGAACGCAATTGCATTCAACAAACAGCTAGCATGCTGGCTGAACAGCAAGCTTATTCATATACTTGACAGAAAATGCAGCTTTTCAAACATGAAATACGAGATGCCTTTTAGATTCATAACACAATAAACTACTCCTGTATTCCCATTTGGATTGTGAATTGCATATCAAAGGCATATGTTAATCCAAACAAATTCCAACTATTTTGGTCATTACTGATTTTTTCAGTTTTACAAAAGGAAAATCTTCCTTCTAAAAGAGATCTTACCTGGTCTGTTTTCCCTCTCTACAAGTGGTAACAGAGCAGAGTATCATAGTTTTCAACTTAAAATATTGAGGATGGGTGACCTCGCCCCCGAGCATAAATATGAGAACTAACAATGCCACTATGATTACAAATGTATATTCTTGGCTCCACGACACAGTAAGTGCCTGGGTAAATTCGCACAGCCCTGTTCCACCTGATACTTGGAAATGCAACAAAAGCGTTAGCTGCAGAAGGAAGAAAGCCACCTCCTGGCCTGTCATAAATGCATGATGCAGTGAATGGTTTACAGCATTATGTTAATTGTAACTATGCTACATAGCACAAATCTGAATATGTTGCACTCCTGTGTTACCATTCAGAGCCTCTGTAAAGGCTGCAACTTTATAGTGCGGATCAAAGCTTCCTTGAGTAGCTCTAAGCAAGTGACCAAAATGATCTGATCTGTTCCATGTCTGATCGGTTCACAACACCTGAAGGTGCAATTGCTACCCATGCTTGCCATTGATATTAGAAATATGCACTTGCACCGAAAGGCCTTTAAAAGGTTTAGCCAGGACCAGAAAAACTGGGGAACTCAACCCAACACCTGAAAAAGAGGCATAGATATATTTAGTGAAATTTCTCCCTTTGGTTTCATATTGCATTCATATTTATCTCTGCATATATACATACAAATATATGGCCTCGTTTAAGAAGTCTAAATACCTTAAATCTAATGGATTTATCGTACAAGTAGTCACGTACAGGTTGGACTTCAGGGGAGCAAATTTTAACAAACTTAAAGTGATGTTGGGTAGAATCCTGTGGTCAGAAAAAGTTAAGGAGATGGAAGCCAAAGAAGGTTGGGAGTTTCTCAAAACTGAAATACTGAAGGCACAATCACAGACAATTCCCTTGAGAATGAAAACTAAGAACCTAAAGAAACCAGAATGGCTCCATAAACAGCTTTCAAAAGAATTGAATAATAAAAGAGACTCATTTAGGAAATGGAAGGAGGACCTTATAACCAAGGAGGAATACAAACAAATAACCAATGCATGTAGGGAAAGTGTTAGGAGAGCTAAAGTTCAGTATGAGCTTAGGTTACCAAGAAATGCTAAAAACAACAAGTCTTTAGTTATATTCAATGTAAGAAAAAGAATAGGAACATGGCAAGACCATTGTGGGGTCCAGAAAGTGGTATTGTAACAGGTGATGAAGAGAGGACAGAATTGCTCAATTCCTACTTCTCCTCAGTCTTCTCTTGCAAGGGGAATCTTGCTCCATATGGCAAAATCATTTCATGTGATGAGGATAGGAGTCATGGCCTAGGATAAACAGCATAAACACCTAGTTTCTTTAAATGAAACCAAATCCTCTGGGCCAGATGAATTGCATCTAAGGAGACTAAAAGAACTTGCAGATGTAATTTCTGAGCCTCAGTCCATTATTTTTGACAATTCTTGGAGAACAGGTGAAGTGCCAGAAGATTGGAGGTATGAAAATATTGTCCCGTCTTTAAGAAGAGGCAAAAGGAGTATCCAGGTAACTACTGACCAATCAGCTTGACATTTATAGCTTGCAAATGTTTAGAACAAATAATCAAACAGTTGGTCCTTCAGCAGCTAGAGAGGATGTCTGTAATTACTTTCTCACGAACAAGTCATGCCAGGCTAACCTTATCTCTTTTTTGAGAAAGTTACTACCTTGCTAGATCATGGGAATGCTATGGACATTGTTTACCTTGATATCAGTAAGACTTCTGATAAGGTTCCACATGATAGTCTTATTGGCAAGTTGGTAAAATGTGGTATTCATCCTATTACTGTTAGGTGGATCAAGAACTGGTTGACAGATTGCACCCAAAGGGTGCTTGTAAATGGTTCCTCATCTTCTTGGAGAGGAGTGATGAGTGTAGTGCGTCAGGGATCTGTCCTGGGCCCTGTGTTGTTCAACATATTCATAAATGATTTGGAAGAAGGAATAGAGGTTTTTAAAAAATTTGCAGATGATACTAAACTGGGAGGAGTAGCAAACACACAAGAAGACAGTATCAGAATGCAGGATGATCTTGATAGGTTGGAAAACTGGGCTAAAATGAATTTTAATAGTGAAAAATGTAAACTTCTGCATTTAGGAAGGAAAAATCAAATGCATCTCTTGTCTTGGCAGCAGTATGGCCTATTATGCACGGCCACTGAAACGGTGGCATGGAGAACAAGGAGGAGGAAGAAGTGAAGCAAACCGATTACGCACGGGACGGAACGCAACGGCGGCAAAACCCAGAGTATCCGATTATGCACGCGGATACTCCGGAGCCACTTCTGGTTGCGCCCTGGTCCCAGGAAGCTCCACTTTCTTCCACATCTCGCTAACGTGGTTTTTTCGGCGGCATACATTGACTCTGCGCCCGGTTGCCGCCCGCGGTGTGCATAATTGGTGATTTTAGCCGCCGCCATTCCACCCCAAATGTGGACTTTCCACTCCGTGCATAATGGGCCTATGTGTGAGAAGGATCTGGACGTCTTAGCAGACCATACACTGAACATGAGTCAGCAGTGTGACTCGGTGGCTAAAAAGGCAAATGGGATTTTGAGCTCTATTAAAAGAAGCATAATGTCCAGATCATGCAAGGTGATGTTACTACTTTACTCGGCTCTGGTTAGACCTCACTTGGAGTACTGTGTTCCGTTTTGGGCACCACAACTGAAGAAAGATGTAGAGAAACTGAAGTGAGTCCAGAGGAGGGCTACAAAGATGCTGAGGGGTTTGGAGACCAAGTCGTATGAGGAAAGGTTGAGGGAGCCTGGTTTGTTTAGCCTGGAGAGAAGACAACTAAGAGGTGATATGATAACCATCTTCAAGTACTTGAAGGGCTGTCATAGAGAAGATGGAGCAGAGGTATTTTCTGTTGCCCCAGAGGTTCGGACCAGAACCAATAGGTTGAAATTAATTCAAAAGAATTTTCAGCTAAACATCTGGAATAAATTCATGACAGTCACAGCAGTTCCTCAGTGGAACAGGCTTCCTTGGGAGGTGGTGGGTTCTCCTTTGGAAGCTTTTAAGCAGATGCTAGATAGTCATCTGACAGAAATGCTGATTTTTATTAACTTCGGCAGATTTTGAGTATGTGGGCAGGAAAGGATGTGCCAGTGTTTGCGTCTTGTGGGCTTTCCTTGCATACTCAGAGAACTGCTGATCATCACTGTGGGATAGTAGGTGAATTTCCTCCAGTCCAGGCTCGACTCTGAAGATTTTTGGCTGAGGGATCATTTGGGGATAAAATAGGGGTCACCGTGGGTGGGCAGGTACTTGTGAGTTCCTGCATTGCGCAGGTGGTTGGATTAGATGACCCTGGAAGTCCCTTCCAACTCTATGATTCTATAAGACATTCGTTTTTGATTGTGGTACACTATGGCCCATTATGCACGGCTGCCTAAACGGCGATTTCGGGTCACATGGAAAAGGCGTAGGGGGAAGATGCGAAGCACACCGGTTATGCACGGGACGGGGCGCGACGGCGGCAAAACCCAGAGTAACCAATTATGCACGCGGCAATCCCGGTACCGCTTCTGGCTGCGCCCCGGTCACCCGGAAGCTGTGCTTTCTTCCGCGTTTCGCTAATGCGGCTTTTTCGGCGGCATGCACCAACTCTGCGGCCGGTTGCAGCCGGCACCGTGCATTATCAGTGATTTTAGTCGCCGCCATTCCACCCTGAATGTGCATTATTCCCCCTGTGCATAATGGGTCGTTATGGTACATGTAGATACTTAATGATTTGGCTGTTTTGTTTGACAACAGTGTTTGATGCAAAGTGTCTTTAAAAGAAAAATACACTTTGCAATATTAAAATAGCAGTTGTCCATGTCCTGACTTCTTGCTATATATTTTCTTTCCTTTCTGTTTCTGGCCTATTTTGGACATGTTTTAACCAAGAAGAATGACATACTGCAGACAACATACTTTGTTAAGGCTGCTGGCATAACTCAGAGTTATGTTGCCATGGTGCTGATACTGCACCCGTGTGTAAGCCCAGCACAGGTGGAGCTATATCAGTGGAGGGAACAGCAGTGAGGTGTGGTGATGTGCCGGGGTAGCATCAAGCATCCTTAGCCTAAACTCTATAATGCACTAAGCAACAGTGAAAAATAAGGATAGATTCAAGTGGGTAGCTGTGTTGGTCTGAAGTAGCACAACAAAATCAGGGTCCAGTAGCAGCTTTAAGACCAACAAAGATGGACTAAATCTTTTTTGGTCTTAAAGGTGCTACTGGACTCTGATTTTGTAGTGAAAAACAAAGTCTCCTTGCTTGTCTCTTATCATGCCTACCCAGCTTAGGATACCAACTAAGTCTACAATCAACTGCAGCTTTTCTGAGCATTATGAAAAACCCAACCAGATCTCCTGTATCTCAGATGATAGGCTACACAGTTTGAGGCTACATCTCTGTGGTCTTATAGGGGATTCTTTGGTGATGTCATCAATTAACATATTTGATCTCAGGTTGGTTAATAGTGCAAGCTGGTCTGAGAACCCTGACTGACAGAGGATTCAAATGGAATTCTTGAGAGTATACGATTTGGGTTGGGAGTTGACTGCTGACAATGAGAGAGTAAAGTAGACTGTAAGAGGATCAAGAAGAATCTTGAGTTAGGGAAGTGGGGAGTGTAATCCAGTTCCATCAAGTCTGAGGGAAAGACCTCCTAAAAAGACCTGAGGGAAAGACCTCCAAGGGGTGATCCCTAGCCAGTGGATAAGGAAGCAAACTGGAACTTACGTGAATGTTTCTGCCTTCACCAACGTTAGTGTCTGTAAGACCAAGAATCTAATAGGTGCTTATGTAAGCAGAGATTAAAGACCTGTCTGAATAACAGAAACACTTACTTGTTTATGACAATTATCTAGTGTTTATTTTTATACAAAGTTACCTCATTCTTGTTGCCTATCTTCTTTATACAGCTTCGCTGTATAAATAAAAGAGAAAGGGCTAGGTGGGTGGAGAGTGGGCTAGACCTGTCCAATCTTTTGGCCACCCTGATTGGGCCACAGTCTGGACATGGCCTGCTGCCCAAGGGCAATCTGATGGCATTGCCGCCAGTTTGCCCCTGGACACTGACAGCAACACAGGTGACAGGCCAGGCCCTGGACTGCGGTGGGGGGAGGGCGGAAAGGCCCTTGCCTCCCGTGGCCCAGTGAGATCTTGTGGGGCCTCGCAAGTGGCCCCAATGCTTCCCCATGCCACGCAAGCCCTTTGGTGCCGGGGGGGGGGAGCACCCTTGGAACCAAGCCCTGCTTGGCTCACTGTAGAGCACAACAAGAGGTCACACCCAGCTGCATCTAAGGCAACGCAGAGAAGAAGCCTCACTCTGAACCCCATGTGGGTTGCCACCGTTTTGTCTCCAACATGCCAGCTCCTTACAAACAAGCACAGCCAAGCATGCACACACGCAGCCATTCAAAAAGCCTCCAAACATTTAAAACAGCACTTCGATGCAATGCGGACACCCCTTTCCCTTTTTATTTCCCTTGCCACAAGCCTAAGGGGGGGGGGTCACAGGGGAGGTGGCAGGGGTGGATGGGCGAGCGAGCTGTGTAATTGTTCCCTGACCACTGTGTGGAGCTGGCAGACTTCCGAGCCACAAGAGGAGGGGGCTCCAACTCAGTGACAGGCTCCAAAGTTGCACGTCTCTTTTCCCCCTCCCCTCACCCCAGCCGCCTCCGACTCCCACCTAACTCAGCCCGGAAGTTCCTGCCACTTTGTGGTGCCTCACATCCCCCTCCCCCAGAGCACCTCCTTCTCCACAGTAGATCCCCCCCCCCCAAATGCATGCCAGGCTGCCTGCCACGTCAGTGTAGCCCTAGGAACAGACAGAGACCTGGACACGGCATTGCAATCCGCACCTCCTGTAGCCCAGCTCCAGTTGCGTGGTGCCAGCTTCTCTTCCATGCCAAGGTGGAGACAGCCCCCGCCCACCCCTGAGCAGTGAAGACTACAACATGCTCTTAGGTTCCATTAGCGAGCCTTCCCTTCACCACGGGGGAGGGGACGGAAGCCCCTTGCCTCTCACAGCCGGTCGAAGCCTGCCACCCACCAGGAGCCCTTCCCGGCCTAAGGCAGACAGGAGGCCACCCGCTCACCCCATTCTGGCACCCGTTGCATAGGCTGCACCGGGCTTTTTTGGTAGTTAACCTCATAAGACCTACAACCTACCTTACTGTTTCCCCTCAAAGTGAAACAAAACACCATCAGCCTCTTGCGTGACAAAAGTTCCCAATTCCAATGAAAGAATTGTTAAAAAGAAGCTGTGGCAAAGCCTTCAGGAAAATGACTTGCTCATAAGAGCGTCTTAATGCTATACAATTACAGTGCAAGATCACAGACCTGGACAGAACCCAATGATAACAAAATCCAACTTCCTGACTTAAGGCACAATCTTCCATGCAGAAACCCACACCAAACAACACTCCATACTATGAGAGAAGTCCCTGCTATCCAGATTAGTTATGAAGTGAAACCAGCAAGGTGCCTGCATAAGATACAGTTTTGCAAAACATCTCAGATGACTCAAGCATGATATGCTGTCACAAGATGCTACTAAAAGATATTGGAAATCACTTGTAATTGCTAGGAAACCAGGCCAAGAGTGCCTCATCAATTCTCAATGTTACTTTTCTAGCACACGGAGGCAGACAGGGTCATGCAGTCCTGCATTCCATTTCTATTTATACACTCCAATCAACCTATGCATCCCAGTTGCTTAAATTGTAGACTTTCAGGTCACTAAACAGTATGGTGTATACTGAAATAATTCCTGGAAATAAGAATGCTGTTTATAAGGAAAAGGTACAGAAAAGGGCAAACCAGTGGATTTTAACAACCAACTGTTTTGAAGAAGTAAGGCTTTGCTGAACTTTCTCATTTTCCAGATTGACTGAACATGCAAGCTATTTCATGCTTCTTTAGTTCTAAGCTGCCATAAGCCAACACTCTTGCTACCTTAACATTACAGTAACCAGATCGGGCCAGGTATCCAAATACGAACTGAACTATAGTCATATGGTGTTTGGCTCCTGACAAATAATTTCAATATTGTGATTTGCTTTCTAATAATGCCATGGGGTGCTTAACCTCTTCTTAGTACTTTGGGGTGTTTCTTAAAAGGGCAGAGTTGCAGCTTTTAGGCCTGAACAGGCAACTGGACTGGAAGAGAGCAAACGTTATTCCGATCTTCAAAAAAGGGAGGAAGGATGACCCGAGAAACTACAGACCAGTGAGTCTGACCTCTGTTGTGGGGAAGATAATGGAGCAGATATTAAAGGGAGCAATCTGCAAACATCTGGAGGACAATTTGGTGATCCAAGGAAGTCAGCATGGATTTGTCTCCAACAGGTCCTGTCAGACCAACCTGGTTTCCTTTTTTGACCAAGTAGCAGGTTTGCTGGATCATGGAAATTAGGTTGATGTCGTTTACTTGGATTTTAGTAAAGCTTTTGATAAGGTTCCCCATGATGTTCTGATGGATAAATAGAAGGACTGCAATCTGGATTTTCAGATAGTCAGGTGGATAGGGAATTGGTTAGAGAACCGCCCTCAAAGAGTTGTTGTCAATGGTGTTTCATCAGACTGGAGGGAGGTGGAGGGAGGTGAGTAGCGGGGTACCTCAGGGCTTGGTGCTCGGTCCGGTACTTTTTAACATATTTATTAATGATCTAGATGAGGCGGTGGAGGGACTACTCATCAAGTTTGCAGATGACACCAAATTGGGAGGACTGGCAAATACTCCAGAAGATAGAGACAGATTTCAACGAGATCTGAACACAATGGAAAAATGGGCAAATGAGAACAAGATGCAATTTAATAAAGTGTAAAGTTCTGCATCTGGGTCAGAAAAATGAAAAGCATACCTACTGGATGGGGGATACGCTTCTAGGTAACACTGTGTGTGAACGAGACCTTGGGGTACTTGTGGATTGTAAACTAAACATGAGCAGGCAGTGTGATGCAGCGGTAAAAAAGGCAAATGTCATTTTGGGTTGTATCAACAGAGGCATCACATCAAAATCACAAGATGTCATAGTTCCATTGTATTCGGCACTGGTCAGACCACACCTGGAGTACTGTGTGCAGTTCTGGAGGCCTCACTTCAAGAAGGACGTAGATAAAATTGAAAGGGTACAGAGGAGAGCGACACGGATGATCTGGGGCCAAGGGACCAAGCCCTATGAAGATAGGCTGAGGGACTTGGGAATGTTCAGCATGGAGAAAAGGAGGTTGAGAGGGGACATGATAGCCCTCTTTAAGTATTTGAAAGGTTGTCACTTGGAGGAGGGCAGGATGCTGTTTCTGTTGGCTGCAGAGGAGAGGACACGCAGTAATGGGTTTAAACTACAAGTGCAACGATATAGGCTAGATATCAGGGAAAAGATTTTTCACAGTCAGAGTAGTTCAGCAGTGGAATAGGCTGCCTAAGGAGGTGGTGAGCTCCCCCTCACTGGCAGTCTTTAAGCAAAGGTTGGATACACACTTTTCTTGGATGCTTTAGGATGTTTAGGGCTAATCCTGCGTTGAGCAGGGGGTTGGACTAGATGGCCTGTATGGCCCCTTCCAACTCTATGATTCTATGATTCTATGAGAATCCACTCAAACCAGGAAGCTTTTTGAGAGCAACACCCTGTTCACGAGAATCTGCCTTATGATTCTGAAAGGCTAAGTCACAAGAGCAGTTGAAAATTCTAATCCTGAGACAGTCAATTAAGATCTTCAACACACCATGTGGTACCACTTTTTCTTTTTTGGCTGTCAAGTCACAGGTGACGTATGGTGACCCTGTAGGGTTTTCAAGACAAGAGACGTTCAGAGGTGGTTTGACACTGCCCGCCTCCAGGCCACAACTCTAGTATTCCTTGGAGGTCTCCCATCCAAATACTAGACAGGGTCAACCCTGCCTAGCTTTCGAGATCTGACAAGGTCAGCCTAGCCTGGACTATCCAAGTCAGGGTGGAACCATCATACACATGACAATATTACCTCAGGAAGCATTTGTGGGATTTTTTTTCTTTTCTAGATTTTCCTGGGATGCTAATTTTTCATATGGGAGGCCACATTGATGGGGTATAGCCACATTTTGATGTGGTGACTCCAAACAACGAAGTCCCACTTCCTCATGCATGTTGCTGCAGTATGGAGGATTGTAGCACACACTTGCTGGAATATTTGAATTGGCTCTCAAACCCTAAGGCTATGCTTGACTTTAAGGAGGAGAGGAATCCCCACTAAGTTTGAACGCTTCCTACGGCCATTCTTATCTTAAGTGTTAAACCTCAACTATTCATGTCAGCTTTGTTAGTGGCTATAATGACAGCATCCTGGAGGAAGGCACCAAGGGTGCAGCATTCTCTGAACACATTTATTTTCCTTCCAGTATTGGCAAGGCCACTTCTGCATACAGGACATCAGCAGGATTCATTTAATCATGTACCACTCATTCCTAAACAACCTATCTTCTGCCTTTCTGCTCTGTTTATCTTTTCCTCAGGAAGTTCAACAGAAAATATGCATCCCGCTACGATGGTTTGGCAATCATTCTGGACCTTTTACCAGAATTGCATAAAGCTGGGATGTGAAGGTATCTCTGTGGGAAGGAATTCTTGAAAAGTTCCTAATCAGTGAATAATTCCACTACAAAATACTAGCTGGCAGGCATTAGTAACCAAGATCATCCTTATGGTGGAGGGAGAGGGAAGAAGACTTGTGCACCTTTTCTCTCTGTTTAATGTTAATATTTCTCACCTTTTCTCTCTGTTTAATGTTAATGTTGTGTAGAATTAACAGGAAGATGTGTCTGTCTACTTATTTCTCGGTCCCACATTAGACCATGTCACCAATCGCCTGAGTGTGTTGTTGTTAGGCGTGAAGTTGTGTCCGACCCATCGCGACCCCATAGACAATGATCCTCCAGGCCTTCCTGTCCTCTACCATTCCCCGGAGTCCATTTAAGTTTGAACCTACTGCTTCAGTGATTCTATCCAGCCACCTCATTTTCTGTCATCCCCTTCTTCTTTTGCCCTCAATCACTCCCAGCATTAGGCTCTTCTCCAGGGAGTCCTTCCTTCTCATGAGGTGGCCAAAGTATCTGAGTTTCATTGTCAGGATCTAGCCTTCTAAGGAGCAGTCAGGGCTGATCTCCTCTAGGACTGATGGGTTTGTTCGCCTTGCAGTCCAAGGGATGCAGTCCAAAGAATTGAGGCTTTTGAACTTTGGTGCTGGAGAAGACTCTTAGGTCTTCTCCAGCACCAGAGTTCAAAAGCCTCAATTCTTTGACGCTCGGCCTTCCTTATGGTCCAACTTTCACAGCCTTACATTGCAACTGGGAAGACCACAGCCTTGACTAGACGCACTTATGTTGGCAAGGTGATGTCTCTGCTTTTTAGGATGCTGTCTAGATTTGTCATAGCTTTCCTCCCCAGGGTTAAGCGTCTTTTAATTTCTTTGCCGCAGTCCCCATCTACGGTGATCTTGGAGCCCAGTAAAATAAAATCTGTCATTACCTCCATTTCTTCCCCATCTATTTGCCAAGAATTGAGTAGGCCAGATGCCATGATCTTAGTTTTCTTGATGCTGAGTTTCAAGCCAACTTTTGCACTCTCCTCCTTCACCTGCATCAAGAGTTTCTTTAATTTTTGCTTTCTGCCATTAGAGTGGTATCATCTGTACATCTGAGGTTGTTGAGATTTCTCCCTGCAATCTTAATCCCAATTTGTGACTCATCTAACCCCACTTTTCTCATGATGTCCTCCGCATACATGTTAAATAGGCAAGCCGAATTCCTTTCTCAATTCTGTACCAATCAGTGATTCCATGCCCCATTCTCACTGTTGCTTCTTGACCTGCATATAGGTTTCTCAAGAGACAGATAAGAGGCTCTGGTATTCCCATCTCTTTAAGAACTTGCCACAATTTGTTGTGCACCACACAATCAAAGGCTTTAGCATAGTCAATGAAACAGAAGTAGATGTTCTTCTGGAACTCTCTAGCTTTCTCCATGATCCAGCGTATGTTGGCAATTTGATCTCTAGTTCTTCTGCCTCTTCGAAATCCTGCCTGTACTTCTGGAAGTTTATTTATCATATTTATCATACTTTCTCGGTCCACATATTGCTGGAGCCTAGCTTGTAGGATTTTGAGCATAACTTTGCTAGCATGAGAAATGAGTTCAATGGTGCAGCAGTTTGAATTCTTTGGCGTTGCCTTTCTTTGGGATTGGAATGTAAACTGACCTTTTCCAATCCTGTGGCCACTGTTGAGTTTCCAAATTTGCTGGCATATTGACTGTATCACTTTTACTACATCGTATTTTAAGATTTTGAATAGTTCAACTGGAATGCGGTTCACCTCCACTAGCTTTATTGTTGCTCAGAATTCCTAAGGCCCATTTGACTTCACATTCCAGGATGTCTGGCTCCAGGTCAGTGTCTACCCCATTATGGTTATCAGGGATGTTAAGCTCACTCTTGTGTAGTTCTTCTGTATAATTTTGCCACCTTTTTAAAATCTCTTCTACTTCTGTTAGGTCTCTCCCATTTTGGTCCTTTACCATACCCATCTTTTTCTTTGGGGTGGCTTTAGTTGCTACCTCTTGTACAATGTTGCAAACCTCTGTCCATAGTTCTTCAGGCACTCTGTCTATCAGATCTAATTCCTTAAATCTATTTGTCACCTCTACCGTATATTCTTCAGGGATATGATTTAGTTCATACCTGAATGCCCTAATGCTTTCCCCTACTTTCTTCAATTTAAGCCTAAATTTGGCAACAAGAAGCTGGTGATCTGAACTTCTCCATCTTTGGCTGCAGAGCACATAGTCAATCTGTGTTGATCGTCTGGTGTTATCCATGTGTACAGTTGTCGCTTGGGTTGTTGGAAAAGAGTGTTTGCTATGACCATTGTATTTGCTTGACAAAATTCTACCAGCCTGTGCCCTGCTTCATTTTGTACTCCAAGGCCAAACTTGCCTGTTATGCCGGTTATCTTTTGGCTTCCTACTTTAGCATTCCAATCCCCCATGATGATAAGCACATCATTTTTGGCATTGTATCTAGAAGGTGTTGTAGGGCTTCATAGAACTGGTCAACTTCATCCTCTTCAGCAGCAGTGGCTGAGGCATAGACCTGGATTACTGTGATGTTGAATGATTTGCCTTGGATTTGAACTGAGATCATTCTGTCATTTTGGGGATTCTATCCCAAGACTGTTTTTCCTACTCTCTTATTGATTATAAGGGTTACTCCATTTCTTCTGCGAGAGTCTTGCCCACAGTACTATACCTGATGGTCATCTGAATTAAATTCACCCATGCCTGTCCATTTTAGTTCACTGATTCCTAAAATGTTGATGTTCAGTCTTGTCATCTGTTTGACCACGTCCAGCTTGCCTTGATTCATGCACAAGAGTAGGTCCATGTATTCTGCTGCTAGTTGTCAGGTGTATACTAGCCCCAGGTGCAGAAAGATGAGGTTGTGCACATACTCACACATGTGTGAATGAATTGTGTTTGAAAGAAGTAGGCCCATGCACATGCTCCATGTCCTGCGTTGAGCAGGGGGTTGGACTAGATGGCCTGTATGGCCCCTTCCAACTCTATGATTCTATGATTCTATGTCTCACTTGGACACCAACTTACAGTTTTTCACCTGTCCACCAATCTCAAATATTTGGAGCACCTCCAAAGAAACAGCAGCACTCAGGAGATGGCAGTAGGCTGGCTGAATATTTTCTACAGTTGTTAGTCCAGAGAGCACAAAAGAGGCTTCTTTGTTCTCTTACTAACTCATCTCCTGAGGCTGATCTGCACAGGTTACTTGCTCCCTTCCTACTGTAATAATACCCAGAGGTAGCTAGAGGGGCTCCACCTCTCACAGTGATTTATCACAGGACCCTCTTGAGTCAAAATCTCTGAGACAGAGAATTAATAGAAACTGCCATGTATTGTGCAGTGGAATCTAGTCATCTAGTTCTTGCTGGAGCACCATATCAGGCTAAAAGAACTGCAAGGAGGTTCAGTCTATGGATGTAGCCACCTTAATTCCAGTTTATCCCACCCTTTCTCCAAAGAGAGTTCACAGTTCTCCTGCCTATATTTTTATTCTCATAAGAACCTCTGGGAGAGGTGAGATGGAGAGAGGGCAACAGACCCAACTGCAAGGTTCAGGGCAGCGTGACAATCAGGACATGAGTCTCCCAAATCCCAGTCTGACATCCTAGCCACCCAGGAATTTCCATCTTTATAAACAAGTATGTCTGTGAAAGAAGCTGAGGGTCATTAAGAACAGGGCCCAGGTCAAGTCTTAGGCTGTACCCAGCATTGAACTTACTGCATCAGATCCATGGAAGTAAAGTTAGTGAATATATAATAGACTAGGGGCAAAGCCTATTGTATCCAAGAATACAATGGGCGCTAGAGCTTGGCAGTGGGAAGAATTGTCCAGTCTGTAAGGGCATGGGGTTGAATTTGTGTGTTGTGTGGTAGGTTGTAGTGGTGTGGTGGCAAATGAAGGTATGGGTGTGGAGATATGGGTGTCAAGAACCTGTGGTGTGGAATGTCCATTGAGTATGGGAGAGGACTGATCTTTGGGAATTGTGGCATAGTGGTTACAGATGAGCTTTCCAGAGCCATGTCTTCAAATATGTGAAGGTAAAATCAGACTGGACTCTTCTTAGGGGGAGATTACATGGCAACCATTTCCTCCCAGTTCTGCATCATATCCCTTCTTGTGTGAATTACCCCACAGACACCAAAATGTCCCCCTGCCCTAATACACATGAGGTAGTCACAGTACACAGGTGTCCATCCTGTTCCTTCTGTCTCCATGTTTTCACTGTTGATAAAATTTTATGTGCCCACATGCTTCTTTCATGGTTGCTCCTTAGAAGAAGAACTGGATTTTTGTACCCTGTTGTTTACTACACAAAGGAGTCTCAAAACCGTTTACTAACACCTTTTCCCTTTGTCTCCCCACAATAGACAACCTGTGAGGGATGTGGGGCTGCGAGAGGTCTGAGAGAACTGGGAATGTGTTGCAGTGACCCAGCAGGCCTCAGGTGTCTCAAAGCATTTTCCAATTGTCTTCCCTTCTTCTCCCCATAGCAGATTCCCCATGAGGGAGGTGGGGTAGAGAGCCTCACATGGAAGCTGACAACCCTAAAAGGAAGTCTCTCTGTGCACAGCAGTCTTGAACTTAGTAAAGTTTTTTATACTGTTTTTTTAATTTGCCAGGCCAAGATTGGAAAAAGTCACTTCTGTTCCCATGTCTCTCAAGCCATTTACTTGTTCACTATTTACGGTTTCAGGCTGTAAATATTTATTTAGATCTTCCTGCACTTTCCAGACTCAGAGGACTGATGCTGGTCTGTCTGTCTGTTCCCCAGAATACAAACACTTGCAGGTAAGGGCTGGCCATAGCCCATAGCCCAGAAGGGACACACCTGCACCACTCCCTCCCAACTGCAAGCAAAAATGGCTCCTTTGAAGACTGGACTCTGAGGCATTGTACGATTTTGAACTCCCACCTCCAAACCTCCAAGAATATTTCCAACCCATGTGTAGCCAACCTCCAGGTGGGGCCTGGAGAGCTCCTGAAATTACAGCTCATCCGCAGAGTATAAAGATCAGCTCCCCAGGCAGAAAGGGCTACTTTGGACAGGGTTGTGGTAGAGAAGAAACATTTATGGCCTCCCACACAGGTTGTTGTTGAATTGAAAGACTTGAGGCCCACATCATAGGATTGTTGCGCAGATGAAACAGGAGACAAAAAAACCTCTGCAACAGCATCCAATTTTGTCTGCAGAACAACGCTGTGCAGCAGGCCTCAAATCTGTTGTGAAGAAGAAATACACATGGCTTAACTGTGTCTAACCCCCAGCCAATGAGAAGGGGCTTTTCTGTGGCCTCCCTGTCAGCCAATTATTTGGCAGAAGGAGAAATCCCCCCCCCTCAAAAGGAGTGCCCACAGACTTACCTGAGTTGCTCTCAGAAATACCTCCCTCCCCTCAGTCAGGGGCTGTTAAAGGCTCCTTCCCAGCAAGCCTGAAGGGAGGGGGAGGGAGCACACTCACCAGTCTCCTGCCAGTTCTGTCAGTGTTACAGTTGGACATGACAGTTAGGACAGCCTTGGGCGAAAAGGGCTGGCACAGCCTGTCCAAGCCTCTGTTCTCATCCCCCTTGGCAGCCCTACTGACCTCCTCTCCCTGCGGTGGTCAGGGACAGATTGGTAGCGATGTCTCCAGATTGCCCCGTCAGAACATTGGCCCTGTCAGAACTTTGGCTTCGTGCCTCCCGACTGACTGGAACTCTGGTCTGTACTGGTGAGGGCCCAAATGGAAGGTGCTTTGCGCCTTCCGATTCGGCTCTCACCCAGACTGGCCCTGCCCACTCTCCGCCCACTTAGACCTTAGCCTTTTATGTTTATACAGCGAAAGCTGTATAAAGATACTTCAGCTGCGATGTATTGGGAGATAAATCAACGTAACCCAAGAAGACCTCAGTGTAGCGGTGGTTCAGAACATGCCCTGATGGCTGGGGACACTACTTCTGGCTCTATAACCCAATGGGAAACAATTTACTTGGGGACGAAAGCCAGAGGTGGTACAGAAACGTGTAGGGTCTGCAGCGGAACTCCTGTCACCCTTAAGCAAGCCGTGAATCTTTCATTTTTGCCTCTCCATCATCCACCTGCACTGCATCTCAGCTCAGTGATTTGTATAATGGGACCACGTATATTTAGAGAGCATGAGCAATGCACCGAGAGGGAGACTTAGCTATAAATATCCATGTGCACAGAGATGTAGAGGTGATGCCAAAGCTGGAGAGTTAGATAAAAGAAAATGCTCTCTTCCTCCTGTGCACTGGAAATTAACATTCCTGGGCCATGTCATTTTGAGATGCTTCATAGGAGAAACTACAGTCCCCCCCCCCACTGCCTCCCACCTGCCACAGAACAATCCATCAGGTTTCAAAATCAACTGGATGCACGAAGCGGTATCCTGTAATTTCCCTTTAATAATACATCACAGGACGATTGGCTCGGCAGCCCTCTCCCACTCTTCTCCTTCCTCATTAGCTTTACTATACTTGCTTCATTTAGAAACTAAGCGCAAATTAATGGAGCACTAATCATCTTCAGAAGAGATATTAATAGCCTAGATCCCCCCTGCCCTCCCCACCCTTAACCACTTTTCCGCAACTTCCCTGTCCTGATCCAGAAAGAGAAGAGAACTAAAAAAGTCCATGCAATGAAGAATTAAGAGGGCTAACCCAGCCAGTATACAATATAACCCAGGACTCCTTATGGGTCTCAAGGAGGGAAGTGACTGGATTTCATGTTGGGTCCGTTTGAAAACCCCAGTTTCTATCATGGTTTCTCTCCACTTAAGACAAAACTGCCATCACCTTTATTCTGCCCCCTACAAAATTTAGTAAAATTATTGTCGTTAAAGAGGATGTTATTTTTTGTGATATACAAAGGATTAGAAAGTGCTATAAAATAAATATGTATATTGGGAACACTGACAACAAAATGGTTGATGCAGAAATGCTCACAATGGCAACAATGTAAAACAAAAAATAAACAAAAAGGTGCCTACTCAGAAGTCCCTTGCTTTAAGTGATGAACAGCTCTAGCCTAAAAGGGTTGTTTTGATGAAACACACAAAGGAGGATTGTTTTCTTGCTCTCTGCATGCATAACAGGAAAAAAAATGTTTGTACGGATTCCTAAACTAGCTGGGCTCCTTCCCCTTGAAGTAATGGTATGTAGCTATTTTGCCTCCTATCTTGGTTTTACAACAAGCACTTTGCAGCTTTATAGCTTCAGGTACAGGTCATAGCACCTCTGATTGAAAAGCAGTAAAACAGGTAAAGACTCTTGCTTGGGAAACTGCTATGTACACATGCCAGGGACTTGACTTAGTTTAGGGTAGCATATTATGTTCATATGCGTACTGTGCAGGAAGCACACAGGTAAAAAATAACAGAGAAGCCTGCAGCAACCACACATTGAGGTATCTTCTGAAACAAAATTTACTACTCTTAGAAGGCAATACAATTTTGCTAACTTAGATAACACCACTTTTCCTTTGACAAACTAAGGACAGAGACTTATCCATTTGTGGTTTCCCCCCACAAATAATACCTTAGTGGGAACACATTTTATAAGCATTTTATCAAAACATCTATAAGCAGAAATCTAGTGTTCCCCTCTTCCTGTTTATAGATTGTTCTGACACATTTCACCTATATTTTAGGACAGTCTCTCTCCACAGGAGATAATGCATTCTTTTAAATCTGGCTAGCAACCACTGTACCTAGTACATACAACTGCATCTTGCCAGTAGCCATCCCCGTGCCTTGGAGAAGGTTCATTGGTGGTGCCAACCTAAACAGAATTAGGCCTTTTGACTTCAGTTGACCTAGAAGGGTGTAACTCTGCTTACAACTTAGGGTTCTACCAAGGGTTCTACCAAGTTGGAAGTGGGGGGTCCCTTGCACTCAGGCCCCATAACCTACATGTTCTACAACTGACATCATCACATTAACAATACTCTGATATTTGAGCAAAACCCTATAATTGAAGCCATTTTTTCCATAGAGGTTTTGCCCAGACTGTCACTGGGATACCCCAATATAATGGTGTCACATCCGGTGTTTACCATCACTGGTCATATTGGGCCGACCCCCACCACATCCCCCACCAGTTCCCAAGAGAGACCTCGCAATCCAATTCAAATTAATCAAAAGGCAAATCAAGACATACTGTTTTTAAAAAATATAGTTAGCAAAACTAATGTGAATACAAAACACAAGTTTGTAAAATAAATTTCTTGTACCTTGCTGTCTGGCAACTGGAGGAAAAAGGGAGTAAAATAGGAGGGTAATGTGACAGGGATATTCTCATTTTCCTTGCTCATAAGTCCCTGTTTGTCTGGAGTCTTTATTCTGTTCTGTGTGTGTTTTGCTCCGTCTAGTGGTCAGAACCTTTATGACCGCTTATGCATTGGAGGTTTCATGAGCCTCTTGTGGCGCAGAGTGGTAAGGCAGCCTTTTGAAAGCTTTGCCCATGAGGCTGGGAGTTCAATCCCAGCAGCCGGCACAAGGTTGACTCAGCCTTCCATCCTTCCGAGGTCGGTAAAATGAGGACCCAGCTTGCTGGGGGGTAAACGGTCGTGACTGGGGAAGGCACTGGCAAACCACCCCGTATTGAGTCTGCCATGAAAACGCTGGAGGGCGTCACCCCAAGGGTCAGACATGACTCGGTGCTTGCACAGGGGATACCTTTACCTTTACCTTTAGTGGTCAGAACAGTATTACATCAGTTTATGCCTAGTGTAATCACTTGTCAGATTTAAATGGCAGGTACTTATGCCATAATTAAAGTGAGGTTATATCAAAGTGAACCCTAGAGGAAGCAAAACACATGCCGAACAGATCCCCTCCGAAGCAACAGGAACTTACAAAGAAGGAAAAAAAGAATGTGGAAAACCCCTAAGCTGTGTGAAAGTCTCCCTGACTCCTTTGCCATACTTTCTTTCTTGGGATTTCAAAATCCCTTTCTTGGGATGCCAAATTCTTTTCAACACGCACTGTGAGAATTTAACTATAAAACTGGATCCTTTCTTGTTCTGCTTGAATTTTGGCAGGCAACATCAGGTTGTAGGGGTACAATCTAGGCACGTGCACACAAACAAAAAACTTGTATCATTTTGGATTTGGCCAGAAATGATTTGGCCAAAAACGAAATGCACAAATACCTGTTCACCTTTTTGGATTTGGCCGAATGCAAAATGTTTCGTGGCTTTTGTGCACATGCTTCTGTTTCCCCTCCTTCCCAGGCAGCAGCATCTGCCTCCTCAGAACAGTGGGGAAAGGGAGCACCTGTCAAACAGCTGATGATGACAGACATCCCACCCACTCCCTTTAAATCCCTCCCCAGCTGGGAAAGGATTTAAAAGAGCCAGTTTGAGCCCCTGTCATCATCTCATCATCAGCTGTTTGACGTGGTTGCTGGTCCCTTTAAATGCTTGCCCCACCTTCGCAGGCAGCTGAGAAGGGATTTAAAGGGAAGTGACAGGGTGCCTATCATTATCAGCTATTACACACATGCTCTCCCCCTGCCTCCTCAGGCACTGCTTGAGAAAATGGGGGGGGGGTGTATTTAAATGGGCCAAAGCATTGATTCAGGCAATTTTCAGTTTATCTGAGCCAAGTTGCCCATGCCTATTGGGCAGAAAACAAGCAACAAAAAATATAATCAGGAATGTGTTTTCTAAACCAAGCAAACAACAACAACAACAAAACCCAAAGCAAACATAACAACCAAACTACCACAGATACACCAAAAATAAATACAACATATACATTTTAAAAAGAGAACAAACAAAAGTAAAGTTGTGCATTCATCTGTTTTTGCTTCCCGGGGTTCCTGCTTTGTTATCTTTTCATAGACCATTTACGCACTGGGAACTTCACTGCCCCAGCTCTCATGCAGGAGCACAAATCGGGATGGATGAAATGCACCAGGCCAAATGCTCCCCCGTGTGGGTGCAGGAAGAGTTGGGGCAACCTGCCATGACTTAAACTCCAGCCTGCAGCTCGGCATGAAACCTCCAATGCATAAGCGGTCATAAAGGCAAACACTTATCTCTTTCAACAGGCATTTGATCAAATCTCTAAGATTATATTAATTTGGCCTTGTTTTATTTCTGTTTTCTAGTTTTATTTCTGGTTTCAACACATTTCTAGGATATATTGTTCTGTTGAATACCTTCACTCATTTATATAAACCACCATGAGCATGTTGTGTATAATTTTTGAAACCGATAAATAATCAAACACACCCATACCCTCCCCAAGAAATGTGTTTCTTCTCTAAAATGAGTATAGAGTACCTGAAAAAGCTCAGAGTCATCTGTGCTGTACTGGCTGGACTCTGTTTCAGAGTGTTCACAACACCACTGTAGCTCGCTGAAGCAATTGACTGCGTCAAAGTCACTGGCATCCAACTGGGATAAATCAATCTCTGGGAAATCAGAGTAAAGGTGCTCCTCATCAGACACTTCATACTGTGGAAAGGGGAAAAAAAAGAAAGTGGTAAACTTGGCAATTTCCTTTGCCTGCTTGAAAATCCAGGGGCAGATGAATGAGGCCCACCAACACACCCACACCCACACTTTTCACAAGATGTACCATTGGATATTTTCTGGTGTGTTCAAACATTCCTCAACAAAAAGTTACACTGAGTCAAAAGCCAAACACTCCTGAAACAAGGTGGATTCCACTAGACTTGCAAGATTCCAAAAATGCAGAGTTTCTACATGACTCTATGTGGCATGGCAAATGCAGCTGACAGCATTGCACAATGTGGTTTGTATTCTGAAGGGAACAGACATTATATGCCTCTAGAGCAAGCATTACCAAATCACATGGCTGTAATTAAACATTTTGAGACAAGTCAGTTTGTAACTCTCTAGGCTGGAGACAGAAGACTTATTATTCATAAAAAAACTTGTTGACTCCCATAGTGGAAACAGCAACAATTTTTGGGGAAAGCAACAATTCTTCAGGTATGAATATACTGACAATAATTTACTTTCCTGTCCCTCCTATGATGCTCCAGTTAAATTATATGACATGGACAAAGAACCCTAGCTACATCCACTACAATAACATAAAAAAGTAAAGGTAAAGGTATCCCCTGTGCAAGCACTAAGTCATGACTGACCCTTGGGGTGATGCCCTCTAGCGTTTTCATGGCAGACTCAATACGGGGTGGTTTGCCAGTGCCTTCCCCAGTCATTACCGTTTACCCCCCAGCAAGCTGGGTACTCATTTTACCGACCTCGGAAGGATGGAAGGCTGAGTCAACCTTGAGCCGGCTGCTGGGATTGAACTCCCAGCCTCATGGGCAGAACTTTCAGACAGCATGTCACTGCCTTGCCACTCTGCACCACAAGAGGTTCTTATAGTAACATACATCCCATTAAAAAAGGGTGAGAAAACCAAAGTCATTCCTCCAAATTAGGAACTGGGGAGGGGGGGTTAACTTCTATTTTTTGAGAACCCAAAGTGTTCTTCTGGGTCTGTTTTCATTCTGCCCTCTCCCAAATGAGAAAATAAAATCTACTGCTAAAATATTTATCATCCCTCCAAAACGATCTGGAATTTCAGATTCCACCCCTTCATATTACCTGCAGGCAAATAATAGCATCCTGGCTTACATGGAAAATTATTAGAAGGCAGTTATATTTCTCACCACACAAGAAAGAAATGACGATTTTATTATTACTGCATCCTCTGAACATGTGCATAAATGGCTTTCAAAATAATGCACAGGAAAATACATTGAACATGAGTCAGTAATGTGGCTAAAAAGGCAAATGTGATTTTGGGCTGTATCAAATGGAGTATCATGTCCAGATCACGGGAGGTGATAGTACCGCTTTACTCTGCTCTGGTTCGGCCTCACTTGGAGTACTATGTTCAGTTTTGGGCACCCCAGTTGAAGAGCAATGTAGACAAACTGGAGCATGTCCAGAGGAGGGCAACAAAGATGGTGAGTGGTTTGGAGACCAAGACATGAGGAAAGGTTGGGGGAGCTTGGTCTGTTTAGCCTGGAGAGAAGACAACTGAGAGGGGATGTGATAATCATCTTCAAGTATTTAAAAGGCTGCCATATAGAGGATGGAGCAGAGTTGTTCTATCTTGCCCCAGAGGACCAGAACCAATGGGATGAAATTAATTCAAAGGAAATTTCATCTAAAAATCCAAAAGAAGTTCCTGACAGAGCGGTTTCTCAGTGGAACAGGCTTCCTCAGGAGATGGTGGGTTCTCCATCTTTGGACATTTTTAAACAGAGTTTGGAGAGCCATCTGATGTAGAGGGTGTTTCAGTGAAGGTTCAAGGAGGTAGCAGGTTACAGTAGATGAGCGACTGGGATGTGAGTGTCCTGCATAGTGTGGGCGGGGGGAGTTGCCAAGTGTACTCTGACCCAGGAGGTCTCTTCCAACTTTGTTATTCTATGATCTTATGCTATGTTTTGGTGAGGTAATACAGATATTCAGGGCTTATTCCAACAACCTGATGTTCAGCACTTTGGAAGGAAGGGAAGAGGTATATATACCATGCATCAGACAATCAGAAATCGGGTAAGGCTCTGGAATGGAAGCTGTGACAATTTCAAGGTCTATTTTTGCACCAGATGACATGTTGACTTCTTCCCAATTTCCCCCACCCCATCTTTGACCTTTTGTCTTTATCTTCTTCCCCACCTCTACTTTCATCCATCACCTAACCTTCTACCTGTGATACTTGTGGCATCAAAAAGCAGACCTTCCAGCTTCATTACTTCCTCACACCCAGTGACAATCTCTGCTTATAGAAACAGTTTCTCCAGACACCAATTCAATAAGGACCCTGACAATCCATTATGTTCTTCCCCTGCTCCTCAAACTCAGCCAAAACCAAAGTATAATAGAGCAGAATCAATGGCTTGGCGCATGTAAGGCAATCTAAGCTCTAAGAACTGAGCTAAAAATATCCAGTCAATCAGACGGAGCAGCTGAGACCCAGCCCCATTTCTAACACCTTCGCAAGGCATACGCAATTGCATTAAACTCCAACACAGGCAGCAAGAATGAGTGACCGCGAAGGACACAGTAATGCTGCACTGCACCATTACAGCTAAGCCTACTAAAGGTCACAAGCATGCTGGAGACGCTGCTTTCCAAGGTCCAGAATGAATGGAGAGTGGGGAGGAGGGAGCAGTTTAACACTATGGGGAGAGGACTGCTCAGACAAGGGCTTGAGCACTGCTCAGATCTTCTCCCTACACAGGACAGACAAAAACCCTTACCCGCCATGTAGTTTTTGCAAACCTTATTATTCATTGTGACCCACAGCCTACTGTTTGCTTGCATTGTTCTTCATATATAACAAATAAATAAATATCGGTAGATTGACTCTCCTCAAAGGAGTTCATAGCAAGCTGTCTCTTTTTATACACACAATCTTTCTTGATATCTATACAATCATTAATGTGTTATCCTGACAATAACTTGGTCCGAGGCCCCCAAATGAACTTCCCAGTGGAGGGGGCTATGAAGCCACATCTCCTCAGTTCCAGTTTACTCACTATGCTCCCATGTGACAATTTTGAACAGGGAGACGCCCCTGGATCTCCACAAACAGGAAATGCCGTCTAGGTCCCAGGCCCCAAACTGTCTCTGAATTTCAGCCTCCAAGCTGGAAACTTCTTGCTGGCACCGGTACCAAGGTCTTTAGTGGATTCAGCAGGAGCAGGTTCACCCCTCAGTCTTTCCTCTTTGAAACAACAAACCCCTTCCAGGCAAGCCACAGTTGATGAAAAGCCTTTGTCTTCATAATGACCAAGACTACTATTCAAAACAGCAGCCAAGAAATGAAAATTCATGAAGCTCTTTTATGTTAAGACCTGCTGAACTGTGGGAGCTTCCTAACAATGGGGAGAGCAAATTTATTTATTTTGCATTTAGCTCTCAGATCACAAGATCAACTAAGCATTTGAGAAGCCATAATGAGGGAATAACATCCTGGGCACTGCTTTGAAGTTTTCCAAATAGTCTCTCTAGGACTCAACAACCAATTTTCACATGAAGTTACAGAAATGAAAGAGCATCCCCCCCCCCCCCCGGGTTCTCTTTACTAACTGGGATAATCTGAGATTATAGGGCTTGTTTCCCGCAGGAATGGGACTTTGTGTGCTTTCTACATTTTCTAATTTTCTTTAGGACAGACAATGCACCACAACAGTAAAGGGGTCGCCCCCCCCCCCCGCCCTTTTGCATGAATGGCATCAGGTGAAGGAAAGGTCAAAAGCAAGTTGCAAAATGGAAGCTCCATGGAAGGCACACAGATCTGGCTATATGAGAAGGTGCCTAATTTAACACTGAATGAAGGGTACTAGCTGAGCTCCAATCTGTCAGGCATAAAGAAAGATCCCCTCATGCTACATAAGGACCTGATTAAAACAGCCATTTTGCCTGAAAGTCAGTTCCCCAATCACTGACTTTCAAGAGCCGATTTCAGGAGCTCCAAATGAGTGAAGGCAAAAAGAGAGGGGAGGGTATGTTTGCCAACTGAACAGAAAGTTGGGCTGCGATTTTAACAGTAGTTGGATGTACAGGCAACAGCTGGGGAAGCTTTTCACAGTATGGATTTGGTCATCATCACCTGCTAATGTCTGTATATCAAGCCAGTGTTAAAAGCACAGCACCAGGGAACAGGTGAAGCTGTCCAGTGCAGGGGTGGGTGAATAGGACAGCTGGAAGAGAGCTTTCCCATTCTGCTGCTTTTCTGTGAACATCTCTCCATAAAAAAGCATCTTTATGTCCACTGTCTAAACAAAGCATGGTTAAGCATAATTACAGCCTCTAAATTATTTATTGTATTGCAAGGGGGAGGGGGGAAGAAAAAAGATCCATTTCAACTCACAGTGTGACACAAAGCATGCAGATTTTGTTAGAGATGCACACCTGATGGACTTGCATCTTGAAGGTGCCCTCGCAGCAGCTAGCTCCCCAGTCTGTACTCCTTGATACAAAGTAGGCTTATTTTCCACTTGGATTATTATTATTATTATTTTCTCTTGGACATCTCTTGCATGGGATTGCATAGCACAAGTCTAACAATAAATCATGAAAATGATTCTCTACCCCCCCCCCAACACACACACACGGACACTCCAAATTGATCAAAGAAACAAACAGTTGAAGCATCCTTATAGAGACTTTCATCCCAAGAGAGAACATGGTCAATATTAAAATTATTTTCAAGGGTGGGGAGAGCATAAAACATTGACTTAATTTGCCATAGTCTATTGACTCTTCCTCACTGGGAGAAAAGGCCAAAGACTCAGAGGAGGCGGCAGATGGGCTCCTAACTCCACCTCAGAAAGAGGCAGTTGCAGGAGCCCCCTTCAATATGCAAGGAGTTCTAAAAGTCTGAATCAGCTTGTTTGTCCTGGGAAACAGCCTCAAAGCTGGACTCTGAAACCTCTTGCACAGAGACTGCTGCTAGCCCAGAGGTTTTCCTTCAACCAATCCCTCAGACATCTCCAAGCCTTGTTGCTGTAACTGGGCATGGTACTTTTAAGTACTGGTAGCCTATTCCTGGAGGGGGAAAAACCATTGTTTTTTAGATACAAATTACCCTTAATGGCTTAATTTTTTTTAAAAATACAAATAACCACAACACAGCTGGACATGGGTGATATACACTGAAATCCGATGCACAGGCTAGCGTTTTTTGCAAATACAAAAGATTGACTTTGAACACAGAATATAGTACATTTGTAGTTTTAGCCAATAGAGCAAGATTCATTAAGCAGGGCTAATTTGGTTATATGTCTTGAATCGGGATGCACTGGCTGCAAAAAGCCGGGCAGACCAAGATGATGTGGGGGAGGGTGTCAGGGACACTACAACCATAGAGGCAAAGTCTCTCTGATTCAGGAATGTGGCAAAGCATGCCACAGGTCACTTTTGAGAGGAAAACGTTCAATCTTGCTAGGAGTAATGCTTTCCTTGGCTGAAGGGAGTCCAAAGAATAAAAATAAGAGGGCAAAGTTTTGTAGGAAACCGGGATGAACAATTTTTTTATTTTATGTTGTCACCCACCCTGAGCTTCCGGGAAGGATGGGCTACAAGATTTATTTATTTTACTTCCTTTTGAGATTACTTAAGGCCTCAGTTCAGTCTCAGTCTTTGCCGGAACAACATTTATAATATATTACAGGGTCCAGCTCCCACCGTGACTCTTGTACCTCAGCCTCTAGTAGGATCCATTAAAGCTGAGAAATACACAGAATACAGACTAGTAGAAGAATGAAAACAAGGGGCCTTTCCGCACAAGGACCAATGTTGCCAATTGCTTTCACAAAGCGGAAATGCTATTTTAAATAGTGGAATCTCGGCGTTCTGCATACCTGCATTTGTAGTGGAATCCAGTAGCGTTTCATTTGTTCCCCACAAGTTTCCGGTCTCGCAAAAATCACTAGAAAGGAAGCAATTTTTTCTGTGCTTGTTTCCGCCCCTGGCCATCAATCAAACGAACAGCCAATGGGCGGTTGTTATCATGCTCCGGAAAAGCCCCTTTCCCTTTAAGCACAGGTTTTTTTTTAAACACACACGTTGCAAGGAATATGCCTTGATTCTTCCTAACGTAGAGACCCATCTAGCAGGTGTGTGAGCTGGCGAATCATCATTACCACGCTCCCCCAAGTGAAAAAAAATCCCCCCCCCGCACAGGCGCGATTTTTGGCCGAAAATAAAGGGAACTTGCAAACAGGGGGCTGTGTTGTGCTTGGGGACTTAGGGGAGCTTTAAAGCACTTCTGTGGAGGGACTGTAGCCCTGCTGGGTGAATGAAGCCTCGCTGGTTCGTTGCTTTCCCCGCTCGCTCCGAGGAAAAAAAAATGGCGATCGCTTCACTGGATGTTCGGAGGAGAGAGCCAGGGGGAGGGACTTTATTGCAGCCGCTACATTGAGAACGCACAGGTCTTTTTCGCAAGTGTTGCAGGTTGTTGGCAGGAGTGTAGTGATTTTCTGAGGGTGAATCCACTTTTCTGGATTCACCGGAAATCACTACAACGAAGCGAGTTTAGCGCTAGTGTTGCAGGACTGTTGCAGATTGTGTGCGACGTCATGCGGAACGGCAAATTAGTAGCGTTTACCATTTGTAAGCCTTCTGCTACTTTGAACTCGTGCGGAATGGCCCAAGGTTTTATCAGATACCAGGTCAATCTGACTTTACTTTTTGATTTTAAAAGACAATGCAATCCAAAGCTGAATTGGATTTGTGGCCCCACAAAGGTCCGTGACCTATAAATGATGCATTTTCTATCTGCTAACATTCATACCCACACCTCCAGGCCCAGAGAAATACACATTAAAAAATCTTCCATTCTCACCCCACCATTTTGCCTTGTCGCCAGGATAAAACTCATATGGAGTAGTCTGCCAACAATGTTCCTGTTACGTGAGGAAGGAACAGCAATCACATCACCATCTTTCTCCCCAAGATCTCCCAATATTTTCACACCTGTTAGCATTTAGGTCATGATTTCCATCGCTATTTCTTCTCCTGGCCCCTGCTAATATGGTTTTCATCAAATGCCCTGGTTTCTCTCAAAATCCTTCCCTGGAAACAGAAAAATTATCCTTCAATATGCCTTTGCAATTATTTTCTACACAGAAAAACACAAATTTCTGCAAAACTGTGTCTTTGATGTGTCACAAGGAAAGAGAGCACAGCTCTGCAATCACAAGGTACAGCTGACATTAGTGCTTTGGATGTCTTTTGATAATCGCTACAGACGTGACACCTCTCCACTGCCAACAGAACTGGGTATAAATAAACTCCTGCAATCTAATGCCTCTCTGGGTTGCCTACTTGGCGTGCTGAGGTCAGCAGTAAGATTCAGCTGGTGTCCTGGCAATGCCATATTATTCATGTCCAACTTGAGGGTCTGCTGGGAGATTACTTTGACAGTTTGTTCCTGATGGCAAACAGGAATCTTGTCCCAAGTCAAACACTAATCTCTTTGATCCCTTAGCAATAAACATGAAAAAATCGAGAGTTTGGAAATAAGTTGATAACTTAACAATCATAAACTGCCCTCAGGTTTAGGTATGTAACAGTGTAGCCCTAAGCGGACTGACACCCTTCTAGATCCATTGACTTCAACAGACAGGTGTAACCATTTAGGACTGCACTGTCAATTTACTAATATAGTACAATAACAATAACCTTTTGTGGACCCAAGATCTTCCTTCCTTTAATCCTAACCTGCCGCAAAGCCCACTGCTCATTTTCATTATATACATCCGTTCTTTTTCTCTGCTTTCCCGCTCTATTCATCTTCCCCCCCTCCCTACTTAGGTGATGGTGCTAGATCCATCTTAGGTGAAGGGAAGATGCAGATGTTAAGTGCAACCTAGTAGATATTAATGAAAAAAAGAAATTTTCTTCAGTATTGAAAGCCACTGAGTTAAAGAAGGATAGACAGGAGGCACAGCAGCCCTTCCTTGGCCTGGTGTCTCAACTGAGTGTTTTGAAGGATCTCTGAATACCAGTTTCCTTCCTCCATAGCTTTAGAAACAAGAAAAAATACGCTTCTTTGGCAGTATGCCTTAGTAAGAGCAAGAGCTGAGGCACTTAACAGAAGGCGGAACAGCTGATGATATTTCCGATTCTTCTATCCACCCCCAACTGTGGGCAGGTGGATGGTACAGGACACTACTGTGACAGGCCCAGTGCTTCGAGTGGGTAATAGATCTTGGCTGGGATTGTGTTCCTTTTCCCTCCATTTCCTTTTGCTACTTGTGGGGGGGAAAACAGAACTTTTTTCTAATTTTACCCAGGAGATTGTAAGGAAAACAGCCATTGGGCTTTGGAAGCCAGCCAGCAAAATGGCTGGGAATTCTGAACCATCTTTCATTCCAGACATTTTGTGAACACAGCAAAACATAAAAAAAATGGCCTACAGATTGGCCAGACCATCTTCCCTTTTAAAACCCTTTTACGGGTTTTGACTATGATGGGTACCTATACCACTCTGATTATAAAGTGGGGTTGAAAACCCAAATTCTCAAAGGGACAGGAAATCATAGAATCACCTGGAACTGCTTTGCTGTATAATATAAAAAGCGAAGGCCTAGGTGGGTGGAGAGTGGGTGCCTTCTGACTGGCCCCCACCCCCGGATTTTGGACCAATAGGGAGCCCAGCCCAGCCAGGGGCAATCTGGCAAGCTTGCAGCCAGTTTGCCCCTGGCTGCAGACAGTAAGCCTGAAATCTGCAGAAAGTAGTGCAGAAGAAATACACATGGCTTGGCTGTTTCTTCCCGCCAGCAGTAAGACCAGCCACAGCAGTATTTTAAGTGAGAAGTGGTTTTTCTGTCAGCCAACTGTTTGGCAGAAGGTGAAAGCTTCCCCCCACCTCCAAAAAAAGGAATGCCCAGACCCATGCCCACAGACTCCTCTGCATTGCTCTCGGAAATGCCTCCCTCCTCTCAGCCAGGAGCTGCTAGAGGCTCCTTCACAGCAGGCCGGGAGAGGGGAGGGAACACACTAACCAGACACCTGCCAGCTCCATCAGTGGTCTGAGGCAAAGTGAGGGAAGTTGTTGGATGTGACAGTTAGGCCTGTGCAGTAGGCCTCAAGTGTTTCAACTCCACAACAACCTGTGTGGGAAGCCTTAAATGTTTCTTCCAGGACCTCTTCCAGGAGCAATTCCAGGAGCTCTCCAGGCCCCACCAGGGGGTTGGCAATATTTCTGGAGGTTTGCAGGTGGGAATTCAAAATGGTACAATGCCTCAGTCCACCCTCCAAAGTAGCCATTTTTCATTGCAGAGCTGATCATTATAATCTAGAAATGAGCAGTGATATCAGAGATGATGACAGAGGCTTACAGACTGAGGTTACAGACTGAGGTTGGGGTGAAGTGGTGCAGTTGTGTCTTTCCTGGGCTATAGGCTTTGGCCAGCCCTTACCAGCAACTGTTTGTATTTTAGGGCGTAAACAGACAGACAAACAGACCAGTGCCGGTCCTGCGAGTCTGGAAGGTGCAGGAAGATCTAAATAAAGCATATTTACAGCCTGAAACTGTAAACAGTGAGCAAGTAAATGGCTGGAGAGACATGGGAACTGAAGGGACTTTTCTCAAGCTCTGCCAATTAAATAAAATTCAGTATTTGACAGGAATGTCTTATGAAATCAAAGGCATAATTGGCTCAGAATTTCAAGTGGCATTTATAGGAAAGTAGACAGTAAGACTTTGGGGGGAACTAGGTGATCCACTTTTAATAGGCAATGGCTTGCCCTTGAGATCAACAGGGACTGCAGTTGCCAGCAGTAGGCATCAGGTTTCAGAAGGGCAGACATCACCAGCCGAGCAACAGATTGTTCTAGCCAAGGGGTGTCTAGAGCCATATACATTCATTTTGCATGTTAGAGGAGAGAGCTTTCCCTTCAGTCTAACTGCCTGGAGATGAGCTATACTTCCAGGGGATCCTCACACCCCACATAGAGGCTGGCATCCCTAAACCTAAGTGGGAAACAATGCTATACAGCCACCCCTCCAAAGCAGCCATTTTTGCCTGGGAAGCTGATCTTTATAGTCTGGAGATGAGCAGCAATTCCAGAAGATCTCCAGGCCCTACCAGGAGGTTGGCTGTCCCTGGTCTGAACATATTCCTTGAAGTCTGGAAGTGGGGCCTCAAAATTATGTAATGCCCCCACAGCCACCTAGCACCCCCTGACCTATTTCAGGTCAAGAAAACATGGCAGAGAGGAGGTAAGGTTGCCAAATTGGTGGAGGTTCATGTTCTGGAATTCCACACTACCTAGGTGGGCATAAACCTGACTAGGGTCAAGGCTGCTGCACACAGAGAGACCTCTTCTTAGGGTTGCCAGCTTCAAAGTGAGGCACTAAAAATACACCAAACCATGAGCTAGTGCTCTTTCTACCCCACCTCCCTCACAGGGAGTCTGTTATGGGAAGAGGAAGGGAAGGCGATTGTAAACTGCTTTGAGACACCTGAAGCCTGATGGGTGACTGTGGACCACTCCCAGTTCTCTCAGAGCCCTCAGCCCCACCTCCCTCACAGGGTGTCTGTTATGGGGAGAGAAAGGGAAGGCAACTGGAAACTGCTTTGAGACACCTGAAGCCTGATGGGTGACTGTGGACCACTGCCAGTTCTCTCAGAGCTCTCAGCCATTCTGCTTCCTTCACCACCCGACTCCCCTACTGCTTTCTTTTGCTATCAGACTTCCAGCCCTTAAAGCTTTCTTCCCTTCCTTGCCTTCTCCCTTTTGCCATTGCTGCCTTCTTGTTGCTGCCACCTTCAGAAATGTTTGTTGGCATTGCTGGGCAATCACAAAATGGCCCCCAAGTTTTTCTTTAAAAGGTGCCTTCTCTATTCCTTTAGATCAGGTGAAGGAACATTAGAATTCTTGATTAAAATGTAAGAGAGACCACCATATTTTAAAAATATTTGTGTGCGACTCAGGCTTTTTTATAGAGCCTCTTGTGGCACAGAGTGGTAAGGCAGCAGACATGCAGTCTGAAAGCTCAATCCCAGCACCCGGCTCAAGGTTGACTCAGCTTTCCATCCTTCCAAGGTCGGTAAAATGAGTACCCAGCTTGCTGGGGGGTAAACGGTAATGACTGGGGAAGGCACTGGCAAACCACCCCGTATTGAGTCTGCCATGAAAACGCTAGAGGGCGTCAACCCCAAGGGTCAGACATGACTTGGTGCTTGCACAGGGGATACCTTTACCTTTACCTTTACCTTTACCGGCTTTTCTTTTGTAAACAGACGCACATGAGTGGCTGGATGCAGTACTATAATGACTATTAGATTATTTTTAAGTATTGACAGAGGTGCCTACCACAGAGAATCTGTAATCTATATAGGAAACTAAAAAGCACCGGCAGGGCCTCAGGAAGCCTCCTCCATAGAGCTTTTTTTGTGTGTTTGATGTCTTAATTACAGTGACACCTTATTAACAGATGCAGGATGGTAATTGCAAGCACTGGGATAAGATCTGAAAAACGGTGCTCTCCTGCCATGAGGTTTTACGTGTGACAGGAAGGACTGCGCTGATCCTCACTCTAAATTGGTAACACTAAGAATTCACAGAGTTACCTTCAAAGGGAAACACGCTGGGTTTAAGGATTGAAATCCAGCCCTTCACAGTGACAGACGGACAGCTAGATAATTGCAGGCATGGAATTTCAGTCTGTCTTTCTCTCTCATCAGCTCCAGAGAGCAAACCAAATTCTGAGCTAGTGCACATACAAGTACTTGGGTGAAAGACATGCTGTCCAACTGGAATCAGCAACAGAACTGCCTCCTTGAACTCTCCTCTGATCAGTTATGTGTCCTGTGAGTAATTTATTTCCATATGTCACAGATAACTGTGCTAAAAATTGAATGATTCAATTAGCAGCCTCACAAGATGAATCTACTATTGGACTGGACAGCTATGGGGCAAATGTTCCACCACATGACAAAGTCTACATTTAGAAAATGAATATTTCAGGGAGATCATTATAATTTCCCATGTTGGTCTTCCCCATGCTGGTATCACAGTCATTCCCATGTTGATTTTCCATGTGACCAGAGTTGTTTTAACATAGCAGCCATATCTATACATGCATCTCAGGACTGCATCTATTTAAAAAACCTGAGTTCACTGGTGTTTGATATTTTTATTTTTAAAAAGCATAAGCTAATGTATTTAAATATGTGAATAATTGGCATTAGTTCTGCTATGAAAGACCTTGTAAACAGGAGTCACTAGGAAGTGGTTCAGAGTAGGAGTGTACAAAATAACCAAACAAACCACTCCTCCTCACCCCGTTCAGGTCTATTGGTCTAAAATAAAATTGGCATTTCCATCTGGGATTTTTGGGAAACACCAGTTTTTTTTAGGTCCAATAGATCCATGGAGAAAAAGAATGCTTTAAAAGCTCAGCCCTCAATTTAGTATCATAGGTATAGACCACACATGAACATTTGTCATGCAGTAGCCTTCCTCTCGCTTTCTCAAAACTGCAAACTGAGTTAGCTTTTCATCCTGCAGAACACCCATACAGAATGCCTGTGTTCTGGGTCCTATCAGGCACACCTGTGGATTGCCACAAGCACATCAGCAGCAGTGCGTTGCATGGAACAGATCAGAAATCAGCACAGAATGGAAAAAGATACTCAATCTGCACTTGGACAAACTGACCCTTGCTTATTATAGTATCTTAAAAGGAGTACTACTTTTTCTTCTTGCAGTGCAGCAGAAAATATGGCAAAGGAATCACATGCCAGGCTGTGAACCAGTAAGCCTCCACTTAAGGGCTGC
Organism: Paroedura picta; assembly: GCF_049243985.1. Classification (NCBI taxonomy): domain Eukaryota; kingdom Metazoa; phylum Chordata; class Lepidosauria; order Squamata; family Gekkonidae; genus Paroedura; species Paroedura picta. The sequence goes on along the minus strand of NC_135371.1, from coordinate 105,994,260 downwards.
TGCAGCAAAAAATGCTGCCGGACGGATAGACTGCAGCAGCTTCTCAATAGCTGAATCCTGTTCTAAGCCTCAGAGGCATAAATGCAACCAGGATGCTTTGCAAGGGGACTTGTCATTCAAGCCCTGCTTCACCATTCCTGGTTCCAAAGAAAGAAGTCACGACATGGTGGTTCTGTTTGGGAGGCCAAAGGGGGCAATGGCCCGCAAAGAGCATCTGGAACAAAATGACCAGCTAGGCTACTCACAAAGCAATTGTGGCTGCTGTCAATGACTCATCCTGTTTGATTCAGAGCCTCCCACTCATGAGTAAGTCCCTATGCATGGCATTAAGAGATAAATATAACTTCAGCACCAGTACGGAAAAGAAAGCTCCAAATTGCCAAGTAGCATTTAGGCAGTTGGATCACAAAGCAGCCCAAAGTGAGATCGCTTGCAACCAGGCTGCAGTGAGGAAGGAGTCAGTATTCTGAGGATGGGGAGTAAATGTCCAAAGACAATCGATGGAAAGCAGCTGGACAGGCAAGAGAATGTGCACATATTTTAAAAGAGAGGGAAGAGAGTTTGGTTCCCTGACACACACACACCCTCCCTAAAAAAATGGAACAAAATCCCTATGCAAGGAGATTTTGTGAGAGCCGTCTGGATTTACCAAGGAAATCCGTAATTACATACTGAAGGCAATGAGGATTATAGACCAACGGAGTGGACAGAAGGTTTTTTATTATTATTATCATGAACTATTGACCTTTCCAACAAGACAGAGACTATATCTGCACAATTAGGGGCATTTCAGCCACTTGATAAACTCACAACAAATGCAAATAGTCAGCAGGCATTCAACTGAACGTTTGCTTCTGAACAGAATGACTTGTTGCAACAAAGTTCTATTACAACAGAGAGTAGAAACAACATTTCGCTTAGAGTTTTTGTTAGCAAGAAGGAAGCAGAGTGCACTTCTGACAAGAAACATGCCCCTCGATTAGTAGCATGGGTTTGGAACAAGAGAAGCTTACTGAAATTGAGCCCTCCAGGTTCTTATGCTGTGGTTATCCTTGTCTGTGGTCCTGGTGCCTGTAGGGACACCAAACGGATTCAAGTTGATGCCCATCTTCCACTAAATAATGAGAGCACTTCAGGATGAGTATGAATATTAAAACAGTTCAGCATGCTTGGTCTTCATCAATGGCCAAAATACCTCTGGGAAACTCACAAACAGGCCATAACAAGGATAAGCATCTCCTTTTAGTTTGCCCCCAGCACAAATGGAGTTTGCTTGGCAATTAGGTATATTTGCTTTTAAATATGGAGGGTTCCATGTGACAATGTACATTGTTCCTAGACCTCAGGGAATGTATCTAGACATCACAGAATCCACCAGCACCTTTCCTGGTACCCACCAAATGGTTTTAGAAAGTGGATGGGCAGGTGGGGCACTTACCCAGCGGGCTTCTGGCTGACTGGGCAGATTAAGAAGAAGAGCTGGTTTTTATATGTCGCTTTTCTCTACCAGGAGTCTCAAAGCGGCTTACATTCACCTTTCCTCTGCCCACAATAAAAACCCTGTGAGGTGGGTGAGGCTGAGAGAGCCCTGATATTACTGCTCAGTTAGAGCAACTTTATCACAGCCATGATGAGCCCAAGGTTATTCAGCTGGCTGTATGTAGGGGAGAAGGGACTCAAACCTGGCTCACCAGATTAGAAGCCGCCACTCTTAACCACTACACCAAGCTGGCTCTTGGTGTAATAACACTGTTAAAATAACGTTATTCAGTGGTAACTGTCACCACAGTGCTGGTTTTACTCTTTCTCACTCCTCATTACCAGTATATTGTATAACTATTCCCCTTCTCCCCTGCACTTGGGTTTCCTCTGTGTGTGTGGCTCCACCTCCTGTAGCAGCCATTTTGTGGTGGGTTCCTCCACTCATTGCAGTAATTTATGGCTGTGTCCACCATCTTGTGTTAGAATTACAAAGGTTCCCCACAGGTACAAAACGTTTGGGGACCCCTAGTCTAATCTTTTTCAAAAACCTATCAATACTACTACTACTACTACTACTACTACTACTACTAGTAGTAGTAGTAGTAGTAGTAGTAGTAGTAGATTTATATCCCGCCACTCCCCTGCGGCTCGTGGCGTGTAACAATATCACAAATTCCCATTAAAACAATAATAACATTGCCAATATTACCGGCATGGCAAGAATGGCAGCTCAACTTCCCTCCTCCCTCCCACTACTAGTGGGTGGAGAGGAGGTCCTGATGATGTTTTGCTTCGGGTCCGGAACCCGAGTCCCTGGTCTTCCACTAGAAGAAGGAAAAATCCCAAGATCTAATAGCTGCCAGGTTGACAATCCATCGTAAGAGCATAATAAGGAGAAGACTTTAAGAAGACTGCATATGCTATATGTAAGAATACTTACTGGGAGTTGTGGTAAAATAACGTTATTTTTAAACGTCTTTCTTGCATTAAACACAGCTCTGCCCAGCTTACATTCTTATCTGGGATGATGAAAGAGCAAAAGGGGAAAGTTAACCTTGTGGCCCTGAAAGAGCAACTGGGCCACACCAGCAATGAGTTGCAAACCTATGAAGAAATGTTATAAATAAATGCAGTTAAGAAAAGGAGGGGGGAAAGGCATATGGTGAAGGTCAATGCGCAGTGTGTGCCAGGAGATATGCCAACCCTTGCAATGGCATTTGACAAATGTCATTTTGAATGGGTAAGTGTAGTGCTGACTCGTGTCTTTTGTCAGGCTGCTTCTCTTGACAGTGTGATATTTATAGCCAAGGCCTCAAAAGAGGCGACTGGCACTCCTAGGGAGTCTTGAGTTGAGAGGCAGCCCAGCTTGCGCTGGCAAACATAAATATTTGACATTGTGGAGGGAGGCAGCAAGAATGATGTCCTGCTGGGCTAAGGAAAGGAGAGAAGGATTCCCTAAGGGCCGTGAACCCCCTGCAAGGGATTCTTACTGTTTATTCATCCTTGCAGAAAGAGGATGTCCCACCCAGAGCCTGTGCCAAGAACCCCCAAAGAGGTTCTGAATGTTAAGCCACAAATGGCTTGTGAGTGAGTGGCAAGCTCTCATTAAGGCCTGCACTGGGCTACCAGCCACAATAAAGATATGAAGTAATCAAGTTGCAATCTAGGAAATTCAGCTGATGTCATCTATCTTCCCATCTATCTGTGGACCAGCACAAGTAAGTCCTAGGCCTCTGTCTCCCCCACTCTCCCTGCAATTTAATGATATATTGCAACTTTTATGACATATCGTATTTTGCATGTTTCATGCAGAAAATGCTTCACAATCTTTTATTCATTTGACCCCACAACAATCCTGCAAAGTAGATCATTTCTCTTTCCAGCTAGGGAACTGATAATGAGTAAACTTTACCCAGGGCCACCCAGGGACAAATGACACCAGTAAATGCCATGTCTACTTCTACTTCCCCCACAAACCCATTACAACTAAGAGGCAGTAGGGATAATTACACAACTTAATGCAGCAGTTGCGTCTTCTGATTCATGCCAGAAGTAAACCAACAATTTGTTCCGTCTTTCACAGAATGAATCACAGGAGTATTTTGCTCTTCTTCTTTTCCCTTCTAAGAGGCTCAAGTAACCTAGCCAGCAATTGCATCCAATGTGTGAGAATCAGCTTTAGTATGAAGAGGGGAAGACACAATGTCCCGTGAAAGGACTCATCTAGAGTTCCTGGGAAAAGCAACAGTATGGTGAGAACAGTAACCAATCCCACAGATGTGTACACTGTTTCAGTGGGAACTTAGTATTTAGCAGGAGGTGGTTGACAATTTGGACGCAACACTGACAGTGCAGTACTAAGCAGAGCTACACCTTGTAAAGAAGAAAAAGAAGAGCCTTTTTTTTTTGCACCCTCACTTTTTAGTACTAGAAGGAGTCTCGAAGTAGCTTACATTCACCTGCCATTTCTTTCCCCACAACAAATACTCTAACCTTATCCACGTGACATTTAAAGACTGGGCCAGTGATCATCTGGCTTTGGGGCTAATCCAGATGATGTCGGCACTGACCCAGCCTTAGCCTGGCCCTGACCCGAATCAGGCCCTCTCTTGCCCCGCGGCAAGGGAATGTGGATATCTCCATGTTCTCTTTTTCACCTTGAGTACCAATGGGGCCCATCTCAGGGCATGCCTTTGTGGAAAGGGGCCTACGGTGTCCCAGAAGGAACAAAAATGCCCCAGTTGGCTCCACGGCACTTTGCAGTGGCATGGAGTCAATTGGGTTTTGTTTTTTTAATTTATTTTCAGGAAGCTGGGATTGTGCTGTGCTGTGATGCAATCCCACCTTCCTGAAAATAAACTTCTCCACCTGGCTGCCTTGTGTGGAGGCAGTAATCTGGGACAGACTGTCCGGTGGGGAAAATCTTCCCCCCTTCTGGGCCAGGCAAGAGGTGGGGCAAACTGGCCCATCACAAAGAACTAGCAACCCAAAGAGGTGGCGCCGGTGTAGAAAGGTAAGTGAGGTAAGTGGGGCTGAGATAGCCCTGAGAGAACTGTAACGGGGGAATCAACCCTGGTTCTTCAGAACAGAAGCTACTGCTTCTAACCACTACACCAAGCTGGCTCTCAAAGGCCAATGAAGTCAGTGGGTTTACAAAGGCATAACTCAGCATAAAGGCATAACCCAGGCTGCTAAGGCAAATCACATAGCCCACAACCAGCAGTTCCTCCTCTAGAGGCCAGCTTTTGATAAACAAGTTGTGAATTCTACATTGCTAAGAGAGTCCATACAGGAAACCTGGAGACATAAGCAAAACAAAGGGCTGGTTTAAGAACATACAATGGACATCCCAGAGGTGCCTCTAAACCCTATCAATATTTTCTAATAAACTTGACGATATCTCCTGCCAAACAGTAACAAAGACGAGGATAAAAGAACAGCAATAAAACAAAGAATGTTGAGTGTGGCACAGAAATAAGGAGTAGGGAAAATAGGGCCCCTGTGTTAGCAACTGGCAAACAGAAAAGGCAGAGAAATTGCCGGGTAATATCCAAGGCAGCTTAAGATAAAAATTGCTTATCATTTGTATTTCCCCGCAGAAATGAAACAAACCTGCATTCTCTGCAAAACAGGATGAGCCCTAAAAGTGGTCAAGAGTTTACAAGAGAGGTTTTAAAAAAATACAGGAGTCTTGGGAAAACACAATGGGTTATTTTCTAGATAAAGAATCAACATAGAAATGTTGATTATCTGAAACACTTAAAATCTGACACAATTAGCCATCTGCTGAATTAAAAGTTAGATCATCTATTGGCTCTAGCATTCATCTTCCTACAGGCAGATGATCAGAGAAGAAATGCATGACAAGCTCTGACGTTTGGCTGATAACTCTAAGACAACATAACATATTAAAAGCCCCTCTTGCAGGCTCTTGATGTGCTGCACTGTCTTCGTAGTCAGTCACCAATTAACTAGATGCAAACCAGATAACTCTCATTCATTTAAATACAATTTGTAGGGGAGAGGTTTGGGGGTTGACCAAACAATTTAATCTAAATAGCGGATCTTCAAACTACTGTTTCATAGCTTCTCCTTTATCAGGGGAACGTAATTCTTCAGCACACAGAAACTCTCCAATTTGCCCAGTAAATACAACAGCCCTTGCTCTTAAATGGCACATTTCAAAGTGATGCACTGTCCCCCTAAAAAGTCTAACTTCATTATGTTATATCATTGTTCCAATACATATCTAGAATTTGAATGTGTCTTCCAAGTTCCAGTAATCTGCAAGCAGCATAACTTTGATTTTAAAAATAAAAATGAATGAAGAAGCTAGTAAGAAGAATCCTACTTTATGACGCCACAACTACACTGTGCAGGTATTGGCAGCCTCCTGAGGACGTCAATTTGACACTGGGCTTGAAATATAGTAATGTGTAGATCTCAGCTTTCATGTTTAAAATATATGCTTCTAAGTCTGCGGAAGAAAGTCTTGGCAAGCCCATGTGATATAGCGGTTAAAAGCAGCGGACTCCAATTGGGAGAACCAGGTTCGATTCCCCACTCTTTCACATGCAGCCAGCTGGGTGGCCTTGGGCTAGTCACAAGAACTGTTCCCACAGAGCAGTTCTGTTAGAGCCTCACTTACCTCACAGAATATCTGTTGTGGGGAGAGGAAGGGAAACGGTATTTGGGACTGTGTCCACACTGGAGGCTCAGCACTGGCCTGCAGGCTGGAGTTTAAAATGGGGCAAGTTGCCCTGCCTCCTCCTGCTCCCTTAAGACGGAGCATTTGGCACAGTGCACCTTGTCCCCCCCTGAATTTGTACTCCCACATGGGAGCCAGGACAGTGAAGTTCCCAGTGCAGAAATGGTCTGTAAGTCGCTTTGGGACTTCTTTAGGTAGTGAAAAGTGGGGTATAAAAAACCTATTTTTCTTCTGGAATATGTGGGCAATACATAGTGAAAGAAAATCAGGTTAAACTAGTTGGGAACAGGACTGCAAGAAGGGGGACCACCTGGGAGACCACAATATGAAGAAGATGGGGGATGGCAGGATGACACAGACTCTAGATCGTGGAGGACACTCAGAGCCTCCTCTGAGAGATACCCGTTCTGGACAGGCTGGATTAGTAGCAATCAGGGGATTGGTCCTCCAACCATACTGCACCAATGCACAGACACAGTTGTCAAATAATGCAAACATTTATTGAATGGCACTTTGAATACAAATTAGATAACTGGAGTTGCCAAATCTCTTGTCTGAAGAAAGTCCCGGAAAACTGGCATGACAGGTACAGTTCTGTTGGTCAAACAACTATCTTGTTGTTTGTCTTGTTGCAGGTATTATTTGTGGGCAGCATTGCATTGCAGGGTCCTTCCTGGCCTCCAGCTATTGGAAGACTGTCTGTAAAGAGCCAAAAGAGACACAGGGACAGGATGTTACAGCAATGAGCTCATGCACTCTTTGCATTGGTGATAAATTACAGATTTGAGGAGTCCTATTCAGGGACTAACATTTCCACACTTTGATGCTCACCTGCTGGGAGAGTCAATGTAGACTGTGGACTGCTTCTTACCCACTCCCTGTAGAGAGTTGCAGGGGATGTCTTCTAGTAGAGGCTGTTCAGGTTACTCTGTGGACTTTGATCCTACAAGGAAAAACAGGTTCTGAGTTTATAGCTAACAGCTGGAGTAGAGAGTGGCTGGGATTTACCCTGGAACCTGGTTGTGCTACCATTCCATCAAATTAAATGGTTTTCTTGACTCAACACTGCATTGGCACTCAAATAATGTTACATCAGCACATCTCCAATGTGGCATCCTTTTATGTCCTGAGCATGCATCTCCTGTGGCAACTGCTGAGGGAAGAAGTGCTGGTAGGTCCATAATAACTGTGGCATAATGGAGGTGGGGACACACATAAGATATTTTTGCAATAGAGCCAGTCTAAGGCTTGAAAACTCACCACCCCCTTCATTACTTACCTATGTGGTGGGTGTAGTCCTTGGAACCCCAAGCTGGAAGAATGGAGTAGAAATTACTGTATGTCCTGAGGTGGAATTCCAGTACAAGTTCTGAGAAAACAAGTATTATCAATGGGCTCTTCATAGTTGGTGCAAAATGCCTTTTCTCTGAAGTCCCTCGCTGCTAGAAGATTATCAACAGGCACCACTGCAGTGCTGGACTCTCTCTTGGTCCCTCTGGTCCTCCTCAGCCACTAGCCTTGAATCCTTGGGTTCTTCCTCTGAATCACTAGGTTGGTCAGAGGGGGTCATATCAGGAAAACTCTCAATACAGTAATTCCCTTTCACATGTTTGATACCACTAGATGTTATCAGAGAGAAGGGGAAAATGAGATACCTGCCTTCCTGCTTGCATTTCCTGTTGGCAGCCACAACTGTGGGCACTTTGGGGATTTTCAGAACACTTAATGAATGCTACCACAAAATGGCTGCCACAGGGAATGCATTTAAATATAAAATGGCTGCCATGATGGATTGTTAGGAGATTTTAAGCCAATTATCCTGTAATAGAATAGCAGTTTCTTAATGAGAGCTCCCCAAAGATACAAAGGTGATGCCTTCTGGGCTCTTCTGGTGCACTTCCTGTTCCAATGAGATGATGAAAAGACACAATTGGATTGTTGCTTTAAAGAAGCATAAAGCAGGCATTAGGAAACACACAGGTAATGGTGTTTTACCCTTCACAGCTACCAGATAGTCACAATAAAATGTGCTGCTTCAATGTTCAGCAGTGGAATAGGCTGCCTAAGGAGGTGGTGAACTCCCCCTCACTGGCAGTCTTCAAGCAAAGGTTGGATACACACTTTTCTTGGATGCTTTAGGATGCTTTGGGCTGATCCTGCGTTGAGCAGGGGGGTTGGACTAGATGGCCTGTATGGCCCCTTTCAACTCTATGATTCTGTGATTCTGTAATGTTTCTTTAAGAAACAGATTGACAGAAACAATGATTTTTTAAAGAATATATTTTGAGCGCAGAATTTGGGTATTTCTAGATTAAATAACAACCTCGTCACCATTTTCATTGCCCTCCTCTGGACATGCTTACGTTTGTCTACATCCTTCTTCAGTTGCGGTGCCCAAAACTGAACAGAGTACTCCAAGTGAAATCTAACCAGAGCAAGGTGTGATCTGGACACTAAACTCCTTTTGATACAGCCCAAAATCCCATTTGCGTTTTTCCCCACCAAATCACACTGCTGACTCAAGTTCAATGTCTGGTCTACAAAGACCCTTACGTCATTTTCACACGTGCTGCTGTCAAGACAAGTCTCACCCATCCTATAGTGATTCTTTTAATGTTTTCTACCCAAATTCAAAACTTTACATTTATCACTACTGGAATTCATTTTATTCCTTTTAGCCCAGTTTTCCAGCCTGTCAAAATTGTAGAGTCATAGAGTTGGAAGGGATTTTCAGGAATTCCCATCCCATATGTCAATCACATTCGTTTCAAGATCTCAGAATCACTGCTCAAAATCCTGCTCATAAGCAGGGAGAGAGTGTCACGAAAAGAAGAACAAGCTTATCAAACAGATTTCCAAATATCAGCTTCCCTAATGCTGCAAACCTGGAAGCATAACGTAAAGTAGATCTTGAAAGAGATGTTGGTTATTATGGAGATTTAAAGCAATTCACCTGTGTTCTGGTGGGATCACACTAGTACAGTTGGACTGGCAATAACCAGTCATATCATATAGATAGCTGGAATGCAAGATTAAAGGGCTGCCATCACAGTATTGTGTTCGCCACCTACAAACAGTGTACAGTTGCTGGAGAAAAGCCAGCCCTTCAAAATGGCTTAGCTGCTCCTCATCCTGGGGATGAGGCAGTTCCCCCATTTCACAAGGACATTTGCTTCCTTTGTTTTTCCACCCCTTCCTCCTTTCCCCCTGCACCTGCATGAATGATGGATGGCCCTGTCCCCATTCACAGTTCTAGCCAATGCGCTTGGAAAGCAGCAAGGAAAGCTTCAGCCAGAGACTTAGCAGACTAGAAAGGAACAGAGCTCAAACAACCTTGCAGAGAGGTATTTCACATGATGCATCCAATAAATAAACAAACCATTCCATACCCGCTTTACTTCTACCTCCTCTACCCCCATTCTAAAGCTATGAGGGGGGGGGGGAAGAGTCATTCAGAAGCATTGAGCAAGGGCAGGAAAGGAGAAGGAAAAATGAAGCAAAAAAATCTATCAAGATTACTCTTACGTCTCAAATTTCCATTCACTGTCAACTCAGCCTTTTTATATGGAACAACTGATTGAGTCAACATTTCTGAAATTCCCCCCTCTAATTTTCAATACAATATCCTAGACTTTCAGAGATATCATATGGGTCCTTCAAGAATAGAAGCTTTGATGAGGATTGAGATGATGACAGTCTTTGGGGAAAAGAAATCTTTCCACTTGTGTCTATGCCACACTCCTCGCAGCATTATTTGGAAGGGGTTCTGGGATTTTTTTCTAATGCTTCACGTGTAATGAGAAACAACGGCTTACTTTAGCTGTGGTAAGTTAGTTAAACCAGGATTAGGTCTACATGCGATTGCTGAATCCTGGATGCTCATGCAAATCCTGGCTTTAGAGCTGTTCTTTCCCCCACCTCCCTCCTCCAAGAGACCCCAGCTGCTATCCCAGGCTGCCTTGGAAAGCCCCTCCCCTGGACATCTTCAGGAGGTACTGCAACCTATTAGCCAGATTTTTTGATGGAGTGTAAATGGCAAGCATCTTTTAAGGGGGAGTGGAGAGTAAGAAATTATTACTATTATTATTACTAAGAATAATAATGTTAATTCATATGCTGCCATTCCTGGCCAGCTAGCCTGCAGCGGCTCACATCATATCATACGATAAAATACAATTCAATAATTATAAAATACAATAGGAAATCCTCCCACCCTCCCTTTCGCAAACCCCACCCTTTTCAAGTCCGCTGTCCATTGCCATACATCTGGGGAATTATGTAAATCAGAGCGTCGGAGGAGGGGCAGATCTTCCTCTGCCCGGCCTCAACCAAATGCCCAGTTGAAGAGCTCCATCTTACAGGCCCCGTGGAACTAGACAGCTCTGTCAGGGCTCTTAGCTCTCCCGGGAGCTCATTTCACCAGGCAGGGGCCAACGCCAAAAAGGCCCTGGCCCTGGTTGAGGCCAGGTGTACGTCCCATGGTCCAAGGGTTTCCAGCCTATTTCTGCCTGCAGAGCATAAAACCCTGCGGGGGGCACAGGGAGTAAGACGGTCCCTCAAATACATTGGGCCCAGACTGCAGATAGTCCTAAAGGTCAAAAACCTTAAACCTGACCTGGTATTCAACTGGTAGCCAACATAGCTGCCTCAGCACTGTCTGGATGTAGGCTCTGAATTTGGGAGTTCGCTCTTTGTCTTATATTTGCTTCAATTGGAAATGTTTTAAAACCCCTATTGTACGCTACCTTGAACCATGAGGAACAGCAGGGTTAAAATGTATAAATAAACAAATACATCAGCCAGAATGTTTTCATCTTCATGAAAACACCACTTTTCTGCCACATAGCACGAGTGTTTAGCACAGTAGTCTTCATTCCCACCAAAGATGCTTGAAGAGCACACACATGGATCAACTGTTTCCATAGCGAGAACACAGAGGAAATGAGTTAAATTCACTTTATTGAAAAGAGAAATCAGTAACAGCAGTGACTGCTAACCTAACTGCAGCAAACACTGGGATAAAGACAGATTCAAACGTGTAGCCGTGTTGGTCTGAAGTAGCACAATAAAATCAGAGTCCAGTAGCATCTTCAAGACCAACAAAGATTTATTCAATGCAGGAGCTTTTGAGTGCAGGAAAAGTGCTTGCACTCGAAAGCTCACACCTTGAAAAAAAATCTTTGTTGGTCTTAAAGGTGCTACAGGACTTTGATTTTACTGGGATAAGGAGTTGGCTTTCCCTTCATCCATCCCCCACAAAGGCCATTGTCTCAGTATGGAGTGCTTGTGTAATAGAGTACTTGCGTAAAGGAGCACAAGAAATAAGATACCCAAGAACGTTGCTTTTCTCGTTAGGATGCATGGATGGTATTTGCCATATTGCCAGGTTTTGAAGGTGAAGGTAGAAACGTCTGTTACAAGGCAGACTTGGACCTTTTATGCACTGGAGGTTTCATGCCAGGCTGCAGGCTGGAGTTTTAGTCGTGGCAGGTTGCCCCACCTCTTCCTGCACCCGCACGGGGGAACATTTGGCCCGGTGTTACTCATCCGCCTGCAATTTGTGCTCCTGCACAGGAGCTGGGGCAGTGAAGTTCCCAGTGCATAAACGGTCTTGGAGAGATATAATAGTAGTAGCAGCCAGTTGAAGTTAAGAGTGGCTTCATCTTTCAGCCACTCTTTCCAAGCAGCTCTACAGATGAAGTGGATGTGGAGTTTCTGTCAGGAATCAAACCAAGATTAAGCCAGGATACCACAGTCATGCAAAACTCGAAACTGTAGTGAAGCTTAAACCGCAGTTAATGAGTTTCAGATCTGGTTTGAGGAACCAGAATGAGCCATCATCAGTGTGGCAGTACAGGTCTGGATAATGAATTAACAATTATTAGTTTAATTAAACCATGGTTTTGTATTAAATCACAATCTAGCCAGTTATTTCATGCAGTAATTAAGACTCCAGGCATCTTAAGATATTCCTAAACACTAAAAAGAGAGTGTCTTTTCTAGACTATATAGGAACATGCAATTTCCTACAAAGTTGGCAGATCTGTTTTTCTTTCAAATTACATTCAAGCATTTATTTTATCGAGAAAAAATGACAAATATCAAAATCTATAGATGCCCGAGGAAGAAAGAATCACTAAGAAGATGTACTTAGGAAACACAGCTTGGACCTGTAGATGCACTAATGGGCCAGTACAGAACACAGGAAACAATAGAGGAATAAAACATGCCTAGGGCTCTATTTGTAACCACCTGTGCCGGCGCTGCCACCCACTCCTTTGACTGCACCCTCCTGCGCAAGCGCGCAGGGAGGGCGTGGACCCGCACTTCCTCGGTCCACGTCCCCACAGCGGTGCCTGCTGCCAGCACAACTGCAACGGTAGGTGGGGAGCCGCGCCTGACTCCCACCCCTCCCCAATGCCTTGCCTTCCCCCCCGCACTGACACCCAGGCTCCGGCCGCCACGCCATTGCGCAGCCCTCGCCGGGGCCTGGGCGGGGGGGATACCCCGCCCCGTTTGAGGCCAATCTTGCCCTGAGTCCTCCATGGATCACCCCGAAGGCCCGCATCCCCGCAGCGACGCCTGCTGCGGCCTGCCTTGCTGGACCCACCGCTGCCCAGGTTGCCAGGGGAGCTGCCCCTGCTTCCTAGCCCTGCCCCATGGCTTTGTCTCTCCCCTCCACCGGTGGCCTGGCTCCCGCCACCTCGCCAACGCGCGCACCTCGCCGGGGCCCAGGGGGCTGCGCATGCCCCTCCTCCAGCCCCATCCTTGCACCCATTGCATCTTTGCGTGCAACGCCCCCAAACCTCCACATGCCCATTTGTACAAATGGGCTTTATTACTAGTCTATTATAATAACAACAACTTTATTCTTATTGTCTGTCTTTCCCAGTTAGCTTAGGGCAGGTAACAACAAAGCATATATATGTTATGATATGTGAACACCCATACTAGACCAACTAGGCTGAGTTCAGCACCAAGTGCGGACAAGTTCAGAAGTGTCTCTTGAGGATACTTGTACCCGTATAATTAAGACGAGGTAAATGTTTGTACAACTTTTATGATGGAAATAAGCAAGCATACTTAAGCCCTGGACAACATGTATAGATGCCAAGGTGCATTGTCACTGCAGTACTTCTGCAAATTCAGGAGTTATCACCTCTCTAGCAAACTTTGCAGAGCCATTTGATTCTTACAAAACTGTGTTTGTGAAATGTTTTGGAGAAAGGTCTTTAACATATAGAGGTGAAAAGTCAAGAACCAAGATCACAAACAGGGTCAGGTTCCCAAACATACTTTGAACTCAACTGCTTTTGCTCTACATTCTGATTATTTTTATCTGGCCGTGTGATCTCTTCCCAGTCCATTGAAATCCCATTCCAAAGAGAGGCTGGGAAAACGAAACCTGAAAGCCTAAATGTTTCATATCCTTTCTGGTTTTTTCACTAAAGTGGTGATTTTTAAAAATAGTGTCTGATTCCATTCCATCTTTAGACTAGTGAACTATGAACTGAACTATACATGATAGAATTTTACAATCTACAGAGGGTTGTGTAAGATGTATCACAACTGTTTAGTTCATGCATCAAGTGGGCAAAGATAGTGTGTATATCGTAACAGTCCTAATTAAAAGAAATTGGTAAAATGTGCTGGACATAAACTCACAACTAAATCCTGTTGAAAATAATGTAACAGGGCTTGGTTGCTGCCATTCCTAAGCTTGGTTAATTGTCACACCAATTAACTACAGTGGAGCATTCCCTTCTTGCTGGATTGTGCTGATACCCTATTAGTTATGATTTTCTATTTCTTTTTACAGGACTTTGTCTATGACAAAAATAATTTATGGTTTAAGTGCCAGATTTTCAAGTTGTGAGAAAAACAGTTGAGAAAGGGAATTTAGAGAAAAGAAAACTATCTTAGAAAAGTCTTGAACATCTTGGATCCTTCATTTGGAGCTGAAACTGATATGAAAATATGCTCAGTCTGAATATCTGAATATTGCAGTTCTCATTAGGAAGGCTTTCAGCACCCTATGAACATCAAGACTATGCCAGATTTTTTCAAGAGGATGTTTAAGGTTGGGACAATGGTAATTGAATTTCTTGGCTCCTGTGAAAGGCCGAATTAATCTTTGTAATAAACAATTGGTCCCATCGAAGAGTGACCTTGACCTTGTGAAAAATACTTATTTTGGGGTTGGCAGAGAGGGCCCCCAGCTTGGAAATTCTTTGCACCGATGTAACTGCATTTTCAGGAACTTCAGACTAATTTCTGCTATTGGTTCAAATATAAGAGTGTTAAATACCAGATTCAGCCTCCAGGTAGGGAATCTATATTTCAGTGGAGGACCTACCAGTGAAGCCCCTCTAAGAAATTGAACAATGCATGGGTGACATTATAGCCACTTCTTATAAACCTTAGGTAAGACCATACATATGGCCACTATCTGTTTTCTTAGTGTGGCGGCCTTCAGGCCTTGTTCAAGGCAGTCTTGTAAAAAGGCTAAAATGTCCCTTATTTTAGGGGAGGAAAATGATACATGTTTTCTTCTACACCATCCTCTAAATACTTTCCATGAGTATTCGTAGATATGATTTGTGGAATTATTTCTAGCATCCAGTATAGGTAACTTTTAGCTTGTACCCCTATCTGGAAAGTACTGAGTCTCAATGGGAGACCATAGACTACTTCTCCAAAAAATAGGAGGAAGACTAAACTCCTCTAGGAGTGTGAGTACTAGGATGGGGAGAAGGAGGGAGAAGAAAGAGCGAAGGCAGGTAAGCGTAAGAAATATAAAGCTAAAAGCCTGCTAGCAAAGGCTGCTCTTCCTGGCAGAGACAGGAAGGAACTGGGGCAGAGAAGCACGCCCACATAGGAAACAGGAAAAGGAAAAAAAGTGAGCCTGCCTCCTTGAACTGAGGGATGAAAACATCAAAATGTCTTCTACCTGTGGGGGCAAATGGTGAGATTAAGGGGTAAAATGAAAACAAAGGTTCAAGCAGGAACCATTCTACAAAAACACATTTTTTGAAAAGGGGAAGGGAGCAAAGCATGATGGGAGACTGCCTCCATCAGACTCAGTGTGGAAAGCATATCGTGAATTTCAGCCTGGGAAAAAAGGGGAAGAAAGCCCAAATGCGGAAAGGCTAGAGTCAACTTGCAGCATCCAAAGGAAATCCAAAGTGAGGCTAAAACAAGTATGATCATAGTTTCCAAAGTATCCATACATCATTCTGTTGGGAGGCATTAGAAATTATATGGATAGTAGTTACAGCTTTAGAAGAAATATGTAAGAAATTGTACTTCCGTGTTTCTTGCTTAGTTTGTCTTACCATTTGAAATCTATGCAATTACTTAAATAACAAATAAGAAAGTACTCAGAACTAATCCCCAGGCCTAATAACTCAATACTATTAAATTAATATAAAATTAAACAAAATTTCAGAGCCTTCTTCACAGTACTTTGGGGGAATGAAATAAATGTCTCAAGTGCTGGCAATTCCCGATGACAGACCGTTTGATACATCATCTACACTCTTTCAGATCTTTTTAAATCAAAGGGGCATCATGGTCAACAATAAGAACTGTAATGGAGATGTTACAAATCACTAGAGGTTGCAGCTAATCCGCATGTTAAATGAACATATAAGTTACAGAGCATTTGCATGAACAACATGCAATAATAAATGCTACTAGCAGCTTAGACTTTCCAGCTATATGTTCAAGAAATTTGATGCTACTGATGCCAGATGTTCAAAATTATGAGACTGACACTGAAATGTATGAGACTTAAAATCAGAATAATGAACTGCTGTTCATGCACTTTGAATCCAAGCCTCCACACTACAGAAACTATTCTACATGAGCACATTAGATTTATATTACTTATCATGATTAAATGCCACAAGCATAATATAAATGCCAAAGAAGCAACATCATATTCAAAGAAAGCAGTGATGAGCAAAGTTTATCTTTAGTATGACTGAATCCAGAAGACTCAAGCAAATTAATTATGTTGCAGATTCAATGAGAAAAACCTGAACTGACCTTGAAAGTTCTTTCCTGACCCTTTAGATGCCATTTAGTCCCCAAGCAGGAAAACAAAATCCACACTCTGAATTTTCCTTGAAGAATCTAGCTCAATATATTTCCTTTAGATTTATGAGCAGCTTAATTTGCCATCCAGACCCTGTGGTTGTGGGGCAAGCTGCCATATGGCTTTTCTATTGTTTTCTGTATCCCTGAAGAGTTAGAAACTGAAAAATGTTATTCTCATGAAGAATCAGAATACTCAAAAGCCAATAAATGCATACAACTTCCCCAAGTACCACTTCATCTTTTCAAACATTCCATGTTCTCCATTAATCAAAGGCTGAATCCTTGTACGGGTCAGCCTTGTATGTAACCAGGGCCACCACTTGAAGTCAGTAGGAATTGTTTTCAGGGCACCATGGTTTCAGTCCCACCCCCCCCCCTTACAACTACAAATAGCCCAGTAATTTTCTTAGCATTTGCCAGGTTGCAATAGATTCTTCCACAGTATGCAATTAAGAAGGTAGTTACAGGGCAACTTCCATAGTAAATTAAAAGTCAACATCCTAGAAATGTGTCATTTTCCTACAAATTCCAGAGGTGACAAGCCTACATCTCTTGGCACCTAACAAAATTATTGTGTCACAAATGTTCATGAGCTACTTATACATGAAATGTTAGATTGGTGGTAGAGATATATATACGCAAAGTGACAAATGGGGGGAAGTAGAACAGAGAGAGGGAAATCTTCAGTGCAATATATGTTATATTACAATGTAAATGAAAAAGAAAATGATCCAGTTAAATGATCCACTCCTAATATGGACCACTCCTAATTAGGAATGATCAAGTACCCACTGGTTCTGCTTCCCAGTGGGGACCCAAAGTGGCTTACATAATTCTACTCTCCTCCATTTTATCCTCAAAACAACAGCCTTGTGAGGTAATTTAGGCTGAAAGTGTGTGACTGGCCTAAGTTCATTTTGTGGCAGTGTGGGGATTCAAACTTGGTTCTCTAGATCCTAGTCTGACACTTTTAAATACTCCATCACACCAGCTCAATGACTTCACCCAACCATTCACAACCCTAGGTAGAATCAATCTCATCAACTGCATGGATGCAAAAGCCCCTGCATGGCAAGGAAACAAAGCACCACCACTGACACAGTGCAGCTGTGATGCTGTTGGGTAGCCATTCAAGGTGGTCAACAGGTAGACAAACACACCAGTCATTTGGCTCACAGAGGTTTATAGTTGTCTTACAGGCATGTTCTACTATCAAATGTGTCCGCTGTACATTGTGCAGTGTTATATAGTCCCAACTGCTGATGAATTAGCAAAACAGGCTGAAACTAAAGATCACATAAACCAGAAAGTTCCTTTTTTGTAATGAGCTACCAATTCCATTCCTTGCTGAGTCCAAATCTGACAGTATATAATCTGCATATGAATGCCAACTCAGCAGCTTCTCACTTGAATCTCTTTAAGCCTTTAACTAAATGTCCACTAAGATTGGAAGACTCACTCACTAGGTTTTGAGTGTTTGCATTTTTAATGCTGGATCTTTATCCACTTATCTTCTGTAGACATCATTCATTTGTGCCAAAGGAAATGGCCGACAGGCATTGACAGTATGTCATAGTGTATATCACACTTGAGGATGTGAAGGCAAGTGAGCCCTTAATGGTATGGTTTGTAAAACTGGGTTCTGTGATACTGTTCTTTGTCTGGACACTAAGAACCAGTTTGATTCTGTACATTTGTTGTAGCTTATAATGTGTATCCTTCAACCCTCCCCCTTCCCCCTACACCATCCTGCATATAGTTAACACTACTGGTCTTTGAAATGTAAGCAACTGATGTGTTAATTGCCTTGTCTTCCTCTGGGGAACTGCATTTATGTTGTAAATCGTGTTGGGACTCCTTGATGCATTGAACTGTGAGAGGTTTGAAATCTCCAGTTCTCTCCTGGAGAGTCCCGTGTCTGGACACGGTCATAAATGGTTTTGAATGTTTGATCTTTGTCATCAGAATGCCTATGCTTTCGGCCTATGCTTCCTTATTGTTGTTAGATGTGTAGACTGACTCTAAAAAATGTATTGCTCTCTCCCTTCCTCCTCCATTCACCTTGCTACTTCCTGTCCTTGGGCTCCTCCTGTTATCTCACAAGTGCATGGTTTGATTTCTCTTTGAAGCTTCCCGCACTCTTTGGTTTCTCATGAGGGGAGGGGGAGCAGAAGAGGATATATACTGTGTTTAATTTCCTGAACCCTAGTTCTGTCAAAGCTTGTGTTGAGTAACTTTCTTGCTCTAGAATAAAGCTATCTTTTGCTTCAAGTCAAAGACTGTGGGGCTTTTCGCACGCCTTCAAAATCGCACAATGGTTGCCAATTGAAAACGCTACTGATTTGCTGTTATGCACAACGTCGTTGACAATCTGCCACACACCTGAAACCGATCCGCAAAAAGTGCTTCCTTGTAGCGCTTTCAGGGAAATCCCCAAAAGTGGATTCACCCTCCGGAAAGCGCTACACTCCTGCAACCAATCTGCAACACTAGCGGGAAAGTTCTGTGCGTTACCATTGTTGTGGTTTCTACAAAGTCCCTCCCCCCTGGCTCTCTCCTCTGATCTTCCGGCGAAGCGATCGCCTTTTTTTTTCTCCGAGCAAGCGGAGATCAAATCACCGGCAAGCCTTCGTTTACCCAGTGAGGCTTCCCCGGCTGCAGTCCCTCCCCAAAGCTCTTTACAGTCTCTTTACAGTCACTAAGCACAAACAACAGAAAAGCCCGTTTGCTGATGTATTTTCCCTTTATTTTTTACACTGTTTTCGGCCGAAAATCGGGCCCGTGAGGGGGGGGGGTTTCACTCGGGGGGAGCGTGGCAACGATGAAACGACAGCTCAAACATAGCTGCCAGCTGGATGGGTCTCTCCATTGCAACGAATCAACACATATTCGTTGCAATGGGTGTGTTTTTTTTTCTTAAACCTTTCTTAAAGGGAAAGGGGCTGTTTGGGAGCATGCTAACGGCTGCCCATTGGCTGCTTGACGGCCAGGGGCGGGACGAGATTGGCAATAGCGCTTCCTTTCTAGCGATTTTTGCTGAGAACGGAAGCTTGTGGGAAATGATGGAAACGCAACTGGATTCCACTACAAAGTCAGGTATGCATAATGACGAATTCCACTATTTTAAATGGTGATTTTTCGTTCAGCAAACAATTTGCTACAAGGATCCCGGTGCGGAAAGCCTCTGTGTTTTCTTGGCAACTGTAGAAACCTGACAGACACGGAGACAGTATTGACACAGCAGTTTGTAAAAGGAAAGGGCACTTCTTCCAGAAGTGTTTGCAGATTTCAGTTAATGGACTGGAGCAGTAGGTAAGACCCAGTAGCATTCTGCTATTGTCCATATTGTCCATAAACACTTAACAAACTCAAGCAAACCCAAAAGTTTGTGAATGCAAGGAGTCCATGCAAGTTTGGGGTTCAATACATCCCCCCCCCGACCTGCAACCCCCCACAAATCCAACAAACTTCAATTTTCCAGGTTTGTGCCCACCTCTAATAACAAGTCTGAAAATATGAATAATTGTCATGAATCATATCAAACTGCCCCCATCTCCTTTCTGTTAACTGAATTTTCCTGTAGGATACAAGTTGAGTGAAGCTATAGAGTGGCAGATCTGTTTCATGGACTGCATCAGACTCAAGCTGATGTGGACTTTCTTTAAGACCTGGACTTTCTCAACAAATATCAAGGCAGCTGGGAACAAAAACTGAAGGAGCCCTGTCCTAAATATGCCATAAATATGTCGACATACTATGGAGCCACCGACTTCAAAATATAGAGCATCTCAAACTCTGAAAGAGCTACAGATAAAGATGAAGTCACAAAGCAAAACTCAACTACAGTGTGGATATCATCACAAATAGCTTTGGGTACAGATTTCTCTGCCAATGGAGCACGCTTCATATATCTGAAAACAATAGTCATTGGCTCAAAGAAGTTAATGCTGCAGTATGTTGATTTGTTTTTAAAGGTACCACAAGATTCCGTCAATCTAGTTTTCTGCATAAATTCTCAAAAACTCAAGATTCTAAAATTAGGGGCAAAAGCCACTGTAAAAGGAGAGATATCATACTGCTTTTGGGAGGAGAGCTATTGCTTTCCATGAAGAAACAGATTCCAAGTACAGAATTTTTAGTACTTTGCAATGTGATTAAAAATTAGTGTCTGAGGTTTTCTTTCTTTCTTTCTTTCTTTCTTTCTTTCTTTCTTTCTTTCTTTCTTTCTTTCTTTCTTTCTTTCTTTCTTTCTTTCTTTCTTTCTTTCTTTCTTTCTTTCTTTCTTTCTTTCTTTCTTTCTTTCTTTCTTTCTTAGAAAAAAAGAGTTTTCTAAACATACTCTTCCAAGGAGATGTAGCCAAGTAGTACCTCTATTGCCTGTCTTGAGTGTTTGGAAATGCAACTCTTCTCTTCACATACTGAAAACATAAACATTGGTGTACCACCAGTACTGTGGAAATGTGAAGCAGCTCTACAAGAGAAGGAACAGGTGTTCACTATCCCTTTAGTATTGCTGAAGGACAAACAAGGAGTCAGAGAAGTTCAAGCTCAGATTAAAATGGCACAAGAAAGCTATTTGTATCCTATGACCTCCTTGAGCATTAACCATGACCTCAGGCAGTCAAAACATGCTCCTACCTGGTGCTTTAAGCGTTAGTAGTACATCAGGTGATCCTTGGAGTCCAAGATAAAAGCTGCCACTGTGTTCTCATGCCAGAGAACAAAAGGGAACATCTTGGCAAATCTTATGGAAGATCCTGGTCTTCTTGAAGACCTGGCAACTAGAAGAGCAAGCTTCACAACCAATCTCAACAAACATCTGAATGCAGCTCAAATTCAGTTAAGCTAAAGACTTAAGACTAGACAAGTTCCTATGCCAAATTCAGCACTTTCTTCCTCTCCTCCACTTCACAAAAAGAAGCTCATCTGTAAACCGCCCGTGGTGCCGCGGGCGCCACGGACTAAATAAGACAGTAAGAGGTTCTGGGGCGGGATGTGTCCGGGATGAGGAAGGGTCCAGATTGGACCCTTCCTCATGACAGACAATCAGAGGGACCAATCGGCAGGCGCGAAGCGCCTGCCGATTGGTCCCTCTGATTCCCGCCGCCAGCAACTGCGAGCCGCGCGCAGCGCGGCTCGCAGTTGCTCCTTTGCCGATGGCCTGAAGCAGCGTCAGGCCGGGGAAAGGCTCCAGAGAGCCTCGGGTGGGGGGGGGTGGCCGGGCCCGCCTTTCCCCGGACGCAGGAGCGGCTTCGCAGCGTCGAAGACGCTGCGAAGCCGTTCCTGGGGCTGGGGAAAGGCTCCAGAGAGCCTCCGGTGGGGGGGTGGCTGGGCCCGCCTTCGGCTTCCGGTGGGGGGGTGGCCCGGCCGGCCTTCTCCGGGGAACTGCGATGGCCGAAGACCAGCAGACAGCAACCAGGACCAGCGCAAGGTTGGTAAGTGGACCTGGGGTTCTGACTGGCCTTGGGAGGGAGGACCGCGGCGCTGCTTCTCGGGGGGGGGGGGGTTCTGAGAGATGGGGTGGGTGGGTGGCTGAGAGTGTGTCCCTTACCCTGCCCCCTTCTCCCCTTTCAAACCCCCTCCAAAGACTGCAGGTATTCCCCCCCCCCAAACCCACACTCACTGCTAGCGCCCATTGCATTTAGAACTGCAATGGGCTTGATTACTAGTTCTATTATATCACTGTTTCTCAACCAGAGTTTCCTGAAACACTGAGGTTTCTTGATGGCCCTGGAAAGGTTTCCTGAATGGTGGGAGTTAATTAATTTTTAGGTTTCAGCCTCTATGTCTTGTTGTGAACCACCCAGTGGACCTGGCTGACCACTGTGTAAGGCAGGATGGTGAACTAGATAGACTGGTCTGATCTAGCAGGGCTCTTCATAATGTAAAGCAGATTCTACTGCTTCAGTGACCAACCATTTGAACTGGACCTGATGGGGATCTAGGCTAGTCGAGGCAGGAGGGGTCAATAAAGAGGATGTATCAGACTCATTGGGGCAGTGAACTGTATTTTGTTGATGTGATAAGAAACTGATGTTATCAAATTTTATAACAAAGCTTTTATAGAATCATAGAGTTGGAAAGGACCTCCTGGGTCATCTAGTCCAACCCCCTGCACTATGCAGGACACTCACCACCCTATCGCTCATCCACTGTAACCTGCCACCCCCTTAAGCCTTCACAGAATCAGCCTCTCTGTCAGATGGCTATCCAGCCTCTGTTTAAAAATTTCCAAAGATGGAGAACCCACCACCTTCCAAGGAAGCCTGTTCCACTGAGAAACTGCTCTGTCAGGAACTTCTTCCGGATGTTTACACAGAATTTCTTTTGAATTAATTTCATCCCCTTGGTTCTGATCTGTCCCTCCAGACTGCTAGTTTCCTATTTGTGTGGATTAAAAAAAAAGAAGCATTTCTTAATATGATCTTACAGTCTGAAATAGGAGCCATCCATTCTACGACTTCAATGTTCCACTGCCTCATTCTCCTATATGTATGATCCACGTCTCAGGCACAGCCCAGTCCTAAAGAAGGAGGGTTATCACCTTGACAAAAACACATTGTTCTAAAACAAGCAACAGAAGTTAGCTAACCTCCTGGCATTCTTGGAGGAAAATTCAAGCATGGGGTGGAGATGTGCTGGTTGCCTTGATGGATGACCTCTGGCACCAGATGGATCAGGGCGGTTCCTCATGCTTTTGGATCTGTTGGCTGCATTTGATGTAGTCAACCATGAGCCTCGCTGGAATGGGAATCAGGGGGACAGTCTAGATACTGTACTCCTTTCTTCAGAACAGTCTAACTACTGTACTCCTTTCTTCAGAACCAAACACAGAGGGTGGCAAGGGGGAAGAGTTGTCGTGCTCTTATGTGCTCCCTTGTGCAGTGCCGCAGGGGGCGATACTCTTCCCAATGCTTTTCAACATCTGTATGCACCCTCTGGCATAGCTGGTCCAGGGTTTGGGGCTTTGTCACTAGTATGCAGATGACACCTAGCTGTACCTCCTGATGGATGGCCGGCCAACCCCCCCCCCAAAAAAAAAACATTTGACAGTTGTTTGGAAGCGGTGTTTGGATGGCTCAGGCAGAGTCGCCTGAAACTCAGCCCTGCCAAGATGGAGGTCCTATGACTGGGTAGAAGGGGCAGGATCAGGAAGCACACCTCCCCTCCCTGTATGGGGTGCAGCTTATTGCTGTACCTATGATCAGGAATTTGGGGGTGATCTTTGATGCCTCCCTTTCTATAGAGGCTCAGATCATGAGGGTAGCTCAACTGGCATTTTTCCATCAGCACCAGGTGAGGCTACTAGGGCCCAGCTGTCTCCAGAAAACTTGGCTATAATACACTCAGCCACAATGATCCATGCAATGGTCACTTGTAGATTAGACTTCTGTAATTTGTTCTACGTGGGCCTACTCTTATCTCTGACCCAGAAATTGCAATAGGTGCAAAATGCGGCTGCTGGGGTCCTTACGAAGTCATCTTTGAGGACCCATAACCAGCTGCACTGGTTACTGATTAGCTTCCGGATCAAGTTTAAGGTTTTGGTTCATATCTTTAAGGCTAGCAATCCCCAACCTGTGGGCTGCGGACCACATGTGGTCCTTCGACTAATTGGAAGTGGGCCCCGAAGGATGCTTTCTCCCCCCCCCCCCGGCCCTTTACAACACACTTCGGGTGTCATTGTCTCCCATCACTCCCAGATGGGACTATCTCGTTGCAGAGAAACAAGCTCAGGGTTCCCATTGATTTGTCATTGTCATGAGTTAAAATCTCCATGAAAATAAAATGTTCCTTATGTTCATTGTTGTGGCGTGTCTGTATCTTATTTTGAAGGGATGTTTAAACATTACCATAGCGATCAGAGAGTGTTAGGGCAGTGGTTGAGAGTAGAGGAGTAAACTACCCCCCCCCCGCCGGGCCTCAGTAAAAGGTGTTGAGTGGTCCCCAGTGAATGGTCCCCGGCGTTGAGTGGTCCCCGGTGATAAAAAGGTTGGGGACCACAGTTTAAGGCCATCCGCAGCCTGGGCCCTGCCTATCTGAGGGACCACTTATCTCCTTATGGTCCCCAAAGGGCTCTTCACTTTGCAGGTTCGAATTGGTTGGTTGTCCTTGGACCGCAGGAGGCATGCCTGGCCTTGTCCAGGGCCTTTACAGTCCTGGCCCTGACCTGGTGGAATGAGCTTCTGGAAGAGGTAAGGGCCTGGTGGAGCTATGACAGTTCCGCAGGGCCTGCAAGACGGAGCTCTTCCACCAGGTACTTGGTTAAGGGCAAGCGAGGAAGAACGGGTCCCTCCTGATATAGGCCCACAGGTATCGCCAGTAGATCCCCCCCCTGGGTGTGGGTGATGATGGCTGCTATTATAGGGACTGAGGGGGGAGGTTTTTAGATTGTTTTTTGCCGTCATGATTGTTTTATCATGCTGTCTGTATTTTATGTGGGTTCTAACTTTGTTGTACACCACCACAAGCTGGCTGGGTCCAGGAGTGGTGGTTAACAAATATAAATAAATAAGTTACAAAAAAATGGAATCGTTCCTATGCTCAAGAGAAGGAGGCTCCTGAAATGTACATAATCCTGAAATGAAAGTCATTATCTTGAGATAAAACCATAATAAGAGCCACTGACCAAGGAGAGGGGATTAAAGAATATCTTGCTGGCAGCAAGCTAGCAGCAGCTGAGTAACATCTGGGCTGAGTTTGTTCTCCCTGAGGGTATTAAAAGCTGGGGAGGCTATCCCTTGGCTTGAAGTCAGACACCATCACCCTGACTGGTCTATTGCTTTTTAAATGTATTATTGGCTCAAAAATATTGATTCCTTGGCATTTTTACTGGGACGTGCTCGGGACCTTGTGTTGAGAATCCAGGTATAGTACTGCAAGAGGAAAAACACCCCAGTATTTTTGCAAGAGGAAAAATTGCAAGAGGAAACCCCCCCCCCCAGTGATTCCCACCCCAGTAACTCTGTAGGCCATATAAGAACATAGGAAGAGCCTTGCTGGATCAGACCAGTGGTCTATCTAGTACAGCATCCTCTCTCACATATTGACCAATCAGTTATTCTGCAGGACCATAAATGAACCTCAGTGTTGTCTCCTTGCATTGGTACTCAAAGGTTTACTGCCTCTGAATGTCAAGGTTTCCTTTAGTTACCGTGGCTAATAGCCATTGATGGATCTATCTTCCACAAAGTTTATTTCCACAGTGCACCACTCAGTGTGGATCAGTTATGCCTTTCAAGAGAAATGTCCCTTTTAGTTTGTGGTCCTGGTGCTAATGAAACAGGGATGGCAGCTCCCATATTAGATTTTGCTACAATCCCTTCCTGTCCAGTAACCACTGTTAATATCACATCCCTTTTATCTCAAATAAATATATGCAGAATGTAAAAAAAAACAGAGCCAGAGGCTAGTTTTCATCCACTAATGCTCCAATTTCAAATATATTACCTGGAAAAATTTTTTTAGCATGAATGCAAGCATATATTAAACGGATTAGCATTCAGACAGATTGGACTGTCCACTTTCCATTTTCAATTACAATTGTTAAAATCGCTTTTAGTTAATCCTTTTTTGCCTCCCTTTTTTGTCATCAAGTCACAGAAGACAAAAAAGAAAAAAATAGCTTTGATAGCAAGAGATCTCAGAGGTAGCTTGCCATTACATGTCTCTAGCCAATTCTGCATGGCTACGCCAGACCGCCGCTGGTGTATTGCTGCGAAGCTGCATGTTCCACAACAGTTTGTGCCCCACCTAGAGTCCCACTGAAATGTGTCCCCCAGGATTAGTTCTGCTGTGTGACGGCAGGCCGTAGGAGGTGCTTTATTTTGCAGGAGAGTGGGATTGCATTTCACACAATTCCACCTTCCTGCAAAATAAAAATGAATGCCCTGGCGCACCCCGGTCCACTCCACTGCTGCGAAGCTGACCAGGGCATTCTTTGCCCATTCTGCACCACTGTAGGGCAGGCCCTGTTGGTCCCTGCAGCGGCTTACAGAATATAGATTCTCCTGCGTTCTTAGCCCGGGCCATTGTGGGCCTGAGGGGGACCTGCACAACGGCTGCATCATGTGGATGCGGAAATTTGCCCCGCTTCCATATGACGACTCTCTCGGCCTTTTTTTACCTGTGCAGAATTGACTTCTGTATTGTAACCATGGTATATTTTGGTTGTCTCTCATCCAGATACTGACCAGGACTGACCCTGCTTAGCTATAGGCTAGAATGGGCTGACCAGGTCATAGCAGCTATTCCTTGGCATATTTCATTTGTCTCTTTTCATACAAAAACTGTCCCCACCCTTTCTTACCTCTCTGTTAAGCTGTGTCTTTGGATCAAGATTCATGTACTGGGGAGGTTCTCACAATCGTCAAATTGTGACAAGGTGGCAAGAACATCTTATTGCATGCTTATGAGGGTGCATAAGATGGCACTGTAAGTGGCAAAATGTGAGTTTTTTGCCATGGAAATTGCACCTGTAAGCTCTCACCTGGCCAAATTGTTTAAGGTAGTTCGGTGTCTTACTGCCATGGAGGAGGGGTGCCAAAATATTAGTTAACTGGATCTTGGCTGTAAGGCATTAGCGAGCTATTTAGCGCGGGGGTCATCAACCCCTGCCGCGGCTCCCTCTCCCCACCCCACCCCGCAGAGAGAAGCTTGCCGGGCTGCGAGCAAATCGGCCACCGAAGTGGCCAATTAGCTCGCAGCCTGGTGAGCTTCTCGCTGTGGGGGGGGCGGGGAGACGGAAGCATGGCCGCCGGCATGCTGCTGGGCGCAAACGCGCACACAAGGAGCTGCCATGCATGCATGTATGCGCACGCCATGGGTGCAGACGTGCGGCAGTTTCACCCACTGGGAGCGCAAACGCGCATGCACGACAGCTCTGAGCATGTGTGAAACTGCCACGCATGTGCGTCTGCGCCCCCACCAGGAGTACAAACGCACATGTGGAATCAACTCTGCTCTATCTTCTATATGACAGCCCTTCAAGTCTTTGAAGATGGTTTTTGTATCCACACTCCAGGCTAAACAGACCAAGCCACCTCAAACTTTCCTCATACAACTTGATCTCGAACCCCCTCACCATCTTAATAGCCCTCCTCTGAACACGCTCCAATTTCTGTCAATCTTTCTTCATTTGTGGTGCCCAAAACTGAATGCAGTACTCCAAGTGAGGTCTAATCAGAGTGGAATAAAGCGGTAACATCAGCTCATGTGATCTGGACACTATACATCTTTTAAAAAAACTCAAAATCCTGTTTGCCTTTTGAGGTACTAAGTCACACTGCTGACTCATGCTCAGTGTATGGTCTACTAAAACCCCCAGATCCTCTTCACACATACTACTGCTAAGACAAGTCTCACCCGTCCTACAGTGAGGCACTTGATTTTCCTACCTATCATTTATTAATTTTCCAACCTGTGGAGATCATCCTGTATCCTGATTCTGTCTTCTGGTGTATTTGCTAACCCTCCCCATTTAGTATCATCTGGACATGTAATAAGCACCCCCTCTATTCCTTCATCCAAATCATTTACGAATATGCCTCCACCTCAGGTCGTACCTGCTTAGTTTCTGAGATATGACAAGACCAGGCTAGTCTGGGCTAGCTAAAATTTAGGCAGCAGACAGTTAGCCAGGGTACACTCATCAAAACCCACCTTTTTCAATTACTGCTTTGCAAAACAGTAGCAGAAAATCAGGTTTGGTAAACATTCTTCTCCTAGCATCAGCCTAAAGATCTTGCTACATGATCCAAGTGGAGATTCTTAGACAGACAAAATGCTTCTGATATGCAATGCCCCAAATGCATTCATCAGGTATATTGAAATACCGTATATACTCGCATATAAGCCGACCCGCATATAAGCTGAGGCACCTAATTTTACCACAAAATCTGGGCAAACCTATTGACTGTCATATCAGCCGAGGGTGGGAAATGCAGCGGTTACTGGTAAGTTTACATTAATTGAGGCACCAGTAGGTTAAATGTTTTTGAATACTTATTTCAATGAAAAACCAGTAAACTAGCTCTGTAAGTGCAAAAGAGGACCAGCAAACCAGAGCAGAACAACAGTACCCAAAGTTGGCAACCTCCTACAACAAGTACAACAGCCACCAAACTGGGAGAATGGACTACTCTAACTACAATTGCAGTGCCCCCCCCCCCCCAAGAACAAAACACTGAAATAAAGAACTATACAACTCAATACTTAAATAAAGAACTGTAAAAATCAACTTTTGATTCTCAGAAAAAAAGAAGAAATAAACTTTAGGAGAAACAGTAAATCCCAAAGCACCCCCAAAACCCACCCCACCACAGAAACCAAAATAATAGTTTGGAAGAAGTGAAGGCAAAAGGAAAAAGAAGATCAGAGTCCCTCAGTCAAACCATTGGTGTCCTACAAGCAGCCACAGCAAGCAAGCTTTAGCTTGCAGGAGGCTTGCAGAAACAATGTAACAATTGGCTGGCTGGAGCAGGCTTTTATTTCAATTACCATATATACCTGCGTATAAACCGAGGAGCACTTTTTCAGTGTGAATACTGTGCTGAAAAACTTGGCTTATACACGAGAATATACGGTATCCTAAGCACCATCACTGAGACTAGCAATGGAGAGACTATGGGTTTTGCCAAGATGCTGGAACAGAATTGTCCAAGCTCTAATCTCCCAGCAATAACTGCCTTTGCTGAGAAGCCAAGACAAGAAAGAGTTCTTCGCCATCCTTGGCCAGGGAAGAACATCAATCGATCGATCAATCAATTAATCAATCAATCAATCAATTATACCGCCCTCCCCAGAGGCTCAGGGCAGTTTACATAAAAGGTAGAAAACAGTACAGGAAACAATCCATAACATATAGATAAACATAACATCCATACTATTAATACTGATAATTGTAACAATGGTAACAGTGCAAACAGGTCCAGGTAGAAGAATTGCACTTGGTATTCAAAGCTTGCTGAAATTGGGGGGAATATACGCAGTGGCAGCACAGTTTTGAAGGAAAATGGGTTAAGCTCTCAGATGGGCACACAATATCTTTGCTTTTCAAAGTGTCTGCAAACATGGAGATCCACTGGTAATCATGCTCTTAATGTAGTTTTAAGATTGGAAGATGAATCTTTGGAAGTGGGCTACAAAGCATATCTAATCTAGTAGACAGAAGTACATGTCAGCCCTGGAACTGACATCAAATTATATGTCAGTTCAAATTATACAAATTATACAAGGCCATCATATTTCTTGCTGTGTATTTTACCATAGTTCAGGTCACTATATTGTAGCAAGATTCCAAAATTGGAGTTATAAATAATCCTCTTTTGGATTATTTTCAAAACATTAACCTAATACAAACTGGGCATATAAACATATATCCTGTGTGACTCAAAGCTGTCTCCAGGCAAACTTGGCTGGGAAAGGTTGTCTTAAATTGTACACCCATTGCCAGCTGCCTCTAGCTAAGCTATGTTTATTTAATTGCTGAAGCTACCTAGGATTTTTCACCTGAATCCCACTCCCTAGTTATAAAATATTTGCTTTGGAGAAAAATTATTTCCAGAAACTTCATTTACTGGGTCACAGGGAGGACAAAAAAGAGATTTTTATCTCCAAACCTCTTGTGAGCCCATGGTGTAGATTCAAAATGACAAGTAGCAGGTGCTGGAATAGACACAATAGGATCTGTTAATTAGAAAGCAGCATTTTTATTGTGTTTGCTGAAGTAGACATGAAGGAGGATTCTGAAAGTGTATAAAGAAAGATTCTTTCCCCAAAACTCTTTTTGTATGGAAGTCCACAATAATCCAGATTTCAAAATGTTTTGAAAAGGTCTGCTTCCTTTATCTTCCACATAAATTACAATCAAATCTTTCTTGTACATACACAGTTGAACCAAGGCATAACATTAGAACCTATTTCCAGAAACAGATATAGGGTTCCCCTTCCAAAATTCTCTACACATCCACCCAAAACTCTAGCTCTCCAGAAATCTTCCATGCTATTTATTCAGATCCAAGGCTCAGTTCAGACATAACGCAAAAACAAGGTTTATTTATGAAACCAGGATTCAGCTTACCAAACCTGGTTTGCCTCAACAAATGCTGCTTTTACTGCCTTATCCCCACTGCCAGGAAGAGTGACACCAGAGAAAAAGCTAAGATTAAATCAGGATTAAACCAGGATATCTGCATTCAAACATGTGAAGCCATAGTTAAGACTGTGTTTAATAACCCAACTATAGATCCTTTGCTTTCAGACTATCACATTAAGTATAAATTAAGTACAGTTAGCTTAAATAAAGCATAGTTTCATACAGTGTGTGAACTGAGCCTTGACCCGGAAACTACAGTTGGTGCACAATGTGGCTGCTAGGGCCCTCATTAGAACATCATGGAGGGCCCAGATTCACCTGGTGCTGAGGCAGCTGCATTGATTACCAGTGGAATACTGGATCAGATTCAAGGTTCTGTTGTTAACCTTTAAGGCCATTTGCAGTCTGGGCCCACGGTACTCAAGGGACCTTCTCTTTTCTTATGCTCCCCACAGGGCTTTTCATTCTCTGGGTTCAAATAACTTGGTGAACCCGAGCCCTTGTTAAGTTCACCTAGCCTTCACCAGGTCCAGGACCTTTTCAGCCCTAGCTCTTGCCTAGTGGAATGAGCTCCCGGAAGAGCTAAAAGCCCTGTGGGAGCTGATCTTCCACAGGCCTGCAAGACAGCTCTTCCGTCAGGCTTTAGGTGGAGGGCAGGTTGACAGAAGATCTTGCCCCTCCTCTCCTTCGAGTAACACAATTCCTGGAGACTAGGCAGATTGGGGGGAGGGGGGGGTTGGTTACGGTTTGTTGGGATTGGGGTTGTGGGTTTTTTATATGTATTTTATTGTATTGTTTTATCTGTCGTTAGCTGCCACAGCAGCCTATAAGTATAACAATAAATAAAGCTAAATCTCCACACTTTGTTCTCTATAAAAGGAAGAGTTATACTCAGTTCAAGCATACCATTGAAACTATCTATGGCTGGTGTAGCTGTCTGAATGTAGGCCAATCTATCTATGCTGATCTAGGGTCTATCAAACTAGGATCTGAATCAAAGGTTTGAAGTGGGTGTAATTAATCACAATTAGTCTAAGGTGACCAGATTGTCCCACTTTTGCAGGGACATCTGGGGGCACCTGACAAATTGTACTTATGTTGAAATTAAATATATATATATATATTACAAAACTATTTTTGCATTCTATGCATTCTGTTAATTTTTTTGTTGCTCCATATTGACCAAATTTTAAATCAAGACCCCCCCCCCCCCCCAGGTCAATGGTGTCCTGCTTTACCAATGTTAAAATCTGGTCACCTTAAATTAGTCTTAACTATGGTTTCACATGAATGGGTAACCTATGGGTTGTTTTTACCACAGTGAAGTCCAAAACAGCAGCCTGGAGGAAAGTGGGGGAAAGAGCAAACGTGACAAAACCAGCATTTATTGAGGCAAACTAGGATTTGAAGAACTTAGATTCCCCAAACTGACCATACATAAACTGAACTGGTGTCTTACAATATGACTGAACTGAGCCAAAAACCTCTATCTGAGCCGTCTGAATTCACTCTTGGAGCTCCAGATTTGGCAGGCGGATGGCAGGCAGCAATACAGGCAAACTGATGTTCTGGATGCAATTTCATCTCTGGGACAGCATATTTTCTGAAACATCCTTGCATGCTTGGCCTGACACCTGACAGTGTTAAGTGATTAATATGTCACCTTCATAAACTATGAATGGCTCCAGCTTTCTGGCAGCAGGGAAAGCAGCTTGCACTGTCATGTGAGCGGCAGCTCCACTCACCCAGGACCCAGCCCTGCTGCCTTGCTTTTATCCAGTCCATCTTCCTTCTCATAGGAGTCTCTCTCTCTCTCTCTCTCTCTCTCTCTCTCTCTCTCTCTCTCTCTGTGCAACTTCTGTTTTCTATGTTAGGAGGCGACTGGACTTAGAATGCAGTCTAGTGTCCTTGAACAAACCATTTAGCCTCCAATGTCACCTTGTCAAGAAATACCGCTGCTCAAACTGGGGAGAGTCAGAAGAAGATAAAGGCAGCATTGTTGATATGCTTGAAGAAGGAGCGAGCCTAGGAGAATAGGAACTGGTTTCTGCTTTGACAAAAGGCAAACCTCAGTCTGTGCCCACTGGCCTGCCAAATAAAGGTAGAGACGAAAATGACATGACTGCATGAGGGAGAGCTTTGTGAGGAACAAGCAGAGACACCTGCTACGCTCGGGCTCTGCTGTCAACCCACCTGCTTCATGCCCTAATCCTGCACACCTGTCCCCATCCCAGACACTCCACCATGGAGAATGTCCAGGCACTACGGTTCCTTCAGCAAACATCCCTGTGGCATCCTAGGCTGTGAGCCAACTCCAAAATACTGAAGTCATCTGTTTTCCCCCAAATAATGGATCTCTAGAAGTATACCTACCAATAATCTTCACGGATTTATCAGTATTTACACCAAACAGAGATGACCGCAACAGTCCATAATGCCTTCTGCCCCCCAGTCAGGCGCAGTCATTTCACCTGAACACACAGACAGACACACACTCCAGCGTTGGCATACTGCCACCATTCAAGACTGAACAATTATCAGGAAGAAGCTTTTGGAATATTATTGTGAGAGTTCCACTTGGTCACCCCAACTCATCCTCATGCCAGGATTAGGACCATGTAACATCCAGGAGAGGCTTTTTTGCTGTTGGCATTATTCTCTCAGTAGGAGGCTGGATCACAGATATTTTCTTTCCTGATATCACAAGCAGAACAAGGCACAAAGTGGAGTGCTCGGTAACTGTCCCTGTCAGCAGGTTTCTCAGACCTTGAAGTGTCCTCAAAAGCGACCATATTGATGATGCAAGGCAGGTGCCGCCAAGGGTGGTTGGAGGAAACATCAGCTTCGTACACGCAGACAGCTGGTATCGACTCACTTTCCTTACACTGCTGCTACCAAGCTGGGGAATGCAAGAATCATGTGCAATGGAAACTGAAGGGGGGGGGGGCTTTCATGGCAGAAAGAAAAGTGTTGCATATTAAAGTACTGAGCATCTGCTCTTCAGAATTTCCGTATTTACTGCAAGAGACACTGGTCTAAGACCAAAGTAGACGCAGATACCACAAATATGTCTGCCTCTTTAAACCTGGGAGCAACTGCTCAGTTTTGGAAGTGGCTGCAGCGAGTGGACATTTGAGATAAATTATAGGGGAAGGAAGGAAGGAAGGAAGGAAGGAAGGAAGGAAGGAAGGAAGGAAGGAAGGAAGGAAGGAAGGAAGGAATCACTCCCACATACCTGTAAGCTAAATACCGTTAGTATGCATCCAAAGAAGTACACAGGTGATAACATGAGAACAAGGCAGGAATATGCCTTGAAGAGAGCTTGTCAAGTAGTAGGTAACATGCTCTGGATGTAGAAGGTCTCAGATTCAGTCCCCAACATTTCCAGTTACAGATACTGGAATCAAACGTTACAGATACTGGAAAAGACCTTTCTCTGACTGAGCTACAATCAGTCAGCACAATGTGAGGATTTTCGATTACTCAGAAAAGCAAACTCTTGACAGATAGTCAATGATTTCTTTATTAAGGAAGAAAGTACTCTCATCAAGGCATTGTCAAAACTGGGGGCGAGGATAAAGGTCTCCAAACCCCATTTCCCCCATCCCATGGGAAACCAGCAAAAACAGGGGGACATCAAAACAGCCTTAACACTCTGATGAGAAATTTAGCTGCAAGGGAGAAGTGGAGAGGAACAGAGCAAAAGGGTTTAGAGGCGAGGAAGAGGGGAACAGAAATGCAGGAAGTAACAACAGGGTCATCAAACAAAGCAAGGGAGACAAGCTGCCCCCACAGGGGTGAATATTCTACGTAACCTAGTTACGGAAACATCTGTTCCCCTTAATAAGAAGGTAAGAGGGTGCTGGGAGGAGCTGTCCCAGCTGTCCCATCCCTTATTGGCCGTCCATCCAATGAATGGCCAATCAGGAGGGATGTCCCACCCCTTGCCACATCCCCCTCCAACTTCTTCCACATAGAAGAATTGCCAGCCCCCAGTAAGGTAGACACGAGTTGGAGCTGGGAGGGAGGGTAAAGGGTCAGGGACTGCAGCTGGAGGCAGTGGGGATGGGGTGAAGGGAGGGGGGAGGAAGTTCCTGCCAGTGCTCCCGCAGCCTCGAACAGCTCCGGCTGTCAGCTTGAGCTGGATGGACTAACAGTCTGACTGTAACAGGACAGTCTGATATGTTGTTCATATATGCAATATCGATCGATGATTCACTCAGGAAACTGGTTACAAGAACAAAGAAGTCATCTACGGAGAGTTTCCAGAGGCAACCAGCCATTGTGTTGCTAAGGCATCTGATTTCTTCTTGTCCGGTCCCCTCCCAAGCAGCCAGCAGGAGCAAATATGTTCAGACCAAATACAAAATAGAGTCAGCTCGAGAGAACAGCTCCAACAACAGTTGATGTCTCTTGTGCCATATAACATTTTTGATAGAACGCAGTAGTGGAAACTGTATTTTGCCTGAATTTGAGGCAAGCGGGGTGGGACAAACAAGAAATCACAGGAATTTGTGCTGCAAGTTATATCATGGTTTGGAATCAGAAGCTAAATCAAATTTCACAAGTAAAATGAACCCTACGGCAGGAACTTTGAGCAGCATAAGTTGTAACTGGTTGGCCCTTGGAACTTCCCATATATGAATCATGCTTCATTCTGCTCGCTTCACTCTCCCTCATGTGAACTACTTAATAGCATGATTTGCCTCTATCAACTGCTGTCAAAGCCATCAGTAAGAGAACTACTGTTTCTTACCCTAGTTGGCTTAGCCCATGTCCTGAAGCATCAGGATAAGTGCTAATAGGCCACTGTTTCTTTGCATTCTAAGTTCAGGATAGCTCTGAGCCAGCCTGTCTGTGCTGTTATTACAAAGTCATTAGTAGTCAGGAGCCCAGCCGAATGAGAACTTCCTTTTCCAGTAAATACAAGTAAACTCCCATAACTCCAAGGAGTGGGGATATCTGAGTGTAGTAATGGTGAAATGTTTTGTCTTGCAAAAAATAACTTCGTTCAGACAGATCTTGACCCATCTTGACTCTTCCTAAGCAATCAGATTTTTTTTTTACACTGTTCTTCTCAAGAATGAAGTTGTGAGGATTGCATTAGGCCAATGGACAAGCTGTGTCCCTAGATGTGCAAATAAGAAAGGATGCCTGAATCCCAGCAAAAGTAGGCAAGAGAGTACAGAAGTCCCAGGAATTTGCATTTTTACTACAAACTACTATAACTTTCCATGCATGTGAGAGCTTTGCCAAATCAAATGAGCTCACAGCCACTCCTTGGATTTCCTGGATCTGATTCTTCACTGACCCTCCTTCACTGAGTGCCAACTTCTCAGGCTGATTCTGTACAGCAGCGGCTATGCCGAGCCACTACCAGTTTGTTTCTGTGGAACTACGTGCTCCACAACAGTCTGTGTCCCCACGGAGGACACAGTTCAGTGGGACACTGAAACAAAATAGCAGCGGATTAGTTCCACTGTGCGAGGGGCTCCTGCGGTGGGTACTTTATTTTGCAGGAGGGTGGGATTGCATTCCCAGCAATTCCAACATCCTGCAAAATAAAAATGAATGCCCTGGTCTGCAGCAAAGTGTAGCAAAGCCAACTGGGGCATCCTTTGCCCCCTTTGGGACACCATAGGGCAGGGAGGAGCAAGGCCTTGAAGGCCCGGCTCTTCCCTGACCACACGGGTCTGCTGCGGGAAGAGCAGCAACTAAGGGAACACAGATTCTTCCGCATTCCCTTAGCCCAGGCCAACTGAGGGCCTGATCCGCAGCAGGCCCAGCAGTTGCATTTTGTGGAAGCGGGGATTTGCCCTGGTTCCATATGACCACCCTCTCAGCCTTTTCCACCCACGTGGAAGTGGCCTCGGTGTGTTTGTTGTAGCCTGTATTAGATTGTCTTGAAAAGCTTCCTCCAGCAGTGGCATCAAGCAGTGGGTGGGGGACCAAGGAAAACTATCAGTATTGTTTATAGTTCTGACACTCCTCCAGTCTGTGAATCTAAATATAACTTCCAAATTTATTACTATGCTCACTGCCAAATTTGGTTCCAAATGAACCAGGATGC
This sequence comes from Paroedura picta, assembly GCF_049243985.1. Taxonomy (NCBI): domain Eukaryota; kingdom Metazoa; phylum Chordata; class Lepidosauria; order Squamata; family Gekkonidae; genus Paroedura; species Paroedura picta. The sequence goes on along the minus strand of NC_135371.1, from coordinate 105,957,804 downwards.
TTCTAATAAGATTCTCCATATTTTCTCCAATAACAGAGAATTTAATATGTGTAAGGAAGATGCAAGTGGCTGGCCATGTCACCTCAGACAATAGCCATAAAAGTGGAAAGGAGAAGGAGTTTGCTGACCACACATAAAGCAAAGTCTTACATCCATCAAGGTTTTAAATATGTAAAGACTCTTACACATGCAAAACAGAAAGAAAAACAGGAGCTCTTAGCAATCTGCAGACAGACAGTAAGTTTCAGGGTGGATGAAATTTAAGGATCGTTTTAAGACTAATTATTTCATATTTTAATTCCCTTCCATTATATTACCATTAAATAACCCAATTTTAAAAAATATGAATTTAATAACACATTAATCCTATGCTTACAATCAATATATAAAATTCTGAACATAGCCATATCTGTAGAGACTTAAACCCAGATAATGAAATCATGAATAAACAAAAAAGATTCTTCTACAGATATAAAAAAGCTTCAGGTATTCGGAAAAACTTGAAATCTAAAGCAAGCAAACAAACAAAGCACATGAGGGCTAATCTCCCCAATACAATAGAAGCAGTGCTTGTAAGAAACAAATGCCATTGTGGGGACTGCTAGGCAACCATAATCGTAATGCCAGATTCTAAGCCTTGGTTTCAGTCAGTAAAAGGTGAGAGAAGGCAGTTTTCCAGGTTGTTTTGGTCTTTGAGGGAAGACACTCTAGGCTAGACAGCAACCAACAGACAACCTGAAACACACAACATGCAGAACTTACCCAAGAGTGGCTGCTTGCTACTGTTTAACAGTAACCATTCCACAAAAGACAGTGTTTTATAATGGCTAGAATTTCAGAACATGAAACAGGACATTTAGGTCTGAAACACCACTCTGTTGTAGAAGGTTACTGGGTAACCTGGGCCCAGATACATATCCTTATCCATGATTCCTCTATATATTTGTGAAACAGCAAACCTGGCTGAACCCTGATTGGCCCTGCCCCTGCAGCTCCTGCCCTCCGTCCCTGGACTCTAGCCACTTTGCTCTCACATGTGCCTCAGTGCCTGGAGCCAGCAGCAGGTTAGGGGAGAGGGCCCTGGGCAAAGGGTTGTAGTGGAGGGCTTGCTAACAAGGGCCTCTTGACCTGCTAAGCAGGGCCTGCTAACGAGGCCCTCTTGGCCTGCTAGGCTGGGCCTGCTAACGAGCTGTGTCCTGGGCTTGCTAATGAGCTGGCCAGTCCCACTTGATCCAGCTGCGAGCTTTGGCCCAAAACCATCTTAAGCTGCCTGGCCGGGGCCCAGGGGAGGAGGCCTTTTCAAGACCTGTTCGGGCTTTGAAACTAGTTCAAGAATAAAATGGAGAAAAGAATGTTTCAAGCCTCTTTGGGTCCCTACTGTGGACAGAGTCAGGGTACAAATGAGATAAAGAAATATAGCAGAAGATAGAAGTGACAGAGAAAAGGCAGGTGGGTGAGAAGAAATCAGAGGATGGAAAGACAATGAGAGTGGGGAAAGGAATACAAAAGAAAATGAGGTGCCCATACTCGGGGGTCATCAACCCCTGGTCTGCAGCCCGGTACCGGGCCACGAAGGCCACGGTACCGAGCCACCAGCAGCCGTGCCTACCTCCCCCCCACAGTAAGAAGGAAGGGAAGAGGCAGGCGCGGTCGCCGGCATGCTGGCGATGCAAACATGCATGCACGCAGTTGCCGCACATGCGCATTGCACCCCTGGTGGCAAAAACGTGCATGCGCAGCAATTGCGCGTGCACGTTTGCACGCAGCTGCCACGCCTGTGCACGGCACCTGGGCCGTTGGCTCTCCCCTCACCCCCGGAGGCGGTACCTGATCTCAGAAATGTTGGGGACCGCTGCCCATACTGACATCACACAACTAGGCATCGCACAACTAGGCCCAACCCAGTGGCTGGTACCACACAACTAGGTATTCCACGCATGAGATAAGAACGTAGGAAAAGGCCAGCTGGATTAGGACAGTGGTTCATCTAGTCCAGTATCCTGTCTATGCAGTGGCCAAATGTGACAGATTGCACTTTAAAAAGGCTAGAAGTGCTATGAAAATAGATAAAGGACTGTGAAAGGTTAATTGGGTGACAAGCTATTCCAAGAAATCTGTTTAGTTAGCGTCAGGTTAGCAGAGAAAGACTTCTGAACTGGATGCTGAGGAAAATTCAGTCCGGGTTTAGGCAAAGGAATTTGGGGGGATCTCACTCCATATCTTCGCAGACCTGCATATGAGAGTCTGTGATCATGCTGTTGGTTCCCTGCATGGGACTGAATTGGGCCTCCTCAATCAGATGAGCTTATGTTGGGGGATAGGTAGAAGAGTCCATAAAATGGCCGCCAGGCTACACTGGGCATTCTACAGAAGCCCCATGGTGTCTGAGGCGGTCATGGCTAGATGTAAGAGTGTTGGTCACCTCAAGCTTCCCAAGTTCTTCAGGGGCTTTCTTTGTCTTGGTTGGAGTGGCCCTACACGTGGTTATCTTCCACTGGGCCCGTTGCCTCTCTGGCTGCAGCAACATGTACTGCCACTAGATCTTCCTCAGAGAGGAAGCTGTCTTCCCAAGGTGAAGCCTCCATGATCTTTTAAACAGGGGTGTCTAGTTGGGAAAATTTGTGCATTAAAATGGCCGCTATGCCACGGCTTACCATGCAAAATGAAAAGCCTGTCGCTCCAGAAGCCAAGAGAAAAAAAGAGGAATAATTAGGAGGGTAAGGCAGGGGTGGGGGTAGGGGGAGGTGCTAGGACCAAGTTTTAGGAATAAATTACTTTAGAGACAGAATAGAGCTCATGCTATGCTGTCTCAAGGCAGGAGAAATACTGGGAGAGAGGAAGTGCCACATCATAGAACTGAAACTAGGGGGGTGCTTTTCTTTTTAGCTCCTGCCCCCCTGAGAAGCCAGTGGCAAAAGCAACTCTGCAGATGTCCTCTGCTCCAGATGGAGAATAAAGACAGACATGCTTCAAAAACAGCTCTCTTTATTAGCAGCGCAGCTGGTCTGGGTTCTAAAATGGCTACCACACGGTGGAAAGGCTGCAATTGCCTACACTTCCCAGGGGAATTAGAGAAGGGAGAAGTTCATATACCACAATGGGGAAGGAGGAAACAGGTTCCACCAAGTGAGGCACCTATAGGATCCAGCCCTCCTGAGATGGGAAGGTTGCAAGGTCCTTTCTCCAGAGGCGGCCCTGGTTGCCCTAGGCAGAGGGGCAGAGCTTGGCTTGGCTTGGCTACATGTGAAATTGGGGGAGGCCAGAAGAGCAGCCAGCAAGGAGTCTCACCCCCTGAAGTGCAGGAAACAGGTAGTGAGACTAGGTTGTGAATGGCAAAGTGGACCTCTACCCTTAGAATCATAGAGTTGAAAGGGACCTCCAGGGTCATCTAGTCAAACCCCCTGTACAATGCAGGAACTCACAACTACATGCCCACCCACAGTTACCCAAATTTCATGCCCCAGTTATTTCCCCCACCAAAAATCTCCAGAATCAAAGCCTGGCATGGAGGAAATTCACCAACCACCCCAAAGGGACAATTAGCAATTCCCTGGGTATGCAAGGAAGGACCACAAAAGATTAACACTGGTATATCCCTTCCTGCCCACCCACTCACAATCTGCCTAACTTCATAAAATCAACAGTTCTGTGAGATGATTATCTAGCCTCTGCTTAAGAACTTCCAAAGAAGGAGAACTCACCACCTCCACTGAGGAACTGCTCTATGAGGAACGTCTTCCGGATGTTTAGCCAGAAATTCTTTTGAATTAATTTCAACCCATTGGTTCTGGTCCGATCCTCTGGGACAAAAGAAAACAACTCTGCTCTATCTTGCATATGACAGCCTTTCAAGTATTTGAAGATGGTTACTGTATCACCTCTTAGTTGTCTTCTCTACCAGCTAAACAGACCAAGCTCCCTCAACCTTTCTTCATACAACTTGGTCTCCAAACCCATCGCCATCTTCATAGCCCGCCTTCATAGCCTGAACACATACCAGTTTCTCTACATCTTTCTTCATTTGTGGTGCCCCAAACTGAGCCTCTTCTGTCGCAGAGTGGTAAGCGGCAGAAATGCTGTCTGAAGCTGTCTGTCTATGAGGTTGAGAGTTCAATCCCAGCAACTGGCTCAAGGTTGACTCAGCCTTCCATCCTTCCGAGGTTGGTAAAACGAGTACTCAGCTTGCTGGGGGCTAAAATGGTAATGACTGGGGAATGTACTGGCAAACCACCCCATATTGAGTCTGCCATGAAAACGCTGGAGTGCATCACCCCAAGGGTCAGACATGACTTGGTGCTTGCACAGGGGATAACTTTTAAACTGAACACAGTACTCCAAGGAAGGTGTAACCAGAGCAGAGTAAAGTACTAACATCATCTTGCATGATTTGGAACTGGACACAGAGGGTGGCTCCCATTGGCCAGCTGACTGGGAGTGGGGAAGCACCCACCGGCAACAAGAGATTTCCCACCCCAAGAAGAGATTGGCAAGCCTGGGGTGAGGTCAAAGATCCAGAATAGCAGACAGCTGTTTTGTTTATATCTGTACATTACAGCATATACAGAGAGCTTGAGTCTACTTGTTGTTTGATGCTACTGCAAAGCATTATTCTCGACTATCCTTACATCTCTTTTAGCTCCTTCAACAGGTGTAGAATCAGGGTGAACCCCATTTACCCCAGTACCAATCATCTGCTGAGTCTTCAGTGTGACCAACAACTGCAGTGACCATTGTACATCCAGATGCCCTGTTGTGGGATCACCAACTGCTTCTACACCACTGCAAAGTGCTTAACAGACAGCTGTTACTCTCATGGATATGCAGTGCATGTAACAGCTGTACCTGTGCTCTTGCAGTGTGTCAGTGCAGCTTTCAAAGGCATATATGTCTTGTTCTCTCTGTTGCCCTGATATATATGGTTGATTTTGATACCAGGCCAATGGAGGTACCTTTCTCCTGGGTCCCTAATTGGACATGTGACAAAAGGAATGCCTTGCAGTATACAAAATGTGGTGCTTCCACCTTCCATTTTACCACTAGTCAGGTATTTATTTATTTGTTTGTTTATTACATTTATATACTGCCCTACCTCGAGACTCAGAGCAGTTCACATAAAACGTAAGGAACAGAAACATTACAGAGAAATTAGTAACCATAAGTAACAATCAAACAATAGTAAATAGTGTGAACAGTAAATTTATAACCACAGTATACAAATGGAACTACAATTGGTCGATTCAGGCATTGGATTTCATGGAAGGCTTAGGGACCCAGTGGAGGATGTTGGTTCTGGTTGATCTCAACCAAATGACTGGCAGAGGAGCTCCATTTTGCAGCTCCTATGGAACTCCTCTAGGTCCATTAGGACTCTGATCTTCTGTGGGATCTTGTTCCACTAGGTGGGGGCCAGGTCAGAGAAAGCTCTGGCCCTGGTTGAGGTCAAGCAAGCTTCCTTTGGGCCAGGGATCACCAGTCAGTTGGAGATGGGGGAACATAAGGATGTTTTTAGGCAAAAAGGGGGTTTCTCATGTACACTAGGCTCAGACCACATATGGCCTTAAAAGTGATTACCAGAACCTTAAATCTAATCTGGAATTCAACTGGTAGCCAGTGCAGTTGTTGTAGAATGGTTACTTCAATGGTGTTATTGTGAGAATCCTGGGTGTAGTATTCTGGACTATCTGTAGTTTCCAGGTCAAGGTTAAGGGCTGGCCTACATAGAGCGAGTTGCAGAAGTCCAGTCTAGAGCTGACTGTTGCATGGATCACAGTGGCTAGGTGTTCCTGGCCCAAGTAGGGTGCTAGTAGTCTGCCTTGGCAAAGGTGACAGAAAGCCAGCCTTGCTACTCTTGTGACCTGAGCCTCCATTGAGAGGGAGGCATCAAGGATCACACCCAAGTTCCTGGTGTAATGAGCCACTGATAGCTGTACTCCATGCAGGTTGGGTAGGCGTGCTTCCTTGTTTGGCCCCTTCCTCCCCAGCCATATAACCTCCATCTTTGAAGGGTTGAGCTTCAGACAACTCTGTTTGAGCCACCTCGTCACTGCTTCCAGGCAGCTAATACTAGTTGGGGGAGAATCAAGGCGGCCATCTCTCAGGAGGAAGAGCTGGGTGTCATCAGCATATTGGTGACAGCCCAGCCCAAACTTCCACACCAGTTGGGCAAGAGGGCACATGAAGATGTTAAATAGGATTAGGGACAGCTCCCTGAGGGACTCTACATGCAAGCTTGTGACAACTTGTTGATTTCTCTCCTATTGCTACCCTCTGTCCATTGAAGGGCTGTCCCACCTAGGAGCTCGTGATTGACTGTTTTAGACTGCAAAGAGGTCTAATAACACAAGCAGTGCTGACCCACCCCAATCCAATTGGCAATGGAAGCCATCCATCAGAGCAATTAGGGCTGTTTCTACCCCATAGCCAGGCCGGAAACCTGACTGGGTCTAAGGCTGAAACTTCTTCCAGGAATGCTGACAATTGGTCCATTATAGCCCTTTTCAAGCATTTTTCCCAGAAACACTAAGTTGTTGGGCTCTCGCAGGTCCAAAGATAGTTTTTTGAACAATGGGCGGACTACTGCCTTTTTTAGTCCCTCCAGTGGTTAAGAGCAGCAGCCTCTAATCTGGAGAAACAGGTTTGATTCCCCATTGTTCCACATGCAGCCAGCTGGGTGACCTTGGGCCTGTCACACTTATCTCAGAACTCCCTCAGCCCAACCTGCCTATTGTAGAGGGGAACGGAAGGTGATTGTAAGCCACTTTAGGACTCTTTGAGATAGTAAAAAGTGAGGCATAAAACCCAACTCTTCTTCGTTTACCTTTTTCTTTTACCCTTTGATAAAATTCAACCCCCTCATTCTTATTTCTCCTTCAAGTGCTTTTTCCCAGTGAGCTGTTGGGGAAATAATAGAATCAGAGTGCTGGAAGCCATCTAGTCCAACCCCCCTGCACAATGCAGGATCAGCCTAAATAGAAATGACTCCTGTGAATGTGCAGTTTGTGTGTCCTCTTGTTGTCCTAGTGTCTGTATTGATCCAGCCTTGGGGGGGGGGGGAGGACTTTCCTGAAATGTAAACCATTGTGCAAGATAGGCATGTGAAGCCCATGTTATAACAATTACTGTATTTCATACTGGACAATGACAGTAATTAGTCACTGAAGGTAATCCGATCTAAAATATTTCACATCAATCATCCCATGGGGTTTTTATGGGTGATCCTCTACTCTTATTTTATCACTTGCAACTATCAAAGATCTGCCCTATGCTCAGTTTTCATCAGATTATTAATATTTATGATTCAGCTGCCCAATAGCACAAGCATTTGTTCTTCTTTTCAGTGAAACATTCCTTTGTCCAGAAATGATCATCTTTGGTGTATAGAAAGTTGTATACAATTACTGGCCAAGTATATGAGTGCTCATTTATAAAGTAAGTCTTGCTTTTTTTCAATGGAACTTGCTTTTAAATAAAAGTGCACAGGATTACTTCTGAAGCAGCGAAATGAGTGATCTAAATTGGCCTTTTCCCTTAGCGATTTAAACCAGTCTCTCCCAATAAACTGCTCTTTAAAATAAGCAACCATGGGCATTCACAGACACCTTCCTTTCACTACAGGAAACCGGGAGTGTTGCTTCTCCCTTTCAGTCCCCCAGAATTTAGACCTGGCCCTTTCTGGGTCCAACATCCAACATAGGCAAGACAAAGCCAAGCAATTGCTATGCAGTCTGCAGTCCTCCCTTCCTAATTTAAGCACACCTAAGGAGCTTGAGGGAAGGCATGACATCTTCTTATCAAATAACTGAGATACTTTCCTCTCCATTTGTTTGCCTGGACAGGTGCCAACAGCATCTTATCAACAAAAAGTCAATCCTGTCACATTCTGAGTCATCCCTGGATGAGGAATCAGGGAAAGCAAAGTATGGATCCTCTACAGTAGCTAGACAAACAAGTTCACAATTTTTGGTTTTCCCTTAAGTCCTTGAGGTAAATTGTTATAATGGTTTTTTTAAAAGGCAGCTCTTTTGTGCCATTTATTTAAAAAAAACAAAAACAAAAAACAGTCCCTCTGTGGTCACCAGGAAGAGATTCTTAATCCTCTCAGACAGACAAGCAAGCAGCAAGTGACAGTCCTCTCTATGAACAAGGAACAGCCCCCCCCCCAAAAAAAGAATATTCCTGCATAGGATCCCAAGAAACCTGCCCAAAGACTCATGGAATCTGCACCGTGCATATCCAAACCATGCCCACTTCAAGAAATTGATCGCCTAACACGGTAGAAATACTGCACTTATTGGGATGCAAGACCTATTGAATTCAGTGGCATAGTCAGAATTGTGGGCATCATATCTCGCAGATAAAAACATACAAAACATATGCACTGTAGCATTTAAAAGCAACATTGAGGGTACATCTTTCGTTGGTGTAAGCCTCTGCTACCTTCACCTTGTCCTTGTCCTTTCAGCTGCTACATTTCCTAACTAGGCCATGATTACCTTTCAACTATCCATCTTGGATGGTAGCCATGAGATTTGCACACCCAGGCCAAGTTTTGCTTCCTGTGTGCCCCATGTTAGTGCTCACTGCTAAAAAAATGCAAGCCCCTCTTCAGCTTATCTCTTTAGCAGTGTGGAGATACTACCATTAAAAAAGTCAGTAATCAAAAGTCCAGCTATGTAAGCAGTTCTCTAACCCAGACACGCATTTTCCTTCTTCAGATCCAGACTTGGATGTTTCTAAAAGTATGTATTTCCTAGCTTCTTAAGGAGCTAACAGATAAGTAGTTGAATAGCAGAGCACAACAAGCATCTTATAACAGAAAAAACGACTCAAAGACCATTTTCAAAGACTTGTTAGGCTGGTCCTTAAAAAGACATTCAGATATAATGAGCAAAAATTAGCCTCTATCTTTCACTGACAATGGCTTCAATCAACACACCCTGAGACATGCGGAATTGCATTACAGTGTTTTTGCTCAAAAAAAAAAAATCCTGACCACAATATGTGTACATCAGCTACTCTTACAATCATTAACCAATCTGAACTAACTGGAAAGAGCCAGCAAGTGCAGCAGTAGCATGAGAAAGCTCATTATTCCTCAATTATATACATTTTTTAAAAGCCAAACATTAGTCAGAGCTGAAGAAGGGGAAAAAATCACCAGATTGTTCTGCCTGCAACAACACCCTCTGTATACAATTTGCCACTATTTAAGTAATGGGGAGATGAGCTAAACAGGAAGCCAAGATCCCATCAACTGTGGGAAACCTTGAGCTAAAGGGCAGTGTTCCCCAACCACCGGTCCCCGGACTGATACTGGGTCGTGAAGCCCTCGGTACCGGGCCACGGAGGGGGAAGGCAACTGCGCATTAGCGGGCGATTAGGTGCTTCGGCAGAGGGGGAGCAAGGAGGGGCAGACAGGCATGGCTGTGGTATTGAAACCAACCGGGGCTAGCTGCCGACTTGCATCGGCTGGGGCTGGGGGCGCAGGGGAAAGGGGTGAGGTTTGCTGTTTGGAGAAATTAAGAAGAGCCCGAAGGCGCAAACCTAAGCATAGCAGAAGAATAGCGGGCGAGGAGGCAACATTGTAACTTCTCTCCCACTTCCTGTCGATATCCGCTCCTGCTGCTATAAATGGAGCTGCCTTGTGTAGTTCTGAGGGCTGCTTCTGACAAAGGCGACCAGAAAACACTCTGTGGCACGGCCGTGAAGAGGATGGAGGGAATTCTCCTGCTCCACCTTAAGCCGCCAAGTCTAGGGAGGCTACGGGAGGCAACAGCGCCTCCTTAAGCAGCTGCGGGTCCCATTCGGGTGGTGGTGGAGGCGGCGGCGCAAGCAACTTGGGGAAGGGAGGGAGGAGCTCGTGCTGCCCAGACCAGCCTGCGCGCCACCGCTTCCAGCAGCAGCAGCGCCTGCGGGCGGAAGGTTCAGTTGGCGCAGTATGAGCGAGCATCAAGGCCAAGGCGGCGTGGCGCACGGGGGCAGCAAAGCCCCAGGGGAGGCAGCAGCATGATGGCCGAGCTGCCGCCGCTGCCACCACCCTCCAGAGCCAGAGCGCACCCACACCAACTTGGAAAAGCTCATTCAGCAGCATGCTGTGCTCTGTGTCAGCTAAAAGGAAAGCATTTTGTACCAGCCCACACTTCCCTGCCCAGCGCTCCCACCGCCGCCATCATGCGCCCCAGTCCTCCCACCGTGCAGCGCCTTGCGCAGAGCCAGCTGCTGCCCCTGGCCCCTCCACCCCGTTGGACCGGACGGGAGCATCCGTCGCCTCTTCAAGCCCAGGAGGAGCCCTTCCCCATTAGCCTGAGAGAAATCGTGTACTAGCTTGCCGGCGCTGGATTACTCCAGGCTGAGCACAGGGGCTGCTCCAAGAGGAGAGGCTGGAGAGTGGCGAGCGAGGTGAAAGAGCCACCAGGGCGCACGGTGGGGGTCGGTGCCTGCACCTCCCTCCCCACCCCGGTCCCCAGGCCACCATCTCCACTGCCCGCCGGTCCCCAGTCCAAAAAAGGTTGGGGTCCACTGCTAAAGGGGATAGAGGCACAGCACACTTCTTTCTCAATTTGGTTCACTGTGCCAATAAGACAAAATCTTAATAACTAGGTTCAAAGAACCCACGTAAGCCTGAAAGAAGATTTATCAGGAACAGGAGTTCTGCATATAACATTTTGAGCATTCCCATAATTATTTGGGTATCTAACATGGAATCTGGACATCCTGAGAATCTCCATAATAATTTCCTTTCAAAAGGAGGCATGGAGACATTTATGGGGCTATAAAAAAGATGAGCAAGCTACAGAGGACATCTGTAAAAACCCAAGCAAGGCTGAAAGGAATTCCCAAATGTACAGCCCTAAGAAACCTCACAGCTCCATCTTCTTCACTGTTCCTTAACATAGCGATCCCCAACCTGTGGGCCACGGACCACGTGTGGTCCGTCGACTAACTGGAGGTGGGCCGTGAAGGACGCCTTCTCTCCGCCCCCCCCCCCCCGGCCCTTTACTTCATCCACGATCCGGCAGGCACACATGGGACTATCTCGTTGCAGAGAAACAAGCTCAGGGTTCCCATTGATTTGTCATTGTCATGAGTTAAAATTTCCATGAAAATAAAATGTTGTTTATGTTCATTCTTGTGGAGTGTCTGTATCTTATTTTGAAGGGATGTTTAAACATGACCATAGCGATCAGAGTCAGAGAGCGTTAGGGCAGTGGGCCTCAGTAAAATTGTCAATCATTGAGTGGTCCCCAGTGATAAAAAGGTTGGGGACCACTGCCTTCACAGATGGGTCTTGTCCCTCGATAGTTCTATTGCAGGACTTATTATTGTTGTTTCATATTGGTTTTATTAGTCAACTGTTTTTACTTTGGAGTCACCTCAAACAGGTCTCCAGGGAGGCAACATACAAGTCTGCAAGCTTATGAATGAATTAATGAATGAATTTTAGTTCTTTTCCTATTTCCTCAGCATATACCCAAGTAAGTGCACATAGGACAACAGCCTAACAATGCAAACCTAAACAGTTACACCCTCCTCAGCCTACTGACTTCTACTTAGGATAGTGTGGCTGATGATCACGGGTGATCAGGTGATCCCAGTCTCTAGGACAGTCAGTCATTCCATTCCATAATAGTTCCTCTGGAAAGTTCATTTTCAAGTTGAATGAGCTGTATGGTGGTGAGAGGGCGACTGTTCTTCTGCAGATGCATGTAACAGGTAGGGTTTGGTAGCTATGAGAAAGCTTCCTTTTCAGGGAAGTCTGTCTGCATGGCTGATGGAACAAGATTTGAAGTTTCTGAAGACCTCCCACAGCACAGGTTGAAAACTGTTGGTCTATAATAGGGGTAGCCAAACAGGGGATCTCCAGATATTCATGGTCTATGAGCCCCTACCAACACAGGAGGGGAAAGAACAGTGTGTTTGCTGTAAGTTGCTTCTTATAGAGCAAATAACAGCTCTGGGAGGCCAACTGAGGTAAGGAAAATGGCACAGGGTAAAGGATTAAACACCCTGCCTTACAATCCCAAAGTAAGTCAGGAGGCTCCTGGTGGCTTCTAACAAGTTTAAAACTCTGGGAGACTTGTTTTTAGGACCCAACATCCCTTCTGTGGGAATGATTTTTAGCACTGTTTTGGCAGGTATGTAATAGATCAATGCCTACTGAATTGTGCTAATTGCATGTACGAAGACCTTGGCTCAAACCTTGCCACTCACTTTGTGTGAGACTCTTCGTTCACTCCAAGAAAAGCAAACCTTCCTTAGAAATTTTCTTTATTAGAGCAAAGCAAGTTGCTACACTTAAGGCATAGTTAGAACTAACATACAGATTACCAATGGATACATACAGGGTTCAGGGGAAGTGCCCCCCTTTCTGGGAACATAAACAAATAACATATCAAAGAAGTCACAATACCTTGATAACAACTATGGGTAAGAAAATGATGGGAAGAAGGGAGACTAAATGGACATGGGAGAGGGGAGGAAGGTGAGGAATGTTAGGGCATCTGGCATGCTTGGAAAACTTCAATGGGAATTCATCCTTGGTTGTCAGCTAAACCAAGGCATGGCAAAGTATTAAATCTGAAAAGAACTACAGACTACTAAATCATGGCAGAAATACATGTGGGTTTCTGACTACTTGCAGCCTGCATCTCTGAACCCACTTCAGGCAGCAATTTCCCTTACGAAAGGGATGGAAAAGAGAACAACTTCATTGCTTGGCAAGGGGGGTAGAGGGAGAGCTCTGCTCCTGCGTGCCACAGGCAGTTGCTTAGGTATATAAGAAGCATTTATTACGCAGGGTCTCTGGTGTCTCAGCCTAGTGCTTCTTCCTCAAGTGCTCCTGTCAAGCAGAAAAGGTGGAAGGGGAGAGAAAAGATATTGCACAGAGAAGTAGGACTCAGCATCAAGCAGCATGCCTGGACTTCCATTAAGGGGCTCAGCCACCAAAGTAATTTAATTATAAGGATTTATCCTAGAGAATCAGAGGAACTTCAGAAGAACCTCCTGAGATCAGCTGGTATCATTCCTTACAAGAGCTGTATGAAAAAATTATCGAGTTGCTCATCACACTCTGAGCAAATTTTGGGCTCTCCCTGTTTAGCTGAGCAGGCGGTACATTCCATGATACATGCTGTACCAAAACACAGAAGGGAGCCTGTTGCAAGAATTGCTCACATTGGTTGTGCAAGTAGCCCAAATAAGCACAGAGTTGCTATGTGTTTCATCCGGCTGAAGGTTTCACTTTCACCACTAAAATCCAGGAAATACATATTTGATGAAACCTGCTTGGTTACACTTTGCTACCCAGTACTTTAGACTCTACCAATGCTCAGGTGAGACAGAATCTTTTTTGAAGCATCACTTGAGTAGTACATTAGCCTCTTAAGAAATAGAATGCAGTATCTTGAACTTCAAGGCTTAAACGGAACTCATTTGAAAGAAATTGCAACCACAGAAATGAGGAAATATATACAAATTAGCAGCAAAGCCTGGTGCACCCAGAAATGCTGGAACTGGGGAGGCTAGGAGGCGGCAGCATCCCTCCCATGGTGCCAGCACTGCTCCCCGGGCCATGTGGAGATGGGTGGGCAGGTGGTGCGGAGACTCCAGCTGCCCCGGCCTCACACCTTGTGCTAGACCTGGCTGGGAGGTGCCAGTACCCCAGCATGGCGCCAAACCCACTCATGAGGTGATGGGGAGGTGGCATGGAAGCCTCTAGTGTTCCTGGCCCTGCACGGGACTGGGGAGGCCAGCAAGCCCCCCCCCCCTCCAGCAACCCTGACAGCACCAGGTTGGGAGGCTGAAGTAGGCCCAATGCCACACCAGATCTGCTCTTGAGGCTCTCCATGTGGTCATTCCGCCTTCCCAGGCCCGCCTCCCCACAGCACTCCCCCACAGCCCCACAGCCATGTCTTGATCCCCCCAACTCCTGCCCAGCAGATGGCTGCCCTCCCAGCCTGCACAGCCATCCAAGGCATGGCTCACAGGCAGGTGTGGGCCACGTGCAGGTGAATGGGCAAGCAGCGGCGAGGCCACGCATTATGGAGTCTCCCTCCCCCAGGCTCTCCTCCTCATCTCCGCGCGGCACCAACCCCCCACGGCACTGAAGCCAGGGCTCACTCACTCCCAACTCCCACCCACCAGCTGGCTGCCACCCAAGCGCATGGTTTGCAGGCAGGTGTAGGCCATGTGCAAACAGATGGGCAGGCAGCAGTGTTGCCTCGAGATGCAAGATTCCCCTCCCCCCAGGTCCTCCTGTTTGCCACCCCATAGTGCCTGCCCCCCCTGTGGCTCTGAGGCCAGGGCTCACTCCCCCCTCCCTCCCGGTTCCCTTTGCTGGCCAGCCAACCTCATGGTGGGAGGCAGCACCTTGGCTTGCGGTGCTCCTGCCCCCGGGCTGGCCCCCTTCCCTCCTAGGCCCCAGTCGTTGTCTGGGCAACCACCCTCCTCCCAATCGCAGTCCCAGGACCCCCCTCCCTCTCCATTCCCAGCTCATGCTTGCTGGCTGGCTTGCCTGTTGCCATCAGCCCAGTAGAGCAATCTAGAACTTCTTCCATGTGGAAGAAGTTGGAGGAGGATGCAGCCAGGGGCAGGCCAGCCTACCTGACTGGCCATAGATTGGATGGATGGCCAGTCAGGTAGGCAATGAGACCCAACTCCTCCTACCACACTGGTCCGGTTTTATTTACAGTATTTGCTGGCGTACAAGACTACTTTTCCCCCCTGAAAAACATGCCTCCAAGTGGGGGGATCATCCTATATGCCGGGTGCGCTTCAGGTGGGATAGACATAGCTGCCCATAGTGGCCCATAGTACCGTAATGTAATGTAACAAACTCTTATATTTTGAGTGGAAATGTTGGGGGGTCGTCTTATACGCCCAGTCGTCTTATACGCCGGCAAATACGGTATGTTACAGATAAGCAGTATTCATACCTCATAAAGGGCCATACTAGTATTGTCAGCTGAAATACTGATACGGGTATCTTGCACAAATTATCTTTTGTCTTGCAGAGACCCAGAGAGTGAGTTGGTGAGTCTTCTGAAATGGTAAGCAGCCTGCTCAGTCATCAGCCACTCTCCCAGCAAGTCTAGAAATTGAGCAATGAGAGACAGATCCATCTTCCTGACTGCAACAGGAAACCTCTAGCAACTGAGGTTTCCCTCAGCCCCTCTAAACATAGTGAATTAAATAAGGAAAATGCCTCAGCAAATATTAAGTATTAAGTATATAAAAATGAGCAAAATTTCCAGACAGGACACCGGAATCAACAAAAGGCAATGGAAATTAACAGTTACCCCCCTGGTTTTGCTTTCCATAAAACAGACTCACTTAGAGATTTGCATTTGAAAGGCACAGCACAAAGCTGGAATGTAGCCCTTATAAGATGCCAAGAAAGTATTTAAAACCTTAACAATATCCCAGATTCATCACAATAAAACATTTTAATCTCACACTGTTGTTAGATTTATCACAAACCCTATTCAGTGCCATGGTTCAGGTTCTAACAAAACCTCAGAGAAAAAGAAAACATTTTGTTTGCATATTATGAGGAGCAAAAAAAGTGGGGGGGACCCATTTCCTGTTCTGTAGACTTGAGCAACACCATTTTCATCACATCACAGCAAGATATATTGCCAGAAACCTACTCCCTGATGCAAAGGGAAATTCCCAATTCAGAAATGAGCTTGCAATACTTATACCTTCAATGCAACAGAGGTAGAAAGGTGAAAGGGTGTGGAAGATTTGCATAACAAGATTTTGAAGGGAAGGTGTTCTCTGAACTTCCCATATGCAAATACTTGTAATCTGGTAGCTTCAAGTCCTATCCTAGTTATAGACTTATTTCTGTTACTATACCTCTCAGCTTTCCATTGGCCCCTGCCTTTTATCAATGCTCCTCTTTATTGATTGTAGTTCTCTGTTGCTTTTACTTCCTATCTCCTCATCTGCTAATGCAGTTGCAGCAATCTTACAAGCTTATTCTTGACCCCATTCCTATACGGTACCTATTTAAAAAAGAAGCTACAGAGAACCATAAACTAATGTATTTTTTTAGGAAGTAAGATATAGGAAGTAAGTTATAGGGAGTATGCAGAGGCCACTTTGACATTTGCTAGGGGAGTGGGGAGAAGTCTGAGTAGTGCAAGAGGTAAAAGCTTGGTAGCTTTGCATCAGAGTATCCAATTCAACTTCTTTGTTATAGTAGGTTAACGTGAAGGGCTACTACCAAACTCTTGGGAGAATAGAATGCTCTCCTGCTTGTTTCTATCTTTTTCTATTTCTTCCAAATTTACTTGCAAGAAAGACAATGCTAATGTAAAACAATACCCCCCAAAAGTGTTATAACCTGAAAGATTTTTACTATGAACATAACTGTTCATAGAAGACAGGCCCAAAAGAGAAAACAACAGAACACCACTAGCGGTTACATATAGCTCTCAGCTCAAGACAGTACAACGCATCATCAGTGACTTACAACCCCTACTGGATAATGACAATTCTCTTTCTCAAGCACTGGGACCTTTTCTTTCACACAGACAGCCCCCCAATCTCAAACAAGTCCTCACCCACAACAATGCAGCATCGAATGGGAACATGGGCACTGGTACTAGAGCTTGCAACAAACCCAGATGCCAACTTTACTACCATATACACTCCAATGCCACAATTACTGGACCTAACAACGTCACCAATACCATCAAAGGCTTATACACCTGCTCATCTTCAAATTTGGTATATGCCATCAAGTGCCAATAATGTCCCTCTATTCTCTTCATAGGGCAAACAGGTCAAACCGTCCGCCAAAGAAGTAATGGACACAAGTCTGACATCAAAAGCCACAAGACTGAAAAACCTGTAGGGGAACACTTAAACCTTCCAGGACATTCTATAAGGGACCTAAAAGTAGCTGTTTTATTACAAAGAAACTTCAAGAACAGACTAGAAAGGGAGATTGCAGAAATGCAAGTTATTACAACACTCAATACTTTGACATACCCTGGACTCAACAAGGACAAAGGTTTTTTATCTCACTATGCATGCTAACCTTATGTAACTTGTGTACCCACATTCCTCACAATTCATTTTAATTGGGATTATGTGACTGTCAGTAATATGTAATGTAATTTTGAATTCTACTTTCTGGTCCCAGGACAAGATAGTTGCCAGCTTAGCTTCTACTTGTAAGAAATTTTCACACTGGTATGGAGACAGATGGGGCCCGGCAGTAAATAGTAGGGTGTGAGCCGTGGATCACTGGCTTAAAAATAGGTTTTATTTCTAATATATATGTCCTTGTGAACTACAAATGGGTTCAAGGGGTTTGATTGGCTGGTTTGGCAGAGATTTGGCTGTGTTTGGATGCTGTGACACAGTTTACTAATGTAACAAGATTAACTTTTGCTTATATATTCCTACTGTTATGATGGTCAGTTCTTAGTCTGACGAAGAGCACGTGCACTCGAAAGCTCTCGCCTTGAATAAATCTTTGTTGGTCTTAAAGGTGCTACTGGACTCTGATTTTATATAACTGTGACCTGTATGTGAATTTAAAACAGCCACCTTCTGGTGGGGGCTAGTATACTGAGAGGACCTAGTCTTGCATTCACCTACATAATTTGTGTTTATGCACCTCACTGCATATAGAATTACCTATGTAAACAGAAGAAAGACACTGTTGGAAGATGGAATATATCATAGTACAAGATATGCAGCTGAGCAAACTCTTGAGGGAATGGCCAATGTTGCTTTGTCCTACATCTGTTGCCCAGCTAGATGCAGGGCAAGTTGGCACCAAGTATGTTGGTGGTGTTTCCTCCTGGGCTCGTACCTCCACTTAGACAAGCCACTATGGCTGATGAAAAACTAGTTCAGCCTTATGAACCACTGGTAAGCAAGGATGGGCCTATCATATCTAAGCTCTGTGAGAGGGAAAATGGAGTTGCACCTACCTGTATCTGTACTCCGATTATCTTCTGTGCAGTTACATGTGGGGAGTATGCATGAGCAGGTCTGCCAGTGGACATTTCTCAGTTTTTTTAAACTCCAGAGGGCACTGCATTCCAGAAATGTATTCCCACCCAAGGGCCACTTTATCCCATGCAGCAGTGCCCTCACTCTCAGTACCTCTAGTGCCCCTGAAGCAGAACATGCAACAGGGCTGAAGAGACAGTATATGTGCTTGCACAGAAGATACCTGATGAACAAGAGTTATAGGTCCACTTCTATATTCAAACTTTCTGGGATATAAGCATAGTCACAGACCAGATTAAGGTGGTCTTCTGACAAACTCCTGGAACCTGTACCCCCATTTGTTCAAATAAAATATTGTGGTTGTATTGTCTGTACAGATAAGTATGGATTGATTTTTTTAAAAAACAGATAAGGGCAAAATGCACAGCCTAGAACTCAAACAGATTAATATGAAGCTCTCTCTCCTTTTTGAACCACCTCCTTCTGGCAGAGAATCCCTGACAATGGGCACCCCAACCCAGCAATTAAGTGTCCACTGTAAGAACAAGTTAGTGTTCTAGGACCCTGAAAGGAATGCCCTGAGATAAGTAAGCCACCATGACAAAAAGCATATGACCCATCTAGGGATAGAAAATCTATGCCAATGTGAATGCACATATTGAGATAGGAACCAGAACTGTAGAAGTCACATCTGTAGCCTGGCAAAGGAAAGAATCACCACCATGGAGGCCACGTTGCCCATCAATTGGAATTGATTCCATACAAATCGTGTTGCTAAACCTGAGATGGCTTATATTCTGTCTGATGACAGAAAGCCTTTCCCAGCTACAGAATCTAGCATGACCCCCATGAATTAAACTCTCTGGGAAGGAACTAAGTATGACTTTTCCCAATTCGCTAGTAGTCATACTCCTAATCTCTGGCAGGTTTCTAAAACCAAAGATCTATGACTTAATAACTAGTCCTTGGAGTCTGCCACCAGTAGCCAGTAATCCATAAGGAAATATATGACACCTTGTAGATGTAACTATTCAACCACAGGGGCTTGGAAAATACCCTAGGAAAATACCTGTGGCCAAGCCAAAACGTAAAAGAGAATATTGAAACATGTCTGATACCAAGTAAAACATACTTGCAGTGCTGCAGATGGATAGATATGTGAAAATAAGCATATTTCAAATCAATAATGATCTATTAACAATGAATAGTTGTAATAGTTGTACTACTGAGGGAAAGGAAATCATCTGAAGCTTCAAAACACATCAAAACATTTAAATTTCTAAGATTCTAAATGGGCCTTGTTCCTTTTTGTCTACAAAAACATTCTAGAAAAGAGACCCTCAGGTTACTCTAATACAGGCATTTGGTGAGGCCGACTAACCCATAATATCTACAGGTCCCTACCCCCCAGACTGAGAGACCAAACGTATTGAGGGAGTGTCAAAGTTATTGATAAAATACTGTTCTAGTTGGTATGTTATTGTTATTATTGATTTTGAGAGTGTTCTATGTAAATGTTTCAAAATGTTTTATGTAAACCTCCCAGAGCCGAAGGGAAGGGCGGCAAATAAACAAACAAACAAACAAACAAATACCTCCCTCCTTAATCATACTCTTCTCTATTAAGGCCTGAAACAGGTCAGGAATTGCCAGCCTGGATACTTCTGAAGGTAGTGAATGTACAGGAATTGAATTAAAGTTTATATCGTAATCTTAACTATAGTTAACACCCATTCATCAGAGGTGATCTCCACCTAGGCAGGGTAAAATTGAATGAGTCGGGCCCCAAATTTAGCTGGGGAAGTTAACAATTCCAGCCACAATGAGTGCTTTTGTGTTGATGCCTATCTTGAAGTGGGATGGTTGAAGCGTCAATCTGGGTTGACTGGAGCCCTTACGTTTAGTATACCATTGCTGATGCCAGGGGTTTTAAGTTAGGATACTGAGATCCTAGGTAGGTTGAATAATGGTACTTTTTGTGTTAAGGATGTCAGTATTGCCACAGAAAGGGCCTTTGCTAGAACTGGGAAGGACCAGTCTGTGTCACCCCCAAAGATTTTGTGGTTTGCTTGTTTTTCCTAATCAATGTCTTGTCTTGTTTGTCATGGAAGAAAAAAAAATAGAACCCACAAAAGGTAAATCTTCCACCTCCTGCTTGGTTTCACTAGATAGGGCAATGACCTCAGCCACAGGACAATGGAACTTGCCATGGCCTGTGCTACAGAGTCTGCAGAATGCCTACCATCATTAATTGGCCACTCTGAGTTTGATGGCCTCTGCACATAACGCCATAGTCAGGGGTTGTTGGTCCTCAGGAGGGAGTTCCAGGAAGGGCAAGATTCTCTCCCACAACAAGAGCGAGTAACCATCCATTATAGTTTTATCGTTAGAGATTATGAAGCCCAACACAACAAGGGAGTAAAGTATGCTTCCCAAAATATCTAATTTTTGACCATTTCTGTCCATTGGGGCAGAATTATATGATTGACAGGCTCTAGGTTGCATCTCTTCCGTAACTAATAAAAACAGAGGAGGGTGAGTCATTGGGTAATTATATGGTTCTTTCTTAAGCTTATAAAAGTGCTCCACCCTTCTGGATGTGAGTTATTACAATGTGGGCTTTTGCCACAACTCTTGTGTAGTATCACCCAATACTGGAAAGGCAACAATGCCAGAGAAATCTGGATAAAATTGACTTAAGATTTTGACTTTTGGCTTGTGCTCCAAAGTAATTTCTTCAGTTTCCAAGGATTGTGCCATGCATATCATTTGTACATGTTTCATGCGATGGTCACCTCTAGAATAGATTTCTGTAACTCACTCGACGCAGGCCTATCCTTGTCCTTGGTCCGGAGACTCCAGCTGGTGCAAAATGCAGCTGCTAGGGTCCTCACAGGAACACCATAGAGTAATGGCCCCCAACATTTATAAAGCTGGGGACCGCCTGCAGGGGTGGGGGGGGATACGGCGGCCTGGGCGCCATCCATGCACGGCAGCTCTGCGCAAACGCCCATGCATGGTGCTGCCGAACATGCGTGTTTGCGCCCCACCAGGGTCGCAAACGCGCATGCGCGACAGCTTTGCACAAACGTGCATGTGCAGACTTGCTGCACATGCGTGTTTGCGCCCGCTGGCGGGGCGCAAACTCACATGCGCGGCACCTCTGCGGAAACGTGCATGCGTGGAGCTGGCACGCACACATGTTTGTGTCCGCTGGCGGCTGCGTCTGCCTCCCCGCCCCCCAAGCAAGCAGCAGACTGTGGAGCGGCACTGTGGTGCGGACCAGCACTTTTTGTTTTATTTTGCAGGAAGGTGGAAGTGCATGGGAATGCACTCCCACCTTCCTGCAAAATAAAAAAAGAAACTCCTCAGCCCCCCCTCCACACACAGCAGAACCTTTCTGTCACACCTGTGTCCCCCGTGGGAACACATTTCGGCACCAAAGCAGATCCAGGGCCTTTTCGCACGGGGATCTTTGTTGCAAATTGTTTGCGGAATGAAAAATCGCCATTTAAAATAGTGGAATTCGTCGTTATGCATACCTGCCTTTGTAGTGGAATCAGTTGCGTTTTTTAGCGTTTCCCACAGGCTTCCGGTCTCGGCAGAAATCGCTAGAAAGGAAGCGCTATTGCCAAGCTCGTCCCTCCCCTGGCCGTCAAGCAGCCAATGGGCAGCCGTTAGCATGCTCCCAAACAGCCCCTTTCCCTTTAAGAAAGGTTTAAAAAAAAAAAATGACCCATAGCAACGAATCTAGGTAGATTCGTTGCTACGGAGAGACCCATCCAGCTGCCTAATGTGAGCTGTCGTTTGATTGTATGATCGTTTGCACGCTGCCTCGAGTGATAAAAAAAAAATCCCCCCCCCCTCTCACGGGCCCGATTTTCGGCTGAATTTATGTGTAAAAAATAAAGGGACTTTATTTCAGCAAACGGGCTTTTATGTGGTTTGTGCTTAGTGACTAAAGGTGAAGGACTGAAGCCAGGGAAGCCTCTAAACAGAAAGAGGCTCGCTGGTGCGTTTATCCCCGCTCGCTCGGAGAAAAAAAAATGGCGATCGCTTCGCCGGAAGTTTGGAGGAGAGAGCCAGGGGGAGGGACTTTGAAGAACCAGCAACAATGGTAACGCACAGGTCTTTAGCGCTACTGTTGCAGATTGGTTGCAGGAGTGTATCGCTATCCGGAGGGTGAATCCACTTTTCTGGATTCCCCTGAAAGCGCTACAACGAAGCGCTTTTTGCGGGTCCGTTTCAGGATTGTTGCAGATTGTCTACGACGTCGTGGGTTATGGCAAATTAGTAGCGTTTCCAAATAGCAACCATTGTGCTATTTTGAAGCCGTGCGAAATGGCCCCCAGTGTTGAAATGTGTTCCCTGTGAGGGACGCAGTAAACTGTGGAGCATGCAACTCCACAGCAACACACTGGCAGTGACCCAGAGTGGTGCCACTGGTGTGGAATCAACCATGTACATCTACTGTGATCTAGGGAAGTGGACCTGCTTCATCAAGTGTTAACTGACAACCGAATACATTTCAGGTAAAGTAAGGAAGTTAAGGGACCTTTGATAATACCTTTTTTAAAAATCCCATTCTAATAACCATGAAGTACAAGGTATCCTGCAGCTCCAGACTACAAAGCCAGATACCCCTCACCAGTAGCAGTTCATATCCAGTAGCGATTCTGTCTCATGTGAATTCATGCAGATTCTTTTTCACTTTTACATTGCATTGTTTTGTGATACATTAACTGCTCTCTCTTGTACTGGCTGGCCTTGTGTAAAATAATATTTTCTCTTCCCCTTCTTCCTGTTCTTCTCGTCTTCTTCATACTCAGGGTATATATACCAATCCACTTAGCTGACAATTTCGCACCACTGGGATAGTGGGTTCTGGCTCACAGATCTTTACACCACAATAAATATTTCAGGCTTTAATGTGCCACAAGATTCAACCACCCAGGGCTCAGCAATCTCTCTTCAGGCACAACCACCTGGTCTATAAATCAAGGATGACTGCAAGAATGAACCACAAATGCAGAACAATCCTAACAATATGAATGCCAGGACAAATCTGCTTTGGGAACAATAGAAGTATAAAGGAGGCTGTAGGCCAGCTGAGTTCCTTCTTCGGCTGGGCAGTGAATGGGTGAGGAATTTTCCAAGAGAAATTATGTAATAATAATGGGGTGGGATGAATCCTGTTAAGCAGAGCTATCCGCACTTTGGACTCAGAGAAGCTCAGCCTTTGCAAAGGTTTGCTGTAGAAAGAACTTGTGTTTTGAGCCTCTTTTAAAATGTATCAAAGTGCTATTAATAAGGAACTACAATAAAGCTTATAAAATACAGAAGTCTGTAGAGATTTCTATGGATTTGATAATTTAAATATAAAAAGAATGAAAGCAACCTGGTTTTGCACAATTCATAAGGCTTCTTCAGCGTTCTGCTGCTTTCATTATTATTTTCAACGTATTATCACTTTTATTTCATGCATTATTGCTTTCAATGGGATTTACTCACTACTGAGTGTGCTTTTCACTTTTAGACCCCCTACTAGCCTAATACTGAAACTAGAAATTAAGCCCGCTGTGCTGTAAATACAGCGGGCGCTAGCTGGCATACTGTGGGGTTTGGGGCGGCTCTCGGCATGGGTGTGGGCGCCGCCGCAGCGGAGATGGCCGTTGCGTGCTGGCTGGGACCCGGGAGCAGGCTCGCAGCCGCGAGGCTGCTCCCGGGGCTGAGAGAAGGGCGGTGGTTCCCCCCATCCGGCAGGCTTCAGAAGCCTTCTGTCGGTCGACGCTGCCCCCCCCCAGCGGCAAGGGACATGGGGTGGGAAAGGAGCAGGGACGCCGTGTCTTTGATGCGGCGTCCCTGCTCCTTTGCCTAGGTGGAGGAGAGGGCTGGGCGGAGGACTTACTGTGCGGGCTGCCTGTTCAGTCTGCGCAGCAAGTTTTTATCCCGGACAGAGCCCGCCCTAACTCCTCCCAAGTTGGCCTTACCCTTTTATTTAATCTGCTCCACAGGAGCCGTTAAAGATAATAAACAGAGTTAACACCATTCAAATCTTACTTCAATCCATTTAGGAAGATAAAAGTTTGTTTAGAGTTGTACTAAAGGTAAAGGTATCCCCTGTGCAAGCACCAAGTCATGTCTGACCCTTGGGTGATGCCCTCCAGCGTTTTCATGGCAGACTCATATGGGGTGGTTTGCCAGTGCCTTCCCCAGTCATTACCGTTCCCCCCCCCCCCCTCCAGCAAGCTGGGTACTCATTTTACCGACCTCGGAAGGATGGAACGCTGAGTCACCCCTGAGCTGGCTGCTGGGATCAAACTCCCAGCCTCATGGGCAGAGCTTTCAGACTGCATGTCTGATGCCTTACCACTCTGTGCCACAAGAGGCTCTCAAAAGAATTTACCTCCCTCCAAATGGCCCCTGAAATAAACTCATTGTACACACCTTCCTAAATATAGGAAGTGAAGGTTCCTCCTGCATATACTCAGCCGTTCCAGAGGTTGCTACTCATTTCACCGACCTTGGAAGGATGGAAGGCTGAGTCAACCTTGAGCCGGCTGCTGGGATTGAACTCCCAGCCTCATGGGCAGAGCTTTCAGACTGCATGACTGCTGCCTTACCACTCTGTGCCACAAGAGTTGTATTAGAGTTGTACTAGTAGAGTTGTAATAGAAGATATGAAAAATGCTGGGGAATGAACCTAACATTTCAGAACTTAATTTATACTTAAAGCACACAATGAAATCAACCCTATGGAGATTAGCTATCATTTTTGTGATGTTTTACTATGAAATGGTATTCACAATATGGTAATCTAGGTATGGCTGAAGTAATAGTTTATTCTATTCTTCAAATGAGCATTTTAAGTATAAATGGGAAATGAGCATTAAACTAAGAGTAGTACTTAAACCAGGTGAATTAATAGATGGTATAAAAGGGTGTATGCTGCACTGGGAAAGTGGGAATAGGATTCTAGGCATAGAAGCACGTTTACATACAACAGGAAACTCCACACTGCAGGCAACAGCTGTAGGTCTTTGATTCCAGTTTCATTTTAAAAGCAAAATAGATCCATTCAGAGCAAAAGCAGAGATTTTGAAACCCATCCTCAGGGTCAAATCATACCCTTTCCAAGAGAGCAAAACAAGGTGGGGCAGGGTTCAGTGACTAGCAGAAAAGATGTATGAAATTACTGCTCATTTATGTTTTTGATTGCTTTATGTGCACACAAGCACACTTTTGTAAATCACCTTGGGTATGCTATATTAGAAAAGGTAGTATAAGAGCATTTTAACAACAAATAGTCTGTTACAGATATGTGTCTGCAGTCTAGCAGATATGCATAAAATAGTGCCAGTACCTTTGCTGCACCAAGATCAAAATTTGCAAAACAGATCTGCATAAGCATCTGCATTGTAACGCAGATATGCATAAAATAGTGCCAGTACCTTTGCTGCACCAAGATCAAAATTTGCAAAACAGATCTGCATAAGCATCTGCATTGTAACGCACATGCAAATGGAAGGCATCCAATGTGGCTTCCATTGATTACCAAGAGGGAAGTTATGGCTGGAAGAAAACGCGACAGCCACACTATGACCCTTGTGCAACCTTCAGGAATCCTTTGACCACTCCTTCATAAGCTCAGCGAGTAGAAAGGGCCACAGACCCCAGAACCCTGTGTAGAATCACTTGACACCAAGGCTCCAAAGGTTTTCTGGTAAAACGTCTGGATCGCAGTTAGCTCCTGCTACCAGTCAACAAAACATTTATCCCTGAAAATAAGAGAGGGCATCAGCTGCCTCATTCTGAAGCCCCACAATGTGCTTGGCTGAGAAGGAAACACTGTACTCAAGGCATGCCAGAACCCGACACCAGGCAAGCTTCATGACCCGTGTGGACTGGGCTGTCTGCTTGTTCACATTGCTAACCATTGTTATCACACCAAAACCTGACCTGCCTGTTTGCAAACAACTCGCACCACAGGACCACTTCTACCAGTATAGGAAAACATTCCAAAAAGGTCAGGTCCCAAAGCACGGTGGCACTCCAATTATCATGCCGCTCTTGTGTGCACCAGCAGCTTTCGGGGAAAAAAACAAAACAAAACCCAAAGCCCAGGCTTCTTCCTATGGCCAAGTACACCTACAGGGAGTCCTGAAGGTCCAGTGGCGTCTGCCAGATAGCCATCCTGTTGAACTTCTCCAGGAACTCATGCCATACAACAAGGTTCTCCTTGATGGATTTTGTCACCCTGATGCAATGACCAGGCTTCTCAATCCCAGAATTGCCTTGTCTAGATACCATTTTCCTTGAAACTGAAATCCCAGCAGAGAGAAAACTTCAAGGTGGATGGGCAGGATGTGAAAGGCTGACTGGACTTCACATTTAGCCATCACGACACCTCATCCACAGGCCTATATGATGGAACAGCATGATCGAAGGAGGTATATATGATCGAGCATAACTCGGTAGCAAGGGCATCATTTACAGAGGTGCCCTGGGGATAAGACAGATGGTGAATCAAACAAAACTCCCTAAGGGCCTTTTCTGGTACGACCCCTGATGGGGACACCCATAGATTTTCCAGCAGAGGCTGCACAAACAGTCCTGCTATTTGCCCAGCCTCACAGTCTTTTTCTGTTTTCCAAGTACAACCTAAGGCAGGTCCCAGACAAATCTGAGGTTGTCACAAGAGGTGGCCTCCCTTACCTCCTGAAAAGGGATGCAAAACCCTTCCCAGAAACTCTTTGCCAAATATTCTGCCACCGCCCAGACAACCTTGCAACAAAGGGAGCAATGCGCTAAGCTGCATAGGCCTCTTACACGCCCTATTGTTAATAGCCTCAGCAAGACAACCCTGATAACTTCTTCCTCTGCCCACCAGCCAGAGCCTTGTCCTTGGGCTACCTAGCACTGGGCCCCATGTACACCAGCCAGGAGTCATGGTGTTTCACATCCCATCTTGTTGCCGCATTATGGGATGCCCATTCTGGGAACACCTGATCATAATCCATGGCAACCTCATCCCTTGCCAGGTCCCAGGCTTCCAGGATGTGTGAGAGGTTATGGCTAAGGAGCCATCCCCTCTCCGCAAATGCGGCCGCAATAAGTGTCGGGTATTCAGTAAACCCTCGGAGCCAGCTGTCAAACATGCACTCACAAGGCAGGGTTTCCTTATTATTATTATCCCTATGGTTCCCCGTGTCCTTGCCTTCTCCCTTCCCTCTAAGAAAAAAGAAAACATCTTCATAAAACCCTCCAAGGCCCTTTCCCTCAGTTTGCCAGACAGGTGAATGCCCGGAGGGGAGTCCCTATCACTATACCTTATCCCCTTCCTCAATGCCCTCTGCATCCAGAAGTTGGGTTGACTCCACCCTGTGGTGATGTAACCATACCGGAAGCCCAGAGACATAGGCTCCTTCTAACCAATACCATCCTTCCCTATGGACCTTGTGCTCATCATGCCAAGAGGAGAACTCACCAGAGAAAGGGCTGCTGTGTGGGGCACCCTGGCACTTACGGTTGCTCCTCCACTGCCGCCTCCTGCAACATATGCTGCTCCCTGGTCCAATCTGTATTGGGTCCTCAGCATAAGAACTTCAGCCCCCACTGGCGTCATCTGTCGTGCTGAGTCTATGGGAGGAACCCCAGCCAGCCCTGGCCCCTGTGAACTGCTCAACAGCTTTTAAATAACCTTGCCAAAATGACTGGATAGCCCCAATAGGGGTGTCCCCACTACACAAGCCAGCACTGGATCCACTGTTGGCTAAGCACTCAAGGCTCCTTGACTTGTCCTCCCTGCAGCTCCTGCCAGGATGGCCCCAGGTGGCTGCTCTCTCTGCCCAAGTTGCTGTGGCCCGAGGGGTTTGCCCTTGGATCTCTTGGAAGCAGCTCTTGCTGCTGGCAAACTGCACCATGATTGCAAAGCCCTCTGTTGCAATGTGCCCAGGGTGGC
This sequence comes from Paroedura picta, assembly GCF_049243985.1. Lineage (NCBI taxonomy): Eukaryota > Metazoa > Chordata > Lepidosauria > Squamata > Gekkonidae > Paroedura > Paroedura picta. Next base: position 105,929,870 of record NC_135371.1, on the reverse strand, counting down.
CCCATCTGAGGAACTATCCCCTGATGATCCCAACAGGGACCTTGCTTGAATCTGGGAGGCCAGCCTTGCTCCTTCCCCTCCCACAGCCGATTGCTGTAGCCCCACAGCCATGCAGCATTGTGGAAGACGGAGACCACAACTGTACACCACCCTGGCTCATTCCTTGCCTACTGGCACCCGCTCTGCAAGCCTGCCACCCTAACTTCCAAATGGTTGCTGCTTGCTCGGCCTTGCCCCCCCCCCCCCATGTGGCAGAGACTGCAGCAGCCCAAGCCTCCCGGGCCTGCACAGCACTCTGGTGCTGCTGCTTCCAGACCCTGTGGAAGGAGGGGGTTCCCCCCTACCTGCTGCCCATTTGGAGCCATTGGGACTCTGGCCAGCCATACCTGAGGCCCTCCAAGCATGCCTGCACAAGGCCATGCTCAACTAATGTGCCTGCTGGGTGCGTGAAAACTGTTTGAATGCCATGGAAGGGTGAGTTCCCTAGCCCCACTCCTGTTTCCCCCCTTTAATCAGGCGCTAAGTGGGATATATGGAATAAAATTCCCCACCCCACCATGCTCGAGGCCGAGCTCCTGCAAGAACCTCCTCGCTCATCAGACGTTCAATTAAAACTGGCTGGAAAGAGCTCCCAGGAGACGCAAGGCCCCTCTGGCTCGGGGAATCTTCACACACGTGAACAACAAGCTGTCCGCTCAACAATAGTGGCGAACAGGCCAAGCCCCAGCATGTGGCACCTTAAATAGATACCTCAGCACCTGCCCTCGCCTTCATGATGCACGTGCCATGGGCACACAGTTCATGCCGCCTGGGGGGCTGCCGGGACGCTCACACCTCATTCCCAGCCTGTTCTGTGCTACATCAAAAGGCAGCCACGGTAAGTCTCAGCCACCCATTAGAACTACAGACTGTGGATGGGGTGCACATTTCACTTGCTTTGCTTAGTATATAATAATGTATACTCCTAACTATTTTCTCACACTGTGTTTGCATTTTTACACATGACAGTCAGAGCTATGGTCTTTATTATAGATTCTTATGCATGAGAAAACAGAGTTTCTTTTCAGTCAAGTCAGCAGAATACTTTTAAAGACGTTTCTACTGGCTCCCTATGGGGCAAAAGGCAAGCCATATATAGGCTCCATTTAGTTGTTTGAGTTCCTGTGTCAGTCCCTATGGTCAGGGAAAAAGCACTTTTTACATCCCACTTGTGTCTCTAGCATGTGCATCCAAAGCTGCTACAGAACACTGATCAAACCCTTGACTGACATCTTCTGCCCCCACTGGAGCGATGGATATAAAAAGGCTAAAACAAAAGTCTCTCGAGAATCAGCAGCTGCCTCTGTGCTTTTCAGTTGCAAAACCCTGGGCAGGAAGAGGCTCTGCTGAATGTTTGCTCTAAACATACCCTTTGCTCTTGGCATAGAGTCCCATTGAGGCAGGGCCAAGGAGGATGGGAACTCTAGGCACTCTGCCTGAGAGCGCCAACACTTCCAGCACATTGGTTCAGTTTAGGACACCTGCTACACCAGGGGCCAGAGGAACCCTGTGATCTAATTGGCTGGTGGCAAGCAGTGTCACTATCCCATGGTGACACTCTTGTTCTGAATTCTCTCGCCTTGTGACTCTGACACCAGCCAGCTGGCACTTGTACCAGAGATACACACAGACAGCTTCCCTGCATGCAACCATATGGGCCAGATATGAGAGAGGAATGGAGGGGTGGGGGAAAGAGGAAGCAATAAAAAAGGGACAGTCTAGAAAGGGGGTTGCAGCTGAAATGCCTTAAAACACACAGGAGCAAGCCAGCCATTTTAAAGCCTCGTTAAGAATGTGCTCAGCTTTCCCAATTAACTAAATGGGACTTATGAATGCTTAATTTTGTCTGGATTGCACCCATAAGAGTATAGTTCATCCAGCACTGAACATCAGTAATGACCAGGAGTCAGACTTAAGTAATTTTGGAAATCTTTTGGAAATTCCATGTTGCTGCTTGTATTTAGATAAGTATTTTAAATTATATGGAATGGTTGGGTACTGAACAAGGAATTAATAGCAAGAGTTCTGCTTTATTGGACTAGGACAGGATGGGTGTATTTGCACATTATATATGAACTAGGAGCCTCTTGTGGCACAGGGTGGTAAGACAGCCGACATGCTGTCTGAAGCTCTGCCCATGATGCTGGGAGTTCGATCCTAGCAGCTGGCTCAAGGTTGACTCAGCCTTCCATCCTTCTGAAGTCAGTAAAATGAGTAAAGTGGTAATGACTGGGGAAGGGAATGGCAAACCACCCTGTATTAAGTCTGCCAAGAAAACGCTGGAGTGCATCACCCCAAGGGTCTGACATGACCCAGTGCTTGCACAGGGGATACCTTTACCTTATATGAACTAGAGGCAAAGCCTGTTGTTTCCAGGAATACAATGGGCACTAGAGCTCGGGGATGGGAAGACAATAGGGAGAGGTGTTCAGTCTGCAAGGGTATGGGGGTGAGGGAGTGCTGTGTGTGGGGTATGGTGGCCTGGTGGCAAATGAGGGCATGGTGCGGAGGGGTGTCTCAAAGCAATTTACAATGCCTCTGAAGGAGGTGGAGCTGAGAGAGCTCTGAGAGAACTGAAAATGGCCCACAGTCACCCCGCAGGCCTCAGGTGCCTCAAGGCGATTTACAAACACCTTTTCCTTTCCTCCCTCCACAACAGATACTCTGTGAGAGAGGTAGGGCTGAGAGAGCTCTGAGAGAGCTGGGAATGGTCCACAGTCACCCAAAAGGCCTATGGGTGACTGTGTAGGTAGCCACTCAGGCAGCAGGACAGACAGGAGCATTCATTGGCCCTTAAATTGTGAGGCCCAAAAGGTCATTAGGCCTTTTATTATAATTATACAGATATGGCAGAAAAGCAGGTACTGCTTTTATTTTTTTGCCACAGGTTTTGTTATCCAAAAACCAAATGTCTTTTTCTAATAGAGAGTTGTACCTGCTCTACACACATCTGGTGCCCGCACAATTTCCTGCAAGAGGGATGTGTGACTTCTTTCTGGATGAGATGACATGTGGTGAAAGTAGAGGTGTCAGACACATGAGCATCCACTTTGGTGCCACATGATATATTGTGCAAAAGAGCCTTAACATTCAAAAACAATGGAGAGCATACCACACTGCATAGCAGGCAGTTTAATTTTCCAGGTGAATGTGCTGATGGGCAAGAACCATTTTGGAGATGATCCTAATAAGACAACACAGCTCCCTGGGGAGACCACACTTCCTAATTATTTTTGTTTTTAAAATCATGTGCCTGCAGAAAATTAGTTTGCCTCATATTATTTCATTATAGTAATAAATTCTCAGCCTGCATGAATTAAAATAACTGACTAGCTTACTAGATTCAGGGCATAGCCATGTTTTACTGCAAAAGAATTTCAGAAATACTAGAATGGGAGATCAATGAATTCCAAGTTATTATGATACTCAGGACAATGGAACCCCCCAGGGTTTAACAGAGATATCAGATTCTTATTTCATTACACATGCTAAGTCACTCAGTTCTTTGTTGTTAACTCTTTTATGATCTGTATATGCAGATTTGCTACTATTCACAGGCTTTACCAACTGAAGCTCGTATTTAGTACTGCTTTTCAGTACCCAAAGGAGTCTCAAAGCGGCTTACAATCGCCTTCCCTCCCTCTCCCCACAAGACACCCTGTGAGGTATTATTATTATTATTATTAATTATTATTATTATTATTATTTAATTTTTATCTTATCTCACTACATATGCTAACCTCAAGGTAGGCAGGACTGAGAGTGCTCTAACGGAACTGCTCTGTGAGAACAGCTGAAAATGTGAGTCCAAAGGCACCTTTAGGATCAACAAAGATTTATTCAAGGTGTGAGCTTTCATGTGCATGCACATTTCCTCAGACAATGGAACAAAAATCAGAAGAATACAGATATAAGGAGAGAGTAAATTAGTAGTAAATTAGTAAACAGCTGAAGATTGGATAGATCAGATAGAATAACAAAATCTGTCCTTTGTATTCAGTTGTCTTTCACAGTTGTCTTTTAAGACTGCTGTTACCCGCCACAAGCCTATCTAGGAAGTGGCGGGAAATAAATCAAATAATAATAATAATAATAATAATAATAATAATAATAATAATAATAATTAATAAAGGGGATATAAATATGTCAAGGTTAGGGTTAGGAATGGGGTAATTAAAAGAGACTGTTGCTAGTCCCATTCATCTCCACTCAAGCATGGATGCATCCCCACAAGTGACAAACCCTGCTGTGTTTGTTTTCCTGTACATTACATACATATTTATATCACATCACAGTTCCATTGTCCCAAATGAAATGAAGGGATTGTAAAGAATCTGTTCCACTTAATATTTCTATTAAGGCCTTGCAGGAGGAGCATGTCTCATGGCTTAAGTGTCACTCAGTGCTTAACACCCACTCAGGGCGGCTGTCCCACCCCTGAGTGCCTCCTCCTCTAACCGGCTTGACTGTCCAGGAGTCAGGCAATCACCTTCCATCCCCCACCCCTGACCACCCCTCCTCCTTTCACTTCCCTCTGAGGCTTGGAGGTTGCAGATCCCTGCTGCCTGAGAGCTGCCCCTGCCAGTGAGTTCCCTAACAGCTGCCTGCAGCCTTTCCAGGTCCTAGGGGGGGCTGTCCCCCCCATCTAGCGCCCATTGTATTCCTGAATGCAACGGTCTTGGCCCCTAGTATAGATATAAGAGTTGAATGAGGTTAGCATATGTAGTGAGATAAGAAAACAATCTCCCTGCTGAGTCCTGGGGATTTTGTTGTTTTGAGTGTTGTAATAACTTGCATCTCTGCAATCTACCTTTCTAGTCTGTTCTTGAAGTTCCCTTGCAATAAAACAGCTACTTTAAGGGCCCTCATTGAATGTCCTGGAAGGTGGAAGTGTTCCCCTACAGGTTTCTCAGTCCTGTGATTTTTTGATGTCAATCTTGTGTCCATTTATTCTTTGGCGGAGAATCTGACCTGTTTGTCCTATGTAGAGAACAGAGGAGCATTGTTAGCATTTAATGGCATATACAGTGTTAGAAGATGAGCATGTGAATAAGCCTTTGATGGTGTAGGTCAGGGGTAGTCAAAATGCGGCCTTCCAGATGTCCATGGACTACAATTTCCATAAGCCCCTGCCAGCAAATGCTGGCAGGGGCTCATGGGAATTGTAGTCCATTGACATCTGGGGGGCTGCAGTTTGACTACCTCTGGTGTAGGTGATGTTGTTAGGTCCAGTGATTGTGTTGTCCGGGTATATGTTGCAGCAAAGTTGGCATCTGTGTTTGTTGCAAGCTCTGGTATGAGTGTCCATCTGCTAATTAGATGTTGTATTGTTGTGGATGACGAGTTGTTTGAGATTGGGGGGCTGTTTGTGTGCTAGAATAGGTTTGCCCCCGATTACTTGGGAAAGATAACTCATTTTCTAGTAGAGATTGTAAGTCACTGATGATGCATTGAACTCTTTTGAGTTGAGAGCTATATGTAACCAATAGTGGTGTTCTGTTATTGTCTCTTTTGGGTCTGTCTTCTAACAGGTTTTCTCTCTCACTAACTATATCTGTCAACAGTTGTCAGTGCTTCTTTTGTAGGGATCCTTTGTATTTAACTACTGCAAATTCAGTAGATGAAGCTGCACAGACTTGGGAAAGAGGGGAGGAGAAACCTCCTTTGATCCTCCAGCGTACACACATCCTTTACCAAACACACAACCCTAAGAATGTTTATGGAAATGTTTAGAATCTCAGCCTAAGGCAACAACAGAGAGATGTGCCTAAGACTGTTAATGGAATGACTTGCATTTGCAAGCTATGTGTCTTTAGAGTTCTCATTCACAGCCAAGCAGACATGCCCAAAAATGCAGCTCATGACTGGTAGACTGTTTACCCGTGCCTTTTGTAAGTACTGATGTATCAAAAGTACACAGTTACAAAGGTATGCTTATTTTCAACATACCCGTATTGGTAGGGTTCCCATTTTTCTGCTTATGGTAGGAATTCTCCAGCCAGTTGCAGCCATTGCCCACCAATGCTCAGCTGATCATCAGACAGAAACTGGGGCCAAAGGTGGGGTATGATTGTCCTTGGGAGAAAAAATTAAAAGAAAATATGAACCTGGCTACTTTTCAGAAGTTCTGACCATAGAGTATAACATATTAGTGTAACATGGATCATATCCAGCATTTCCTGCAACTCTTGATCACCAGAGGGAGTGCATCCCTATTATGTACTGGGAGGGAAAACAGTTAATTGTGTCACCTCTGCAAACTGAACTACACAGACCAATGAGTCTTATACAGTGAAGTTGGAAATGGCCATGTTAGTAAACTAAAATAGGTGCAGACCCTGAATCTGCAGCCACTGAAGAGGATGGGGGGGGGGTGGACACTGGAACTTCAGTCATGTTCTTCCCCAACTACAGGAAACACAAGAATGTGGCCCTCAAGACACCAGATCCTACCCCTAACCCTGCATATCTACCTGGAAAAATCAAAACACAAAGGAAACATTTTAAGGGGGGGACAAATCAAGGAAAGATAAGTAATTGTGACAAGGGGCTAAAGCTAACAAAATGAGAGGTATTGTTGCAGTGCTCAGAAGAGAACTGAACAAGGAGGCAATTACCCTTCCTCCTGAAGTGAGTCTACAAGTATCTCTTTGGGGAAGAATTTTGGTGCTCATTTCTTGACTTGAGTTCTGGAGTGTTCTGAAGCTGTTTCTGTGTAGGCAACAGAACCCATATGCTCTGGACATGTAGAAACCATGGAACATGTTCTCTTTCAATGTCAATTCTATAATGAGATTCGAACTAGTCTAATTCTTCCGCTGCTAGGCAGATTCCCAGGGCGCTCAGGAGAATTTTACATTTCTCTGCTGCTTGCAGATATAGAAAATAATACAACTTATAGAGTTGCCAAGTTCTGCGCAGCAGCGATCAAAATTCGTAATAGAATGGTCTGTTTTAAGTGAACTGGACAGCTGTGTTTATCTACCTTATTCTATTTTCTATTGTTAACTTTTAAGATGTTTTAATTCCTGGTTTTGATGGATATTTTTGTATCATCTTATGCTGGTCTATGACCGTAATAAAACATACTACATACTAGAACCCATATGCAGTACCAAGGAACTGTCAGAAACCCCTGTGTATTTCTGCCATGATTACATCTCTGCTGTGTTTTAGTGTATCCATCTAGCCTGACCTGTATGCCCTGATGCAATCCAGATGCTTTTGTCTGACACCCCAAGGTTGATTTCCCGCTGTTTGTTTGTATGCATACCAACCTCCCAAAACATTCCTCACCTCCTCTCCCTTATTGCTCTATATTTCCCTCCCCATTTGGTCCCTTTAGTTCCCACTGGATGTTATCTCCATATTATGACTTCTTTTGAACTGTGCCTGGTTCAGGTTCCCAGGGGAGGGGGAGCCTCCTCAAGCCCCTACATCTCCTACCCTATACTTAGTGAGTCAGTTCCGACTATGCCTTCAACGTAGATGCTTGCATTTCTAATAAAGAAACTTTAAGTCAAAGAGTTTGCTTATTTAGAATTCAAAATCCCTCACAGGCATACACAAAAATCTGTTACTCGCTGTCTTGCAACTTCTGCTTGGTTGCATACATGGTTGACTATTGACTGTCATTGCACTAATTTGCCTCCTGATGGACTTGTCCACACAGGAAAATCTAGTTGTGAAAGATTATTATAGTGTAGCAATAACCATGGCGTTTAATTACATGAGGCTGCAGTACCAGTCAGATAACAGACTATACACAACTAGTGTATACAGCATGGTAAAAGAAGTGCAGGCCTCTGGATCTTCAGCCAATCAGGGTGATTCTATATGTGGTGGGGTAGAGAGATACACTAAAGGTCTGGCTCCTTTGAAATATAATGAAAGCACGTGCAACTGCCATCGCGGTCTCACCTGCACAACAACCATGAGGGGGGGGGGGGAAATGTCGCTGTGCTTACACTCACACAAGACCAGATTCCTGCAAATATCTAGCAGGTTTGCCTCTTTCCAAGCTGTTGCAGCCAACGAATGTTCATCTGACCCTACAGGCTGCCTCTGAAGAAGGCTCCCAAATATATAAGTAATAATTTGTAGAGCTGGAAGATCAGACTACAGTGGAAAACTGGAACTATAAAAACCCAGCTGATGATAGTTAGGACCCTCAAAGGTTGTATGTCTGTATTAATGTTAAAAATTTAATCACTTTTATTGCGCAAATTAAAAAAAAAACTTTAGGAATTAAAAATATATATACAGCCCATAGGATATTGCAAAACAATATGCTATGCACTATATGAACCAATACACCGATGCGTTTCAGCCCTTATGGGGCCTTCAGAGGTCTAGTTTTAACACACACCAGTTCATTACACATATAAAATACGTTTAGCAGCCAATAAAAGTTCCAAAGTAAGAGCTGTAAAGTACCACAGTAATTTAATGAAAGTGTATATTTATCAGTCATTATTTCTCTTCCAAAGGTTGCCAAAAATTTCAATGGTGTGTTTTCTTCTTAGTGCACGTATAATGGCCGAAATGCATCGGTGGAAAGCATATACAACTAACATCAGTGAAGCGCCACAGAAAATGTGCAGTTGACCTCTTTCTGTGGCCTACTGCACTGATGAAATGATTACCTCAAAAGTATCATAGCCACTTAATGCTGGTGGCTCTAAAAGTGAAGACAGTCCGGCAGACATCCTAAAGTGTTCAGCAAGCAGTTTCAACATACATTTTATATACTGCAAACAAATTCCTCAGAAAGTGTGTCAAAACAACTTCCACTGTGCCTAAGAACACCTTTCTCTCTACACTCGAAAGCTGCCCTGTGGGGCAAAGAGTGATTTGTTGTCACCAGTAGGAGAGTCTGCTCAAACCCAAACCTCAGCTTGACCTTCTATCATTTCAGATGGTGACATTTCAAGGTTGAAACATGAAGACATGTTTTCTTTCCCTTCTCAGCTGAAATGAAACCTCCCTCAGAGACCCATTATACAGAGATGCTGGAGGTCAAATAGAACCCTTTTCTGTGGCTCAGGGTTTTCACTTTGGAGTTTCCTCTTTTTATGGCACTACTAGTTAAAGTCATCTGCAGGTCAACCCACAGGAAGAAGCAGTCAGAAAGATTGTTGTTGGATTATCGCCCCTCAGCAGGAAAATTCAGATGGGCGGAGCTTGGACCTTGACTGCGCTTCACTGCCTTATATCCGTCCCCATCTTACTTGTAACGTGTCATCCAAAACAGATTAATTTAAAAAATAAATCCCATAGAGGCACGAGCCCATGGGCAGGGAGACGCCAAGGCTCACTGAAGGCACACAACGTTCCCTGCAGGCAGGGGAGGAGTGGGCGTTGCTGACGCCTTCAAAAGAGGCAGCACGCTCACACTCAGCCTCTTTCCTCCCCAGCACTGCTGCAGGAAGGTTCCCGCCCGCCCGCCCACCCACCCTCCCTATGCAGCAAGTTGTAGTTATTTATTCGATTAATTTGTTAACACTTGTTCAGGTTCTTTAATTGTTTAATTTGTCACAGCTGGTCTGCGAATCAGTCTCTCCTGTTCTAGGGGTCTCCATAAGAGAAGCATGTTTGCAAGCAGGGCGCCACCCCAGTTGGGAAGGCAAGCTCACATTGCTAGGTGGTTTGGGGAATGCAGAATGCAGAAAGCTCCTGCAGGGCCCACAGCTCTTCCAGGAGCTCTTTCTACCAGGTAGGGCAGGACTGAAAAGGCCCTGGCCCTGTTTGAGGCCAAGCGAGCTTCTCTAGGGCTGGGAACAACCAACAAGTTGGTACCCGCACAGCACAAAGCTCTGCGGGGGGCATAGGGCGACAGCCGGCATGTTGAGATTTCATATGAACTAAGATGCCACAACTTTAAGGGTCTGCTGTATTCTGCTGAAGAGAAACAGTGGTCTTTACTTTCTAATCTATGATATGCAATATCATATTCAAATCAGAATCCATACAGGGCCTGCAAATCAGAATTCCGCAGGGCCTGCAAAAAGGAGCTCCTCCGCCAGGCATTTGGTTGAGACCAGGCACAACCAACAGTGAATGAAGGGCCCCCGCTCCCCCCCCCCCCCCGCTCCCCCCCTTCCTCCCAGAACTCCACCAGAGCGCTCGGGACCTGTTGTGGTATTGCACTGTTGCATCATTATACTATTTTATTATATTGTTATACTGTTATATTATTCTGTTATATTGTTACAACCACTGTTATTAATTACTGTATGTTTTTAACGAAGACTGTTTCATGTATTGTTGACTAGTTTAATGTAAACCGCCCTGAGCCTTCGGGGAGGGCGGTATATAAATCTAAATAAATAAATACATTGTTTTGAAAGCCTGAAAAATCTAGGATACTATTCTGTCTATCCAAAAATGTGTGTTCAAACCAAGGAAACTCAAAATGATTTGTGCCAACTAAAATATATGCATATTTATTTATTTTGCAAATACCTACTCAGTTTTCAAGAACACTACTGGCAGCAATGGAGAAGTTGTTGGCCCAGATAAAGTAAATTTGTACCAGGGCTGTAACATTTCTGATTATAAGAAGGACTCACGTGATTTAATGTTCTTCCATCCTTCACATCCCATGCACATAACAGTAGTTTTTCTTGAGAGTACGCTGCACTGAACAGTCTTGAGTAGGATTCTGTAGACCTGTTCAAGATTAGCCTCCTGGTCAGCACAAATACTAAGCTGTAATTCGTCTCTCAGACAAAAACCAAAATAACAGGAGATATTCCTTTCTTTTTTTAAAACAAAATTGGTGGCCATTTAGTCATTTCAGATCCCATACAGCAGGGGTCATCAACCTCCGGTCCACGGCCCGGTGGCGGGCCACAAAGGCCACCGTACCGGGCCACCGCCAGCCACGCCTGCCTTCCCCCGCCGGCAGCAAGAAGGAAGAGGCAGGCGCAGCCTAGTGGCGAAAACGCGCACGCGCAGTTGCCGCGCATGCGCGTTAGTGCCACCTGGTTAGTGCAATTGCCCGTGCGCGTTTTCGCAGCACCCGGGCCGTCGGCTCTTCCCTCACTCCGGAGGCGGTCCCTGACCTGAGAAAGGTTGGGGACCGCTACCATACAGAGTCTGAAGTGGTACATAGGCATTACTAGGGTTATCCTCAAGGAGGGGCCTGGCATTCTCCCAGAACTGAAACTGATCTCCAGACTACAGAGACCAGTTTCCCTGGAGGAAATGGCAGCTTTTGACGGTGGGTTCTATGACATCACATCCCCACTGAGCTCCCTCCCCTCCCTAGACTCTACTCTCCTCAGGCATCAACCCCAAACCTCCAGGAAATTCTCAAGTCAGAGTTGGCAGGCCTACTAGACAAAGGTTACCACCTTAGTGAGAATTAGGCCCACAGTCTGAGGGGCATGATGTATAGGGAGCCATGGCACAAATGCAGAATCGTGGAAGCTCCATTCTCTGAATATTGGAGCCTTGTACATATATTATCAGAACAGTTTCATAAAGCTATCTGAACCTTCTAAAGATAAGGTCTCAATGCAGAAAAGCGAGATTTGGCAGCAGTCAGTACTGCACAGAAAACACAGCAACCTAAAATTATGCAGATTCTAGAATACCAACCATGCAAGGGACGATAGTAGGATGAAGAACAGATTTCCAAGTTTGGTTGTACAGTGGACAAAGAACTGACCTTTCTAACCATGATGACTGAAAGCACATTTGTTTGTTTTCCTTGGTCACAAACCAGACATCAAAGTTTATAGAAGCAACAAGATTCTGCATGAAATGTTGAGCACAAATAAGTTGGGAATAAGGAAGCTCAAATCATATTCCATTCTTATAATAATATCACATGGAAGCCCTTGTCACATCTCTCAGTTTTTGTGACCTCATAAAATGACTATCTCTTGGCCAGTCACAATGCAAACTTGGGGGGGGGGGCAGCCCTTTGCTTTTGCAAAGCACTTCCGTTTTCCTGAAACTGAGAAACCAACTAGACCCAACAAGGCAGCCGGCTAGCATCCATCTTACATGCTGGTTGAGACAACCTAATATCAATAAAAGAGAAATCCTCCATCTTCCCAATTGGCCTTCATCAGTACCCCGCAAAGGCTTGTAGCAATGCAGTATTTATAAACACTTGTAAAAGGGCATTTCCTTTCCCACTGCCTTTATTTCTGTTTGAACTGGAAGGGATAGCTTATAGATTCAGGCTCTGGAAAGAGGGAGTGGATGCCAGGGCACCGAACAGTCAGAACGACCAAAGAAGGAAAGGAGCAGGACAGGAGAGATTACTGGGCTTCCTTAGGCAAGCAGCCCATACTGTAAAAGGAGTGGGAACAAGACTCAGCAGTTTGGCCTTGGCTGTGTTAAGATGACTGTGGATCTGCAAGTGGAGACATAGATAAACAAACACATACACACGAAAGAGACAAACCCTTTTGGATAGATTCTCTGTATTCAGAAGAGGCTGTTGACATGGAAGAACAGCTTGTCGCCACCAGCATGACAACAACTGCCAGTTCTAATTTGCCCACAACTCAAGGGTGATCACAGCAAGGCTTCCAGTTCCCATGTACATTCAGAACTTTATCCAGTGAACTACCATACATAATTTTGGGAGCAGTGGCCAGAGCCCTCCAAGAAAACTGGATACCTCACATTCTCATAGTAAGGTGTAAATCCAAACATAGTAGAATCATAGAATAATAGAGTTGGAGGGGAACTCCTGGGACATCTAGCACAACCCACTGCACTATGCAGGACACTCACAACCCTATCACTCATCCACTGTAACCTGCCACCCCCTTGATCCTTCACAGAATCTGTCAGATGGCTATTGGGCCTCTGTTTAAAAATTTCCAAAGATGGAGAACCCACTGCCTCCCGAGAAACCTGTTCCACTGAGAATCAACTCTGTCGGGTACTTCTTCTGGATGTTTAGACAGAATTTCTTTTGCATTAACTGGTTCTGGTCCATCCCTCTGGGGCAAGAGAGAACAACTCTGCTCCATTCTCTATATGGCAGCCTTTTAAATACTTGAAGATGGTTATCAGATCCCCTCTCAGACCAAGCTCCCCCAACCTTTCCTCATAAGTCTTGGTCTCCAAACCTCTCACCATCTTTGTTGCCCTCCTCTGGACACGCTACAGCAGGGGTCATCAACCCCCGGTCCGCGGCCCGGTGGCGGGCCGCAAAGGCCACAGTACCGGGCCGCCGCCAGCCACGCCTGCCTTCCCCCGCCGGCAGCAAGAAGGAAGGGAAGAGGCAGGCGCAGCCGCTGGCATGGCGGTGACGCAAACGCGCATGCGTGCTGTTGCTGCACATGCACGTTAGCACCCCCTAGTGGCGAAAACGCACACATGCAGTTGCCGCGCATGTGCATTAGTGCCACCTGGTAGCAAAAACATGCATGCGCGGCAATTGCGCGTGCGCGTTTTCGCAGCACCCGGGCCGTCGGCTCTTCCCTCACTCCAGAGGCAGTCCCTGACCTGAGAAAGGTTGGGAACCGCTACTTTAAGGAGAATAAATGCATAATTTGGATCCCACAGACCTCTTCCATTAACTTGGGCACTTCCCTCCAGTGCAAGGAGCCCTCTATAAGTGGTGGAATGCTCTTTGCATCAAAGAATGGGCCATCATTCAAGAGCCCCACATGCACAAAGCTCATCTGTGGAATGTACACAGGTTCATTCCATTTTTCAGAAACCCAATTACACTTATGGAAGCTTATGTATATTTATGTACACAATACATATGGTGAGCTGGATTCCAGTGAGGTATTTTGTGATTCAGAAAGAGGCAGAGAAGTCACAGAAATCCATTCCCATCAGCTGAGAATTTTGTTGGAATCCAGGCTGTAGACTCCATGAACACGGGGCCCTTGAATATGTGGCTGCTGAGTATGAAGGCAGCAGGCATAACACCAACCTCCCCTTTCCACATGTTCACTGATGCTACACATCATTTCCAAATGAGTTAACTTCAACTGTATAAGCAAATAAACAAAAGAAACAAGAATCACTGCAAATTTTCATTTTCTTTCACAAGGATTCCCACTCATGTTGTGATATCAGTCATAGGAAGAACAGAGAGCAGTTCAAGGAAGTTGAGTTCCAAGGCTTTTGCCTTCCCTGTCTGCTTTCACTTATCTTTCCAGCTCTGCTTTGAGCACTTACCTCTTCCTGCAGAGTTAAGTGCTTGTTCTGGGTAAAAGTTCAGAAGTTTCAAATTGTTCCTGCACGGTGCTAATATTTTACTAAGTTGTAAGAAGGCTGCTAACTGGCCTCACATGACTACCTGTTCAGTGCCTGTCTGACCTTGTCCCTACCTGCCCTCAGTCACGCACATGCACACGCCCAACCTTTCCCAATCAAAAGGAAATAGGGAAAGGGAGGGCACTTGGCCAACTGCTTTGTGCCAAGCCACAGCTCCAGAGATGGCTCCTTTCTCTCAGAGCCTGCCATGCCGGAATCAAGCAGAAGATAAACCTCCTACCACTCTGCTGGAAGTGCTGTATGAGATACACCTAACTGGAATATACCAAATGAATGAGTTGCAAAAACACAAACACCCCAACCCCCTTACACACACATGCAAAGCAGAAACCCCAATAGTTCCTTAATATCAACCACCAACTCCTCCTCACTTTTTGAAATGTTGCAATCAACACAACATAGCATTAACACACTGCCACAAGATGTATTATTTATTTAAGCATTTACTTCAATTATACCTTGACTTTCTTCCCAACAGGGACCCAAAGCAACTTGCATCACTCTTCTCTCCTCCAGCTTATTCTCACAACAACCCTGTGAGGCAGATTAAGCCAGAGGCCCAAACTTCCAGGCCAGAGTCGGGATTCAAGCCTGGCTCTCCCAGATCCTAGTCTGACACTCTAACCCAGCCTTTCTCAGCTTTTCTTTTACCACTGAGAAATCCCTGAAACCTTCTTCTGGCTTTGAGAAATCCCATAAGTGACACGGTTGTGCAGAATATGGTTGGGAAGCATAGCCCACCTGGGGTCCCTCCCCATCCCACCCCCTCCAGGCCTATTACTGGCCATCTTGGGAGGGGGGAGCAGGCTGACATGATCATATATGGTCATATCACCTGATAAATATTTAACATATTTTTTAAAATATATGAACACTTAAATCCCACCCATTCAGGTAACCCTTCCAGGCTGTCAAGAAACCCCAGGGTCTGTAGCAAAGGCTACTAGCTTAGAAGGCTTTAAAGGACAAATTCATGGAGCCCACCAATGACTATTGGCCAGTGACTAGTAAACGGCAACTCGATGTTCAGAGACAGTGCATATTTGTATGCCAGGTGCTCAGGGGCAACAACAGGGGAACACTTTCACTTCTGCATGGCTAAAGATCTTCCAGAGCCTCTGGCTGGCCACAGTGAAAAACAGGATGATGAACTATTGATCTGATCAAGTAGGGCTCTTCTTATGGTCTCATTATAATTGTCTACTTCTTCTCCCTTAGAAGTGCAGCTGTAGTAAGCTGCATAACAAGCAGTATAAAATGGTTTCTCAAAACTGCAGCTGTTGAAATTCTGCAGTACATACAACTTAGCAGAGCTCAATACTACCGACACAACAATCCTGTAATCAGTTTTAGCCTTCTAGTTTAACTTTTGTTTCACCACGGCAGAATATTGGAATATTGTGTCTACTCCTGGGTGCTGCAGTTTAAGAAATATATTGACCAGTTGGAACATGTTCCGAGAAGGGCAACTAGAATGGTTGAGGGGTTGGAATCCATGCCTTATGAGGAGACAGTGAGAGAACCGGGGATATGTAGCCTGGAGAAGAGGAGGGCAAGGGACAATATGATAGCTGTGTTCAACTACATAAAAGGCACACATGTTGAAGAAGGGGTATCATGAACGCACACTCGGATTCAGCACCAGGGGGCACTCCAGGGACAGAGGATCTCCCACTGGGAGACACAACTTCCACAGACCTGGAGCTGCCTGACTTGCCAGGGGACAAGCTGCCCGGTCTCAGCCAGGCTGAGACCCAGCCTTACTACACCAAGCGCTGAAGAAGACAGTGGCCTGCCCATTATACTCGCCAGAGAAACAGCATTGAAGGCCGCAGGGCAAGGCCCTAGCGAGCCCTGAATGGCAGCATGGGAGAAGGTGATCTATCCTGACAGCTGTCAGAAGATCAGCACGCCTGTCAGTGACTGTAAGGTAGATGGGGCCCAGGTGCACTGGCTTCTTCCAATGAAGACTGACTCCCGTTACAGGCTCTCTGGCTGAGGCCTGCTCCACCCGGTTTCTGGCTATATCAGAAAGACCTTGAGATAAGGTCCTTCATGGGGGCAATGCGTACATTGCCCTACCCATCTTCCCAGATGACACCTGTTCCAGTTCGCCATGGTGAAGCTCTGCTCCCGACTCCCAGTTTCTAGACTTTCAGCTTGGCTTAGATGACATTCCCGGTTCCAGACTCCTGGTTCGGCTTTGACTATGTCTTGAGTAATTCATCCCTTGGCTCAGCTTTCAACCACGTCCCGGCTTTTCAACCCTCAGCTTGTCAACTGACTCCACACCTATTTTCAGTTTGGCTTTTTACTCTTGTTCTCTCTGGCTTTCAACTTTGGCTTGGCTTGACTGTGCTCCCCTCCCCACTTGCTGTGAACCGTGTCTCTCTTGGCTCTTGACCTTCCAAACTGGACTCTGTACTCTGGCAAGCCCTCTAACTCAGTACAGCCACCCAGTCAAGTAGGTGCAGCCCTACAGAGGCCAAGATGTTTACTGCAACTTTAGAGACAAGAAGTACTAGCAATGGATTCAAATTACAGGAAAGGAGGTTCCACTTTAGTATTAGAAAGCATTTTCTGATGTTGAGGACGGTTTTTTTTAATTGAATATGCTGCCTCAGTGGAGTCTCCTTCATTGGAAGTTTTTAGAAGAAGATTGGATGAGTAACCGTCAGGAGTATGTGATTTTTAAGTCCCCCAAATAGTGAAGGGGCTGGACTGGATAGCCCTTTGTGGTCTCTTCAAGCTCTGTGTGATTCCAATTCTGCTTCAAAGCAGGCATTCCATCCACAATGCAGTTAGATAGAGCTATGCTTCATTTAACACCAAATCTAAATACAATACCCTGTCTTCTACCATGTTGAAAGTAAACCAGTGGACAATCAAGTCTATACCAGAGGTAACAAGGATTCTAAAGTTTATCATCACATCTCGAACCAGTGAGAACTGGGGGCTCCACATTAGTGGATGTACCCCCTCCTAGCATTAATATAAAATACAATGGGAGACCAATGGTACACATTAGACACTGCCTAGAAGAATTGTACATCATTGAGAGAAAAAATAACCATATTCTTTTACTGCCACCAGACTGGAGGCAATGGACTTTTAAATACATCAGGATGTATGTTGGGGAAAGATTGTAGCGGAGATTACCAAGAAACCTAGGATCTCAGAAATACAGGACTGTTTGTTTGTTTGTTTGTTTACCACCCTCCCCGGAGGCTCAGGGTAGTTTATATAAAACGTAGAAATAATACAAGAAACAATCTATAGCATATAGATAACCATAACATGAATACTATTAACTGATAATTGTAACAATGGTAACTGTGCAACAAGTCCAGGAGTACAACACATTGATGGATTTCTGAGAGGGAGGGAGCATCAATGTGTTCTGCTCCTAGACCTGTTGCAGTGTTACCATCATTACAATTATCAGATGTTATTGGTTATGCCTAGTCTCAACCTGGCAGAAGACCTCCCTTCTGAAGGCCCTGTGGAACTTTTAGCTCCATCAGGGCCCTGATTTCCTCCGGGAGCTCATTCCACCAGGTGGGCGCCAGGATAGAGAATGCTCTGGCCCTGGCCAAGGCCAGGCGGGCTTCTTTAGGGCCAGGGATCATTAGCTGGTTGGTGGTGGTGGAGCATAGAGCTGTTTGAGAGGCATAGGCAGGGAGGCAGTTCCTCGGGTACACTGGGCCCTGACCAAGTATGGCCTTAAAGGTAATTACCAGAACCTTTAGCCTGATCTGGAATTCAACTGGCAATCACTGCAGTTGGTGGAGAATGGGCCAGATGTGGGACCTCCATGGTGCTGTTGTGAGCATCCTGGTCACTGCATTTTGGACCAGCTGTAGTTTCCAGGTCAAGGCTAAAGGAAAGCCTTGTAGAGTGAGTTACAGTGCATGGATCAATATGGCTAGGTGTTCCAGGGCCTGGTAGGGCGCTAGTAGCTTGGCTTGGTGGAGATGATAAAATGCCAGCCACACTACCTTTGTGACCTGGGCTTCCATTGTGAGGGAAGCATCCAGAATCACACCCAGGTTCCTGGCAGTGTGAGCTGCAGAGCTGCACATCATCCAGGGTGGGCAGATGCGCTTCCTCATGTGGACCCTTCCTAAGCAACTGGACCTCCGTTTTTGAAGAATTGAGCTTCAAGTAACTCTGCTTCAGCCATCTCATCATTGCTTTCAGGCAGCTGGGTAATGTTTCTGGGGGAGAGTCAGGGTGGTCATTCATCAGAAGGAAGACCTGAGTGTCATCTGTGTACTGATGACAACCCAGTCCAAACTTATGTACCAGTTGTGCAAGAGAGCGCGTGAATATGTTGAATAGGATAGGAGAGAGGACCGCTCCTTGTGGGACTCCACAAGTTGTCGGTGCTTTGATGTTTTCTGTTCTATTGCAACCCTCTGTCCATGACCCCGGAGGAAGGAGATCAGCCAATGGAGGGCTGTCCCTCATATTCCGCGTCAATGAGGTGGCGAGCTAGAAGCTCATGGTCGACTGTGTCGAATGCTGCTGAGAGGTCTAGTAATATGAGCTGACCTGCCTCGGTCCAAGTGGCAATGGAGGTCGTCCGTCAGGGTGACTAATGCTGTCTCTACCCCATGGCCAGGCAGGAAACCTGACTGGGATGGGTCTAGGACTGAAGCTTCTTCCAGGAATGCCATTAATTGGTTAGCTACAGCCCATTCTACCATCTTCTCCAGAATTGCTAGCTGCGAGATAGGCTGGTAGTTATCAGGCTCTTGCAGGTCTGAAGATTTTTTTTTCCAGCAACGGACATACCACTGCCTCTTTCAATCCATTCGGAATTTCTCCCATTGTGAGAGATAGGTTGATTATCTCCCAGAGGGGGCCCTTTATCCTTATACCAGATATCTTTAGGAGCCACGATGGGCAGGGGTCTAGTGGGCATGTGGTTGGCCTCGCTGTTGCTAGCATTCTGTTCACATCTGTCAGCATGAGTCGTCTGAAGTCACTTAGTATTTTCTCCAAAGACGGGCAAGGGGCCTCTAGTTCACTCTCTGTGTCCAAGGTTGGAGGGAGGCTGTGGCGGAGTGTCTAGATTTTATCTGCAAAATGATTCACAAATACCTCACAGCTGATATCAAATGGCTACTGTTTTGTTGCCCTTTTACCAGAGCAGTGAGAGATCGAACTGTCCTAAACAACTGAGCTGGGCATGAGTCTGGAGACGCGTTGGTTGCCAAGTAAAAATTGTGTTTTACTGACTTCGCCATTTCATAGGCCTTCATCTGCATTCTATAAGACTAGTAATCAAGCCCGCTGCAGCTAAACGCAGCGGGCGCTAGACCACGGAGCCCCTGGCATTCGCGCGGAGCACGGCTGCCGGGGCTCAGGGGGCTGACGCTGCGAGCAGGCTTCCTTCAGCAGGCTAGGAATCGGCCGGGCCAATTGGCAGGCGCTTCGTGCCTGCCAACTGGCCCGGCCGATGGTCTGTCAGGAGGAAGGGGCCAATCAGGCCCCTTCCTCATCACGGACAAAGCCCTCCGCCTGAGGGCTTAACGAATTATTTAGTCCACGGCGCCCGTGGCGCCGCGGGCGTGTTAAGGATGTTCTAAAGGGTTCATTGTGAATCTTCCTCCAAACTCTCCCTAGCCATCTAAGTTCCATTTTTTACTGCGAAGCACCTTGGTGAACCAGAGGGCCCACTTGAGATGGGGGCAGAGAGGGCTTCAGGGAGATCTCACCAATGGCAGCCAGCGATCTGTTGTGCTAGTCGCTGACCAGACCATTGAGAAAAGTGCCAGGAGGCATTCATAGAATCATAGAATCATAGAATCATAGAATCATAGAATCATAGAATCATAGAGTTGGAAGGGGCCATACAGGCCATCTAGTCCAACCCCCTGCTCAACGCAGGATCAGCCCTAAGCATCCTAAAGCATCCAAGAAAAGTGTGTATCCAACCTTTGCTTGAAGACTGCCAGTGAGGGGGAGCTCACCACCTCCTTAGGCAGCCTATTCCACTGCTGAACTACTCTGACTGTGAAAAACTTTTTCCTGATATCTAGCCTATATCGTTGTACTTGAAGTTTAAACCCATTACTGCGTGTCCTCTCCTCTGCAGCCAACAGAAACAGCATCCTGCCCTCCTCCAAGTGACAACCTTTCAAATACTTAAAGAGGGCTATCATGTCCCCACTCAACCTCCTTGGTTCCATAAGTCTCCATGGATGAACTAAAATGTGCTTGGTGCCTAAATGAGGAGGGTAGCCTTAGCTGAGCCTTCAGGGCATAGTGGTTTGACCATGGCATGGCAGTTGCCATGACCAGATCCACATTCAGACCCATGCGGAAAAAGAAGAAGTGTTGGCTCTTATATGCCGCTTTTCTCTACCCAAAGGAGGCTCAAAGCGGCTTACAGTCACCTTCCCTTTCCTCTCCCCACAACAGACACCCTGTGAGGTAGGTGAGGCTGAGAGACCCCTGATATCACTGCTTGGTCAGAACAATTTTATCAGTGCCATGGCAAGCCCAAGGTCACCCAGCTGGCTGCATGTGGGGGAGTGCAGAATTGAACCTGGCATGCCAGATTAGAAGTCTGCACTTCTAACCACTACACCAAACTGGCTCTACTGCGAGAGCTCTAGTATTGCCATGGTTGATACCAGGTCCTGGCCAGTTCTAGAGGATGGCAGTTCAGCAAGGACATTAAAGTGCCCCAGAACTAATAGTCAGGGGAACTGTAGCGTCTAGGCTGCCACCACCTCCAGCAGGGCTGGCAGGGCAATCTGGAGGTGCATTGGGCCTAACCATACCCTAACCACATGGCCACACTCTCGATTGATCCCCATCCAAGGCCAACATATTCAGTGCCTGGTACTGACAACGCGGGAAGGGCCCTGAAGGAGAAAGCCTCTCAGGTCAGGATTCCCACCCCTCCTCCCCGCCCCGCTATCCAAGACTGGTGGAGGACACAGAACCTGGCTAGGGCTAGGTCTTTAAGGTCGACAGGTTGGGTAGGAGAGCAATCATTTTGGATTTGGTTAGGTAGGTGGTTAAATTAATTAGAGGACAGAACAGGTTGGGTTAGGGAGCAATCAATGGGGTTGGATCAGGTTGGGTAGGGGAGCACTTGTTAAGGAGAATTGAGATGTGTAACTTACACATCTCATGTAGCAACATGTAGCATACTCCTGTGCATGATTATCTAGAGATAAATTCACTGAGTTAAATAAGATTCACTCCCAAGTAAACATAGGACTGCATGCCTACAGTGCTAAAATCAATGGAAACTTTTCACAGTTTTCAGTAGAGTTAGGATTTTACATATAGCGGCTTTAAAATCTGTATGCTCTCCAGTTACAACAGAAAGTACATTTTATTATTACCATAACTGGTTAGATGACCAAATACCAGCAGGGAAACACAGACTCAAAGTCTTTTCCCTGGCTAGACTCCTATGTTAACTGCATCCCAACACCAAGAAATTTAGCAAAGTTTTTTCTAACATAATTGGGAGAACTTTGCTTGCTTAACTTTGCAAGACAGGCTGTCACTAAAGTCTCAGGAGTAAGGTCAAGTTTAAAAACTAGCAATTCTACTCTTAATAAAACGAGTAAGGAAATGTTTGCTCCTGTTTTGGTTTCCCCTCCAAAATATTAGATATTCCCTTAATACAAAAGCAGTGACAAAGGAATTCACAGTCATAGTAAAATCAACATTTTAAAATAATGAGCAATGAGCAACCAGGTCCAATTTTGCTGTTACTAGAGAAACTCTCCTTCCCTGTCTTCCAAACAATACCTCAGTTCAATTCACACCTCACTAGAAACCTGTTTAGTGTTAACAGCAACTTCAGTCTAGTTTTTTCCCTGCTGACAAACACAACCAATCATTTTACTATGTTACTTAAAAGGGAACATAGAAAGTTACTATGTTACTTAAAAGGGAACATAGAAAGGAAAAAGGAAAGAAAACAGGTGGCACTAATTAGAATGGTAAAGTGGTATATGGCAGACTGATTATGCCTGGCAGAAGACACACCGGGCCACCACCAGTTTTTTGTGGCAGGGCAGCATGTCCTGCCTCTTCCCATGTACCAATAGAGGAAGAAATCCCCCGGTGTGCATGGTATGCCCCAGAGTTGTGAGTGCGCACACACAACTCCAGGAAAGAAAGAGTTTGTTGTGCAGCGGCAGGCGGGGTGAAAAAATGCCCATTCAGCTTCACAGTGCCACAAAGTACTGTGGAGCCACATGGGGGTATTTTGTGTCCATGCTGGGACACCATAGGTGCTCATCTATGCATGGGCCCATCCCAGGCAAGCCACCAATGGGACGCACATTAAAAAAGGTAACACAGAAAAATCAGTGTTGCCTTAACGTGAGGTATTGGAGGCCCTAAAGTGGGCCAGGGCTACCCCATTCCCCTCCTTGGAACTGTGCAGCCACCAGAAAGGCAGGCTTGATCTTTGCACATCTGCTTGGACCACCCCCTTGCCCTTTCCTCCTCCTTGCATCACTGCACAAGAGAAAGGAAAAAGGAAAGAAAACAGGTGGCACTAATTACAGCATCAGATTGAAAATGGAATTGGAATGGATTCCCAAAGCTCTCCATTAAATCAAGCTGAAAACTACTACTGGGAATGGCAAGAACTCTGTTATGCAGGCAGATGCAAATACAGACTTACACACACATGTCTCTGCGCGCATAGCCATGCACACATGACTCATCCACCAGCAACGGCAGTTCAGAAATATACTCTTAAATTTAAATCTGCAAAAACATATCTATTGCATATATCTTCATGACTCTATTTTGTAGGAAGCCAGCCTAAATGATGAGGCAGGAGGCAGAAGAGCAAAAGATTAAAATCTTGTCCCTGCTAAAAATACTAAAAGATGGGCACAGACCAGAAATTTCCAGTTTGGGGTGTTCTCAACTCCCTGAATCCAGGTAACCCAACCCCCCGAAGCGAACCAGTCTGGTTTGCTTCTCCCCACTTAGAAACAGCATGTTAAAATGACTTCTGGGAGCAGAGGTTGTCTCCCAAGTCTGAGTGGGGGGCATATGTACCCCACCCCATTCAGACCAAGATCCTAGGAGGCTTCTGTTCCCCAGACCCCAGAGAGCCCACAAAACAACCAATCCTGTGGAGAGCAAGTTCTCTGCAACATCAGCTTTGGGCTCGCTGGCCTACCCAACACCCAACAGAAGATCCCATCAAACATCTAATCTTTCAGAGGGTGAACTCTCCACAGGATTGGCTTGGGATCTGTTGGTCTGAGAAGTTACGTAGCTTTTTATCATCCTACAAAGAGGTAAGAAGGATTTCACCAACATGAAGTGCAGGCGAGCAGTAAAACCATTGTCTGGATGTGCTTTCTGTCTGAGAACAATGATAGTAATATTCAAATGTACGAATAGCATGGGTTTGGATGATACTTACTAATTCAGGTACCCTACTGAAAAACAGAATCTGTGACTATTGATTTCATTTGTGCTATACTTTACTGTACTGAGGTAAAAGGATGTACAACCAAGGGCATTTCCGCACATCAGTAAAAATAGTGTTACGCCAGCTTAATGGCATAGCACTAAAACATATTGTGCCTTCCAGCTCCTCCTCACCTTTTCTGCTGTCTCAGCTTCGTCTGCGCCTTTTTGCAAGTCTCACCCTCCACAACTGCTGCTGCTGCTGGAAATAACGTAAGAGAGCAACACGCCTTACACGTGTCGTGCTTCTGCCTGTCACTCAATTCAGGCAATCAATCCCCTTTCTCCATGTTTTAAAGGTACAGCGATGCCCGCTCATTTTTTTTAATTCATACTTCTCCATTGAAATGTCTGTGCACAGAATCATAGATGCATAGTGCTTTTTGAACGCCACCGTTTATGGGATTACGAGTCCTTTGATACTTTTAAAAATTAATCTCATTTCTGATGGGGGAGAAGAAATTTTAGAGAGGCACACTTCGTTACAACTTTGTAAAAAAATTATTTTATGCTATCACCTGTACGTATGTCTATTGCCCCAGTAAGTTATCCATTTTTAAGAAGAAATTTCCATCCCCGGGAACAAGGGAGAGGGAGGTGGGTGTGAGGGCAGGATGAGGCAGGCGCCTTTAGCGCATTTGAGCCTCCATTCCTTCCCTCTGCAGGTTGTCTGCTGGTTGCTTTCTGGTAGATAGTGCTAAATAGGTTGGTGAATCCACTTTATGCGATTCCCGAACTTGCGCTTTAAAATGGAGGATGTAGCAAGCAGTTTGCTACCCAGGTGCTGGGTATGGGTGATGTCATGCTGAATGGCCGGAATTACTACATTAGGTAAACATTTCACTGTATTTAGCAGGTGCGAAAAAGCTCCCAAAGCTGCTGAATTTATTGTAAATCTTATCATTCTAAAGCAATGGTTTTCACCCCTGGGGTCCCAACCCCATTTGGGGCACCTGGCCCCATCTGTGGGATCCTCAGGTTGGTTGCCGCGGGCAGTGGAGTCCGCAAGCGGCGGCGGGCAGCAGCAGGCAGGGGTAGTGGCAGCAGCGAAGGAGCCATGGTAATGGCCGCCTCCACAGCACCCTGACTATTGTGCTCCTGCCCGCGCACATGTGCACACCAACCCTACTGCCACCGCAGTTAGGATCGCAGAGTCAGAGTGGTTGAGAATCGCTGTTCTAAAGGGTTCTTGGAAATAAGTGTTTGTCTTGCATTGGGGGGGGGGGATCATGCTTGTAGTTCTTCTTTAATTACAGCTCAAAACAAATGAACATATAAAATGCAGACAGTACCACAGTGTACTGTTTCCTGGAGAAAGCATCATTTAGCCAGACTAAACATTTGGAGAGATTTAACTGATTGTGAAGCAGAACTTAAGATTCCTCAAAGTACAGGTAAAAAACTGGATTGTTTTAGAAACAGTACCTGCCAGCATCCTCAAGTATTTTTTTTTACTTTCGGAGGTTCTTAAATAAAAGGCTTATGGGACAAACAGTTTATGGCTATGTAAGCCTAGTCTCATTATAAAAAATGGGGAGAAGAAGAAGAAGAGGATAAAGAGTTGGTTCCTATATGCTACTTTTCTCTAACAGGAGTCTCAAAGTGGCTTACATTCGCCTTCCCTGAGGTGGGTGAGGCTGAGAGAGCCCTGGTATCACTGCTCAGTCAGACCATCTTTATCAGTGCTGTGGTGAGCCCAAGGGCATCCAGCTGGCTGCATGTGGAGGAGTGGGGAATCAAACTTGGCTTGCCAGATTAGAAGTCCACACTCCTAACCACTACATCAAGCTGGCCCAAGAGGGCATGTTAGGCCATTTGTGCAAATCCAACTTCCTATCATTTCTGCTCTTGGCACCAGGTTAACCTGTTTCCCTTAGGATTGTGCAGAAGATTTAATGTGTTTGGTGCAGTCAGAGTCTAAGGGAAGATGAAGACAGCACCCTTAGGAGGGAAAGAAAGTCACATGATTAATCACTTATAGGGAAAAAAACACTTTTGAAAACACAATCCTGCTTTCAGCATGATGAAGAGGACTTTTTAAGCAGTTGCTTCCCACACTATCAACAAAAAAAAAAGTTGGCAAGACACTGAACTGAACAGTCTGGTGAGTGGGAGGTAAGACAGATCTCACTTCTACGAACTCCAGGGACTTTGGTGGACTGTCTTTAAGATATACACACTAGCATAATGACAAAATTGGGCACTTCACTGCTCTTATGAATGAATACAGGAAAAGAGGCACTGAAAATAAATATGGGGGAGGAAAGTATTTTAATTTTCTATAGCACCTTTCTTAGAAGCTCCCATGTTACTATGCAGACAGGAATAAATTGGGCCTCATGGTGTTTTATGAAGGGATTGCTGTAATTCCCACTATAAAAACCTTCAGCAAGCAACAGATTGCTGTAGGTCACCCTGTTTTCACTCAAATTATCTTTCAATCTGATTTCTAATGTAACCTTCCTCAAAGGAACAATATTCTTTCTTGGGATTCTTGTATAGGTGAAAGCATCTTCAGCATTGACAGGTGAACTGCTATTAAGCTATCTCTTAAACATCACATGTATTATTTTTCTCCCAACCTTTCTGTCACAAGTTCTAGTTAGCATTTCAAAGCCTTGTTGAGACAAGGAGTCCTCGCATCCAACTTCACTTCTTCCACTTACGAACATCTGCTTCTCCTATCCCACTACAAAACCGAGCTCATCTTCTCACAGAAATGAGCAAGGGCTTATTATTTTTAGATTACTGGCATGTCTTGCATGGGAGCTGCAGCCATGCTGGTTACCATGACAACATCATCACTTCTCAAGACAACGGCAAGAGGGTTGTCAAGGAAAATAAGCAGACAGGAATTAGAAAAGGAAAGTAATCGGAAAGTACCTAAACTGACAATGTTACTTCCATACCTATCTACTATATCAGTCTCTGTACTAGAAACTGTTCTGATCTAGTTGGCTTTTGAAATCTTTGCTGTTCTACTGTCAGGCCTCAAATTCCATCCTCAGAGATGCCTTCTTGCATGCTGAACATGGCAACTTTAGTGAGCAAAAGCTATTTCCCAATGCTTTCATCCCAGAGACTGCGCCATTTATGACCTTTGGAGCCTATAGTCTGGATTGTGGATAACGTGTAGAACCCTATAATGCCACTGCTAGTGAGAAGCAACCCATGCTGGTGCATGCACTGAATGGTACCTCTCATTGTCAGACCTTGCAAATGCATACTAGGAAAATCCCCTTCATGGTCCAGAGGCCACAGGAGCTGGCTTCAATGCCAGGTGATCCTTTTTCCTATAAAACAGAATAATGGGTTCTGCCTTCAGGATTATGGTCACAGCAGCACCTTAATTCACAACCCAGGACATCATGGACACAGCCAGCTGAGGGATGGCCAGCACTGGCTCTTTGCATTTGTGTTTTGTCTGGCCATTGATCAAGCACCTCAGGACAAAGAAGATGGCATATTTTTACAGGTCTGTTAATCACACAGTACATCCCTGTTCCTTAAGGCTGTGTGCCTGCGTGTCTATCTGGATTCTTGCACAGGAGTACAGAAAGCCTACAGCACACAAGTTCCCATCCGCACTGGCCCTAGCTAGTTTGTATGTGAGTTTTGTATTGACAGCCTAAATAGCCAGTCAAACAAGAGAACTAGAACTGGCCCTAATGATATCTCTACTCCACCATAGTGGAAACCAATGAGGAGAGGAGTTTGTGACTAAGGAAATTTACAGCAGTGACCCTGATCTTGAGAAGAACCAACATCTCCAGCTCTGCCATGCCAAGAACTTTTCTGACATAAAGTCTCCTGAGTCAGTTACAAAGTGTAGAAGGGCATTTCTACTTATGGACAAGTTGAAAAGAGCAAAAGTCCAGTAGTACCTTAAACATTAACAAAATGTGTGGTAGGATATGAGCTTTCATGAGTCACTGTTCACTTCTTTCGATACCCAATATCCTCTGAAGAAGTGAACAGCAACCCATGAAAACTCATAACCTGCCACAAATTTTGTTAGTCTTTAATGTGCTACTGGACTCTTGCTTTCTTCTACCACTATCGACAAACATGGCTACCCATCTTGATCTATCATTATGGACAAGAGCATTCTTCATACTTCTTACCATCCATCCAATTTTAGAAGTATTCTAAAAAAGAAAAGGGTTTTTTGTACCCTGTTTTTTACTACCAAAAGGAGTCTCAAAGCAGTTTATAATCACCTACCTTCCTTTCCCAGAGCAGACACCTGTGAGGTAGGTGAGACTGAGAGCTCTGAGAGAACTGTAACTGGCCCAATGTCACCCAGCAGGCTACATATGAAGGAGGAGCAGGGAATCAAACCCAGTTTGCCAGATTAGATGCCACCACTCTTAACTGCCACACTATATTTGCTCTGGAAGGCCTCACATCTTCATGAGTTTTCAACCACTTTACATTGAACTAAGAACCAAGGTGCTAGTAACACTGTTCAGTAGCAAATTGACACATGTAGACATGCATGTGAGAATGCACAAATTGAGCTGCACTTTCTCCTTGTAGGACACACCTTTAGAAACTGGCACTGCCCCTCACTCCAAACAGCTTGCATTATTTAATGAACATAGCCAAATAGAAATTTCAAGAGGTCATTCTCTCTAACCCCAGGGTGCTTCTGAAAAATGTATGTAATGTGGCATAACTTGAGCCTGTTTCCTGGATGGACATGTAAGACAATTAAGAGCTGCAGTCAGATCCCTGCAGGCTGGGCTTTGTTTTGCTTCTCTAACATGCATAGTAATCTGCAGCCTTGCTTGTCCTGAGCAGCTCTCAGCCTCGCTATTAGCCTGGCTGACCTCTGAAATCCTCAGCTTCTCTAAGCAGCCATGCATTAAATCCCAGATCCAAGAGTGGAAATAGACTTCATAAAAAGCTTACAGCCCTATTTATTGCAACTGCACTCATGACGGGTTCCGATGGCATGGCGTAATACTGCAGAGGCTTTACTTTCTCAGCCTCCAGGCCCAGACAGAGCAGGTGGCTACTGATGGAAGATGGCACAATCTCAGCATCTGTCTACCCTAGACACTGGGTAGTGTTTAAAAAAAAAAGAACAAATGAAAGCAAGATATCAGCATGCCAGTACTTAATCCCCACCATCACCACCAAGGGGGAATAGCACAAGTCTGTCTTGAAATGCTATAATTTGAGAGGAAATTCCCTCCCCGTTAATACCTGATGCTGAAGATTACAGTTACATAGCAGCAAGGGAAAGGCATGCTGTACCTGCTCAGAGAGATTGTCATCTTTTTTTCTTTATGTGCTTCAGTTTTGGGCCCTGGCACTGAAAGCATGGATACAAAAAAGCCCTCTGTGTTATGCATTTTATATTAAACACTTCATGAGATTCACTTGCATTCATTAGAAAAGGTACAAAACATAGTTTATGGTTGGTGGAAATTGCAACCCTGTATTGAAACTGCTGCAGTCTTGCTTCTAGGTAACTACAGGGGAAGGAATTCAGTTTCAAGCATTGGGCCACCGGGGATGCAGAGAGCTCAGGGAAAGCTATGAACAACTAAAAGCTGAGGGAAAGCTATCAACAACTAAAACAACCCAAAAAGGAAAGAATGAAAAGAAACACTACCTCTCCCCGCAGGTTAACACTCTTGATAGTTCTGAATATCCACCAATTCTGAATGTACACATATTTGCATGAAATCATCTGTACTCTTTGCAATCACAGCATTGTAGTTCAACAGCCGTGGTACAAGATGCTGTCGGGTGTGAATAAATTGGAAAAACTAGCAAGCGAGGAGGCTCAATAGAAAGGAAGAACAGCATTTGGTATGGTAATAGGGGGATGGACTGTGTGTGTGTGTGTGTGTGTGTGTGTGTGTGTGTGTGTGTGTGTGTGTGTTTGAGAGAGAGAGAGAGAGAGAGAGAAAGAGAGAATTTTTTATCTCTGCAGGGGGCCAATGAGCCATAAAGAATAAAAACTCTGAGCATATTTTGCTTTATGAACAGACAGATGCCTTTAAAAGGCAACAACAGGAAAATCACAAAGCTAAACAGTGAAGTAACCAAGGGCTTCTCAGCATCCCTGTGGAAAATCTAGAGGAAGTCTTATCCTGTGCACGTTCCAGTCAGTCAGAGACCAAATCACAAGACCGATCAGCTAGCACTTCAAGCAGTCTGGCTGAATAACAGAGTCTAAATCAGGAAACCCTGAGACCAAGTATTTGTGTACAAAAGAGAGTCTCTCTCTCTTTCTCACTGTATACACACACACATGTAGACAGACAGTGGTAGAGCCTCATGCCAATTCCTGTTGCTGTGCTGATATGTATGCAAAATAAATGGTGCTTCTCTCCAGAGAAAGTGGCTAACCACAAGTCCCAGACAAGAACTGAGAGCATATGGGTCAAAGCTGTTATCAGTGCTATCCTGCTGCAATCAAATGCCTTTCCACAGCTACAGTTTTGGATTACACACGAGTAGTCCTAAATGTTGAGTCCCAAGGAGGGGGGATACCTACCATAGGGTAAAAACCAGAAATGAGATGTGTTCACCAACCACAGGCATCAAAACCTTTGAATGACAGGTCAAAAAAACATTACCCTTACTCCAAAGCATAAAGGGACCCAACTGGCTCACAGGAAAAGGACATCCAGCTCCATCCTATCCAGAAAGGTAGTATGGGAAATACTAAACAGTAGCTATTTGCTTCATTCAGGCAGTCATATTCCACTCAATGGGGTGATACATTTCCCATCAACAAAACATTACACTCCCAAGTGTTGGGAAAATGCAGTCTCTCCAACAGACAAACTATCTGCAGGAAAGACAATGGGGTTCCCTGCCATGAGTAAGATCCAAATCACACTTGAACTTTGAAACATTTTAATGATCATTCAGAATGTTTTCTCTGCTTCAGGTAATGAATACAGCCATTATTAACAAAGCAAGCTTTTCACACTTTAGACTCCAGCACCCGCTTCTCTAGCCTGGCTTATGTGTCCAGGCCTGCTGCATTATTTTGGTTTACCAGGCATCTTTGCTATTGGATTAAAATATTTCTATCATACTTCGTAATTTGCTTGCTCAGTGGTTCTTATCATGCTTGTAATCAGTAAAAAAAAAGCATCCTAGAAGCAAAGATGATGATGATGATGATATCTTGGATGCTGGCTAATGAGTGGCTCATAGTGGTCCCGGAGTGCCATCTCTTCCTCTCCACATTGCTTATTCTCCTGCCACATTTCCTTCATGGTCCAGATCTCTGGTCACCAGTAATTCTGACATGATTGAGTAAAAGCTCTGTCACTTCCATTAAGGCTGGTTTCTGGAAGTCTTCCCCTCCCAATCCCTAGAGGTAATACCTTGTCCTCCTTTGTTCCCTCTTTTGTTTTGTTTTACTATAAGCGTAGTATTCAAAACAGGTGAAAATGATCATATTCACACAATCAGTACTTGGCAATGGGAAACAAAATCAACATGGAGATAAAGAAGCCTGTCAGCCACAGCTCAGGGTGGGGTTCAAGGGTGTTATGCTGCAGTTTTCTTTCCAGTTTTAAAGGACAGACATTCCCACATAGATACTTGCTTCAACACTCAGGGCTTTTCTACACGAAGCTTTGCTAAATTCAGCGTCATGCTTACCATCCGAAGACGCTATATTCCGGCCGCTCCGCATGACGTCAACCTCCTGTGTCTGGCCAGCAAACTGCTTGCTACATCCACCATTTTAAAGCGCGAGTTGGTGAATCCCGAAAAGTGGATTCACCAACCGAAAAAGTCCTATCCCCTGGCAAACCACCTGCCCACAAACAATGGAAAGGAGGTTTGGAGGGGGGGGGGGAAACAGAGACCCAACAGAAGAGATATGAGCAATGAAGCTTCATCCCCATTGATTGCTGTGATTATACTACATGTGGGTATTCCCATTTATGTAGCCTTGCGATGTAGCACTATCTACACTTGACACCAAGCCACAGCTGTGCTGTGTGACAGCAGTGGCACAGAGCCCAGGGGCACAATATGGTATAAGCCAGAGACGATTATATTGTGTCAGAGGAAACTTTCCTTTCTTGTACCCAGTTTTACTACTGACAAAAGGGTGGCGACAGGACATTTAAGGGATCCAAAGAGAGAAGCGTATGTGGGAAAACTCCCCCCCCCCCAGTCCACTATCAGGGATAGGCACACTGGGATAAATGCCCGACTCAGCCACAATAATGTGTGCATGATAGCCTACAAGCAGATTGTTGCCCATCAGCCTAAATACATCACCAGCTGAAGGCATAAATCACACCTGCACATTGTGCTACACGGCTAATGCACAGCATTCCCCATGAGGCCTCTGTAGTCTCATTAAAAACCTCGAGGGAGAGAGATTCCATATCCTGCTGAGCAAAATTTGTTCCGGTGAGTTCCAGCTGCAGCAACTGCTGTACAAGGAGAAAGGATGAGCAGCTGATTCCTAGTGGTGGGCAAGCCAATGTCACAGCCAGAAGATGAACTTACGGAGATGTTTCCTAGTATCTCTGGGGTCTCTTCCTCCCATTCTGTCACCACTGAATATTTCAGCCGAGCAACTGAATGATGCAGTAGCTAAAAACAGCCCCAGGAAGCCATTCCTGAGTAAGAGAAATAATACCCATTCGTTGCCTTTCTGCTGCAGGCTCCTAAAGGGCAAACTGCAGGCTTGTTTTTTGTTTTTGTTTTTCATTAAAAGTGCAAAACAGTTTTAATGGACTCAGCGTCCTACATCTCAGGGCAATGGAGGGCACTTGCCTTGCGCTGTTCTCCTACTGTCCCCAAATGTCACACAAGCTGCATGCCTCAGACTTCATTATTCCGAGATGTCACTTTTGACCTCCCCATCAGTCTTGGCTGAATACAGGACCTGCTTGCAGGAAAGACAGGGGTGTTTTTCTCATACACTTGAGCTGGGCAACATGGCTTCTTTTATTATGCCTCTCAGGCCCATGAAAGTAAATTGCCAAGCTACAGTCAACCTTTTATTTCCAAAGTCACCCCAACTTAACAATTTACTCCCTCACCTCTGAATGCTAATAATTATTGATTATAATCAGGATAATTCCAAGTATTATCTATTATTATTTCACGTATTCCATCTTCACACTGCCCTTCTGCCAAAGAGGTCAGGACGACATGTTTCCCTCCATTTCCATCTATTTAGCCTCATAATCACTGTTTGATAGGTTAGGCTGAGAGAGAATGTGTTGGATCCATATCAGCTTTTACTCTTAATCTTACTCAGTTCTTTTGTCTTATTACATGTGGCTTTTGTCCATGAAGATCCCATAATCGATCAGAGCAAGGCAGCTCCCAATCAGAGGAGGAGGAGGAGGAGGAGGAGGAGGAGGAGGAGGAGAGTTGGTTCTTATATGCCGCTTTTCTCTATCCAAATGAGTCTCAAAGCAGCTTACAGTCGCCTTCCCTTTCCTCTCCCCACAACAGACACCCTGTGAGGCAGTTGAGGCTGAGAGAGCCCTGATATTACTGCTCGGTCAGAACAGCTTTATCAGTGCTGTGGTGAGTCCCTGTGGAGGAGCGGAGAATCAAACCCGGCATGTCAGATTAGAAGCTGCCACTCTTAACCACTACACCATGCTGGCTCTTGGTATAGAGCAATAGCAAGGTTGCATAGCAACTCACCTTTTCAGAGCTGATTGAAACGGAAGGAAAGCTTTGGGTAAGATGCATCTTGGAAACTTCATGGATAAAGAAAAAAGAAAAAAAATGGATATCTGTTGCAAAGGCTATGAAGAGCCAGTCGTAAAGCAAAGGCTGAATATAACTTATACAGGAACCACAGAGGTTTCATACTGAATACCCTCCCCCCTCCTGCATTTTCCTCCTTCACCCTGCATCCCCATTCATTCTCAGAGTTTTGGTTTGCCATCTGCAGCATGGTAAGCAACATACAAAGCATGGTCAGCAACAGACATAGTACATACATGATCCACACTGCTTGAGGTGCTGTGGTAGTGGGTCCCAAAAAGCAGAGTAAATTTAGAAATGGATTCCCTTCAAAATGTTCGAGAACCACTGACCATTGGTGAGATAAAATGTCTCCTTATGAGCTAAGTTCAACTATGTCCCTTTAAATGTGCATAATCAGTCCTCATAGATCTAGGACCAAAGAAAAGGGTGTTAAGGCAGAAGGTACATGTCCTGGGAGTGCTTGAGGCCAGCAGTTCAACCCTTAGAATTTAAACACTAACCCTCCATTTCCAAGGCTTCTGCCACATTTCTGATCAGAACTTCTATTTGTGGTACCCCCAGTCAGACTTAACAAGCTTAGCCTATACCCCCACCCAAACCTGTATAATTTTACTGCTCCTCAATTTACCCAGATTTCCTGGTCCACTCCACCATACTGCAGAATTTACATTTTTGTTAACTGGATCCTCCTTCTTCCCCTTCTTGAAGTTGGGGACAACATTTGCCTGCCTCCAATCTTCTGGCACTTTCCCTGTTCTCCAAGAATTGTTAAAAGTAATGGAGAGAGGCTCAGAAATTAATCTGCAAGTTCTTTTAGTACCCTTGAACGCAATTCACCTGGCCCAGAAGACTTTGTTACATTTAAAGAAACTAGGTGTTTATGGACTATCTCTACAGTGACCCTAGGCCACAACTCCCATCCCTCATCACATGAACTGATTTGGCCATGTTGAACATGATTCCCCTCGCAAGAGAAGACTGAGAAATAGGAATTGAGCATTTCAGCCCTCTCTTCATCACCTGTTACAGTGTCACTTTCTTATGGTCCTACCCATGTCCATAATCTTTTTCTTATTTTGACTATAACTAAAGAACCATTTTTGTTGTTTTTAGCATTTTTTGCTAGCCTAAGCTCTAACACTCTCACTATGGGCATCATTACAGACTGTTTTATGTATTGTTCTCTGTTATGATGTAAACCGCCCTGAGCCTCCAGGGAGGGTGGTATATAAGTATGATAGATAAATAAATAAATAAATAAATAAATAAATAAATAAATAAATAAATAAATAAATAAATAAATAAATAAATAAATAAATCAGTTATTTGTTTATATTCCTACTTGGTTATAAGGTTCTCGTTCCATTTCCTGAATGAGACTTTTTTATTACTCAATTCTTTTGAAAGCTGCTTATGGAGCCACCCTGGTTTCTTTAGGTTCCTCCCAGTTTTCCTTCTCAAGGAAATTGTCTGTGATTTTCCCTTCAGTATTGACACGAATTAAGGTGTAGGCTGCACTGCAATCCCAGTACGTCTTCCCAAGCTAGGAGATAAGGAGGCTTGCAGCAAAGGAGAGGTAGGCCATAAAACTCAGCATCAAAGCATTGGCTACAAAGGTTTAAAAACACCAAGAAGGGGGGGGGGGGAGATGAAAACTGGAAGCAACTTTCCATGACTAACCTGGAGGTGATTCTGACACTCTGCTGCCCCTAAGGACTTATTCCCTGCTCCTCATCCTGGACAGGGTTTGTCCGAGTAGAGTTCGTGGAATTTTTTGACCAGAAGAGGGGCCTTCGCATCCTCCACATCCACCCACTTCTTGGTGAAATCAGGGAACTCCTTCTGCCAGATATTGTAAGCATTTCCTCTGGATCCTAGAGTCTAATATTCTGGACAGCTCATATAGGGCAGTAGTCCCTAACCTTTTTATCACCGGGGACCACTCAACGCTGGGGACCACTCACCGGGGACCACTCAACGCCTTTTACTGAGGCCCAGGGGGGGGAGTTTACTCCTCTACTCTCAACCACTGCCCTAACGCTCTCTGATCGCTATGGTAATGTTTAAACATCCCTTCAAAATAAGATACAGACACACCACAACAATGAACATAAGGAACATTTTATTTTCATGGAAATTTTAACTCATGACAATGACAAATCAATGGGAACCCTGAGCTTGTTTCTCTGCAACGAGATAGTCCCATCTAGGAGTGATGGGAGACAATGTGTGTTGTAAAGGGCCGAAGTGTGTTGTAAAGGGCCGGGGGGGGGGGTATGAAGTAAAGGGCCGGGGGGGGAAGGCGTCCTTCGCGGCCCACCTCCAATTAGTCAACGAGCCACATGTGGTCCGCAGCCCACAGGTTGGGGATCGCTAATATAGGGTATCGTCCTCCACCATGATGGGGGGAGGTGCTGAGGGATGACACTTATCTGCAAGGGGGTCCGGTTTCAGAAGGAACACCAGGTGAACCTTCCGGAAGGAGGGAGGCAATTCCACCCTGACCCCAATCTTACTTAGGACTTCAGTTATTTGGAAGGGTCCCACAAACTGGTAGTTGAGTTTTTTGCTATGGCATCAGTTTTTTAGGTGCTTTGTGGATATGAACACCACGTCCCCCACCTGGTAACAGGGTTCGGGTGCCCACTTGTGATCAGCCCATTTTCTGTAGTCAGCTTTAGCCTTGGCCAGGGCTTCTGACTCTTCTTTCCACACCTCTCAAACCCGCGAAGCCCAATCTACTACCCCTGGGGGTAAGCTGGTCTGGTCAGCCAGTGGAGGCTCCAGGGATGGGAAAGGCCATGGGGTGTAGCCGTTCACCACCTCAAAGGGGGATAATCCCATACTCAGGTAGGGGGCATTGTTGTAGGCATACTCTACTAGGGGCAATAGGGAGATCCAGTCATCCCAATGATAGTTCAGAAAGCATCTGAGGTACTGTTCCAGCACCTGGTTAACATGCTCCATCTGCCCATTTGTAGCTGGATGGTAGGCGGTGCTCAAAGCCCATGTGACACTAGCCAGATCTAACAGAGTCCCCAAAACTTGACAATGAACTGGCTGTCCCTATCACTAATTATCTTGTCTGGGAAAGTGTGCCATCTCAGGACGTGTTGTACAAACAGCTCTGCCAGGTGCTGGGCGCTAGGCAGAGATGTGCAGGATACAAAGTGCGCCTGTTTTTGAGAACAGATCCACCACCACCCAGATCACCATCTTCCCTGAGCTGGTGCGGGGGAGGTCTGTGATAAACTCATGGATCACTTCCGAGGGCCTGTTGGGGACATCTAGGGGCTTGAGTAGACCCGGGGGGTTTCTTGCAATTTGTTTTGTAGTGATGCACGCTGGGCAATGCTTTACGTAATTTTCCACATCTTTCCTGAACTGAGGCCACCAGAAATGTCTGCGCACTAGACCATATGTTTTCATAAATCCAAAATGTCCTGCTGCCTTGCTGTCATGGCATACTTCCAATATTTCCCTATGGAGAGAGGTGTGAATGTATACTTTGCCATTGTGGTACCATAACTTATTGTGTTCTGTCATGGAACTCTTGAGACTGTCTAGATCAGGGTTGGAAGCTAGGGCCCGGCAGAAGCCATTGGGAGTCTGCCCCTTTAGGTCATGAGTGGCGAGAATTGAACAGAGTATCTACCCTCAACTCTTTTTCACAGTTGTGTTGAGTTAAGCGTCCACCAGAAAGTTGGAGTGGCCTGGAATGTGGCTTAGAGTAAAGGTGAACCTAGAGAAAAACTCCGCCCTCCTTATTTGCTTGGCACTGAGCCGGTGGGGTTTTCAAAGGACCTCAGCGTTTTTATGATCTGTCCAAACCTGAAAAGGCTCCCTTGAGGTTTCTAAGAAGCGCCACTAGGCCGAAAGGGCCATTTTTACAGCCACAGCTTCTTTTTCCCAGATGGCCCAATTCCTCTCCGCTGGAGTGAATTTGTAGTACAGGTAAGCACACGAACGCAATTTCCCATTTGCATGTTTCTGTAACAACACCCTGCCCACCACTGAGTCCAAAGCATCTACTTGGATGATAAAGAGATGGGTTGCATCAAGGTAGGCCAGCACTGGTTTGCTGGTAAATAAGCGACTGAGTTCCTCAAATGGCCGGATGCACTGCTCACACCAGTGATGCACCAGGCTTTCTAGATGCCTCTTCCCTCCCTTTTGTTTTGAACCGGTCTGTGAGTGGGAGGGCCACCTGGGTGTACCTGGGTAAGAAATCTCTGTAGAAATTAGTGAATCCGAGAAATGCTTGGAGCTGGCGACTGGTGCATGGGAGGGACCCAAACCAGGACATCTTGCAATTTGGCAGGGTCCGTTTGAATACCCTCCACAGACACACGGTACCCCAGATAGTCATCTTTGTCTTCGTGGAACTCACATTTGGGCAGCTTGTTATCACTAGGCATCCTAAGGACCTCTCGCACCAGGGGGACATACTCCACCTCATTTTTGCTATAAATCAATACGTCATCAAGTTAAACCACCAGCACCACCACCACCCCAATACAACAAATCATGCAACACTTAATTTATGACATTCATGAAAATTCCCAGCAAGCCACTTAACCCGAATGGCATCATGAGATATTCGAACTGTCCCCTAGGTGGTCAGGCCTCCAGCAGGTAGTGAAGCGACAATAACCCCAAGGGCGGATGACAGCTGTGGCGGCCACTGAGGTTGTAGCAGCAGGGGAGGAGCGTGGCTGTGTATGCCACTGAGCCACCCTGGACACTTAGCCACCCCGGATGGTCTGGTCCCAATCCCAGCCCCAGGGCGCCTGGGTATAAAGGGGCCCTGGGAGATGGCCGGGGAGTGCCCAGATAGGGCACAGTGAGAGGGATTCTGTGGTCCACGATGCCCCCTCATATGGGAGAAGACGCCACTCTCTTGCCCAACTTGCCATGTAGACTGGTGGACATCCTGAAGGGTCTCCGACCTAGAGGCCCCCCTGGTCTGGGCCCGGCTTATTCATCTCAGGAGGGCCAGGTGATCGGCAGACTTGACTCTCCCCATCTTAGAACAGCTCCAATTGACCCCCCACAGATGACTGTACCTTTCTGGGTGAATGGACTTGGGATACTATTATGAGCCTTATGGAAAGGTGGTATAGAAATCAAATAAAATCAAATAAATAAATAATTACTCTGAGCCTAGGCACGCTAACAACCTATGGGCGGTGCTTGACTGACCAGGACTGGCGTGGAGGAAGAAACCCTCAGGCTTGGGATTGTAGCAGCGATTGTAGCAGCAACTCCCAGTGCCCGCCCAGCTGCCCCCTGCTCTGCCATGTCTGCTCCACCCCGATCGAACAAGGGGGAGCAACTCTCTTTTTGGCATGCCTCCACCATTTCAATCGATATTTGAGCAGTATATAGTCCATGTAAATCCTCTACCAGAGAGTTGAGGCAATGAATTTTTGCTATCTATCCTGGCTCACAAAACTCCGTCACAAGTCCTCGGAATAGACCAATACTGGTCTTCGTCTTGCACTAGTGGGCCAGTCTTTAATAAGTGCCATATGCGATGCTCTGGGTCTGTAAAGCAGCATTCCTTGATCCCAGCCCAGCCGGCTCGGTTGGCTGGGTCAGTCCAATGAAGGTCCAGATCCCTCAGCAATCCCATGTACGGGCGTTACGGGGTGTCGAAGGACTCGCAGAGAGTAGCTGGGGCTCACCCTCCTCTCCTACCACTGGGGGCCTGTCTCCTGGTAGTTCCACCCAAATCGTGTCTGTCGGTACTGGATCTTTCCCAGGTTGGAGAGGGCCCATCCGTCCTGCCTCCATTTCTCTGTTCATGGGGTGATTCTCCACGGCACCTTTCTCGCCGGGAGCCACCATGCCAACGAGGTGCACCTTCAGGTCCGAAGATTCCTCCAGGTTGCCTCCGGGCAGAGTGATCAGCCTTGTGCCCTCTTCTGCAGCCGCTGCCATGGCAGGTGGGGCATGTAGGTATCAAGGGCTAGCAGGAGGAAGGGCATCTCTGTCAAACTGTCATGAATCAAGGTGTAGACTGTGCTCGACTCAGTCCACCAGATCAAATCCTCAAGACTCAGGAGAGGCTGAAGTCATAGTATCTTTAATAGCGAGATTTTACTAGGCATTTACCGCAAACACATAGTAACTTTGAGAACAGGAATCTTGACAGGGGACAAAAGGGGCTGATACCTTATATAGGTTTAGGGGGCAGGGGGGGGATTTGGCAGGACAGTGTGTTCACATAGGATGGACCTTTGATCTAAGAGGTGCGAAAAGTTACAGCAGACATCCTTTCCCAGGCCAGGAAGCTATTGTTGAGCCAAACCCAAGAACACCTTCCCAAGCTAAGAGATAAGGAGGCTCGCAGGAGAGGAAAGGAAGGCCATAAAACTCAGCATCAAAGCATCAAAACATTGGCTGGGTCGCACTCCCAGCCCCTCCCGCACTTCGTCTCAGCGCTAGACGGCCCCACCAAAGGGCCAGCCTCACTCCCTCCCTCGCCATGGAGCCCACCCCTGGTGCCTGCCGCTCCCCTCCGTCTAGCCCTTGCCCTGCTGTCTCAGACTCAGATGCGAGCAGAGGAGCCCACGTGAGCCACAGGCAACCAGAGCCAAAAGACAGGGAGGTGCAGCTACCCGCCCACCTCTCCCTCGAGCCCTCTCCCTGCATGCTACATCCCACCATCACTCGCTATGTCCAGTCACTATGAGGGGCCCTGTGCTTCTTCCCGAGATGGGAGGAACGGCCAGGCCTGGGAGGGAGGAGGTGAGAAGGATGGAGGAGTCCCCCGGGCACTGGAGGGGAGGGAGTTCGAAAGGCATCTCCAAGCGCACCTGCCCCTGATGCAATGGGGCACCCCCCAGTCCTGAGGCCCCTGAGGCCCCTGAGGCATTTACCCTCTCTTACACATTCCTCTGTTGACCCACCCTCTGCAGGAGCCCTCCGACCTGCCAACCCCTTTCAAAGCCCATTTTTACAATGAGTTTTGAAGCTAGTATGTAAATAAGTAACTAGTATTGGGAAAAGAGTAGCCAGTATCACTGAACCCTTCTCAAGGGCCACAGCAATGAGTAAATATAGTTGCAGCCTATTCAATTCCCAATCAAGAAAT
This sequence comes from Paroedura picta, assembly GCF_049243985.1. Taxonomy (NCBI): domain Eukaryota; kingdom Metazoa; phylum Chordata; class Lepidosauria; order Squamata; family Gekkonidae; genus Paroedura; species Paroedura picta. Next base: position 105,889,267 of record NC_135371.1, on the reverse strand, counting down.
AAACATAAGGATAAGAATAACAGCAGTGACTAGTTCATACTAATAAACAGGCAGACTACATAGAAGAAAAGACAGAAGCAGAATAAAACACAAGAAATCAGAACATTTGATAAAGGTTAAAGGTTTCCTATCTGGATGCTACTAGGTAGTCTCAAAAGATTCTGTTATGCAAACACAGAAACAGCTGTTCTTCTTGCACATAAAATAACCTGCACTTTCTATGATAGAGGTGAGTCAACCTGTATGGCTGAGAGACCAGGATTGTTATCACACTCAGTACAGTCAAGCCACACAAAACAGATTTCCAGTTTATCTCCCAAACCTCATATCTCAACTTAACCTCCGTCCCTAAATAGTTGCAGAATGCTCCAAGAATGCTGGAGTAGGTCATAGGGATCCATATCACTACAATTTTAGCCCATCTACACTGGTTTCCAATTTGCTTCTGGGCAGAATTCAGGGTGCTACTCTTGTCTTTCAAAGCCCTATACTACAATTCTCATGATTTTAATAATTTTAAAATGTGGTTTCATTATATACATTTTAAATTGTCAGCCATCTTAGAGGTCCTTATAGGGGCAGAAAGGTGGCATACAAATTTTGTAAACATATAAAATAAACAGAAATGTCGCACATAAATTAAATCTGTGGCTGTTGTAAGAAAGGGGAGAGAGGGTTTCAAGGTGAACCCTACATTTTATCACTACTCGTAGATTAATGGGGTAATTTAACGACATTAGTACATCAATAATTGCAACTGTAAAATGATCCAATTGATAGTCCACTCGCAATTGGTGTTTTTTTATTCATTCATTTACAGATCCACTACAAAATTCATCAAAGCTGGCTTGCTGGCTAACCAAGTAGCCTTCAATTAAACCATTTAATGCAGTGGTTCTCAACCTGGGGGTCAGGACCCCTTTCGGGGTCGAACAACCCTTTCACAGGGGTTGCAGAAGGGCGAGCAACTTGGCCTGCCAGGCACCATCCACACAACAGCCTTGTGGGGTAGATTGAGAAAGAGCATTGGTCTGTCTGGAGCAGCGGAAAAGAGCGAGATCAGCATGGTGGGACAAGAGGCAGAACTGAACTTAGAAACCCCAGGGGGAAAAAACAATTTATATACAATCATGGACAATGGATCTTCACCCCATTGGTCAGTTTCAGTTTAATTTCTGTGAAAGAACACTTGCATAATTTTATGGTTGGGGGTCACCTCAACATGAGGAACTGTATTAAAGGGTCGTGACATTAGGAAAGTTGAGAACCACTGATTTAATGGGAAATTTGTTGAGTTAGTGGCTGCCTCGCAGTTCCAAGTATACCTGTTTATTAGTTTTTTCCTAAATCAGTCAATCTAGCCTTGGGGCTGGATTTAATACTCATGTACTTATAACCCAAATTGAGGGGGGGGCTAAGATATTACATTTTCAAGCACTAACTGACTAAAGAATTAAAATTTGTGCTTGAAACAACATAACTTATTTCAAGCACAAATTTTAATTCTTTAGTCAGTTAGGTAAAAGTATCCCCTGTGCAAGCACTGAGTCATGTCTGACCCTTGGGGTGACGCCCTCCAGCATTTTCATGCCAGACTCAATACGGGGTGTTTGCCAGTGCCTTCCCCAGTCATTACCGTTTACGCCCCAGCAAGCTGGGTACTAATTTTACCGACCTTGGAAGGATGGAAGGCTGAGTCAACCTTGAGCCGGCTGCTGGGATTGAACTCCCAGCCTCATGGGCAAAGCTTTCAGACTGAATATCTGCTGCCTTACCACTCTGGGCCACAAGAGGCTCTTCTTTAGTCAGTTAATATCTGTTAATAGCAACCAAACTGTTTCTTTTGTTCCAGATCAAGCCATTTGTTAGAACACCATGGTTTTCTTTCCTACTGCTGCAATCACATGTTATGTGATGTTCTTTGTCTCCTTGTCCCTTATCATTGGTTCTTGGAGGTGGACAGAGACAGCCAGTAGGTGTGAGCTGGAGATGGCTTCCCAAGAATGAGTGCAACCAACACATCAATCAACTCTTGGTCTAAAGAGTTAGCCAAGACACCATCTGAAAAAGACTTTTGGAAAAATTACGAAATACACGCCCCCCTCTCTCACTACGTAGTTTTTTGCTGCACTGCAATGTCTGACTACATCCCATTCTTTGCAATTCGGGCCTGCTGGTTCTAGTAGGCACAAATTGGTAGGTTCTAGAAGGCACAATGAGTATGATAAGCTGGGAATACATTATCCAAGGAATATGCTGATTTTGACTAGGAAATCCTTAATGATTTAGAGGTGCATTACCTCAGCAATCATCTTCTTCTGTTCGCTGTATGAAATCAGTCAGCCAGTCATCTCTGGTCACTCAAAATCAGTATCTCTGAAGAGCTATGGTCATCAACATTATACAATGAAGCCAAAGCCCTGAGCAACATCTAACAATCATGCCAGGAAAGCATTTTATAGTTGTACTACAGTTAAAATAACTTATACCCTATTTTTTAATATTTTAAATGTGATTCTTCTATTGTTGTTACTAATTCTGAAATTGGAACCACAATTAATTCAAGGAAAGAGCTTCCATCATTGCTGTCCTAGAGCCCAATTCACTGGGGAATTGTCTTGCAAAAACCTTAGTGACACAAAGTCATACAAAAGCACAGTAGAGTCCCTTGGCTTAAAATGACTTCACAAGACCTGTAAAAAAGGATTATATGCTTTTATCAAGCCAATTAACCAAGACCACAATGATTAACCAAAAGGAATTTGCCCTTAAGCTGTGAATATGTTCATCTAGTAAGTTTCCAGTGTGCTTTTTTCCATATGCTTTCACTGTTGAGATGCTTAAATTAGAACTGTTATCAGAACTCTCCTTCCTCAACTCACAAAAAAGTAGAGTTTGAAATCTCCCCTCTTCAACAGAAAGGCTACCTACAAAACTGCCCCCAAAACTACTTTCTTCACCATCCCATCATGAAAATCTATTTTTTTAATTAACATCTTCTATGACATTCGAAGAGCCTCTTGTGGCGCAGAGTGGTAAGGCAGCCGTCTGAAAGGTTTGCCCATGAGGCTGGGAGTTCAATCCCAGCAGCCGGCTCAAGGTTGACTCAGCCTTCCATCCTTCCGAGGTCGGTAAAATGAGTACCCAGCTTGCTGGAGGGTAAATGGTAATGACTGGGGAAGGCACTGGCAAACCACCCCATATTGAGTCTGCCATGAAAACGCTAGAGGGCGTTACCCCAAGAGTCAGACATGACTCGGTGCTTGCACAGGGGATACCTTTATGACATTCTAGGCAAGGATTAAGAACATATGAAACTTCCTTATATGGTATCTGACCATCATTCTTTCTGGTCCTGTACCATCTACGCTTTGACCCAAAGAGCTGGGCTATCCCTTAGAAATGAATTTTATCCTCATTGATTGCTGTGTGTGTTTCTCCCCCCCCCCTGTATTTTGCTATATTGCTACATAACTACCAATTGTTCCACTGATTACACCATTCACACCAAATAGAGCTGGGTTACAGTTAGGAGTTGGACAATCTCTCCTTCTTGGTAGTATGCTACACACTGTGCAACTCAGTTGTTAAAAGTAGTGTAGTAATACTCCATAGTTTTCACTTGCAAGAAGAACCAACAGATGGCATTAAGCCCAGTGAAAGAATAGCTTGGAAGAAACCCCTCCTTCCTCTTTGTTTTCTCTGCTTCACTGCTCTTAAAACAATCAGCAGTTCATTATGACATAGAATATTTTATATGCTAAAATGTTTAACTATATGATATCACTCCTGGCTCCTTGACAAAAAAAGTCAGAATTTCCCAGCACTCTTATAACTGAAATCAAATCATTTATCAACAATATTCAGAACCCAGAACAAAAAAAGAAATCATTATTACACTGATGCAAATGAAGGAAAGATGTTACACTGGGGATGGAGGGAGGGAATTACGGATTAGAAACCTTCCCCTGTCACACAGAAGACCAAACACCAAGGATTTCTAGGAGTCTGAAAATACAGAGTATGTAAAATCCTCCCTCAGAACTTCTGTTACCACACCCCCTGCTTTATCAAGCACAGGATTTCAGAAGGCTATCCAGAAGTCACTTCACTTTAATGGCTTGGACTTAAAAAAAATAAAGTACATTTACAGATGCTTTTGCTATGCCCCATTCCATTCTATGCACATTTCCGCAGAAGTAAACAACACTATTCAGAGTGATTTGCTTCTAGGTGGTATCTCAGGGTCTTGGTCATTGAATTTACTGAGTAAAGTCTATCACTGGCTCATGGAACAAGATCACAAACTCTCACTTGCCCAATGCTAGCTATATCCAGCAAGCTGTCAGCCCCACTGATTTCACCAAGACTTACTTGTACCTGAAGCAATCTAAGAATGTACCCATAGAATAATGAAAGGAGAGATGGCAAAACAGTGGATACACCAGAACAATAATTCAGAACAGAAACTGAGCGGGGTAACACAGGAGGACTTCCTTCATAGTTGCATAGCTGATGGGAAGTTCATCATGGTGGGGAGGGGGGAGGAGACTGCACAGGAAAAGAATTTGGAAAGATTTTGTTACTAAAAGATACCAGGCCTACATTTATAATACTGTAAATGCCACAGGCTCCAGTTTTAACGGAAGTGATCCTTTGAACACCAAATGTGTGGGGGAGAGTATGCTGGTGTCCAGCACTGATGAGAATGAAGGAGAAACAGCACTACTGCCTATTTCATCCGCATCCCCATTGCAATATGGAGCCCAAAGCCTTTCCTATCTCATCCATTCTTCATGCAGTGTTTCGGCAATGGCAACTGCAAAGTCATGGTCAGCAGCTTCAGCTTCCCTTCCCAGTCAATGGAAAGCAGCTGACCTACACGGGAATGGAAGGTGAAGATCCGCAGCAAGCTTTGGTGAACTGCAGTAACACTAAGGTGACCAGATTGTCCCACTTTTGGAGGGACATCTGGGGGCACCTGGCAAATTGTACTTATGTTGCAAGTAAAAATATATATATTGCAATACTATTTTTGCATTCTATGCGTTCTATGAATATTTTTGTTGCTCCATATAGACCAAATTTTTAATCAAGAACCCCCCCCCCCCCGGTCAATAGTGTCCCGCTTTACCAATGTTAAAATCTGGTCACCTTAAATAACACCCTAGCTCTAGTGATCTGAAATCCTTTTGTGCAGGATCACTTGTCTGTCAGTCAACACAAGTTGTCCACTTCTTCTCCGAGTGTTTCTTTGAAACCATGGAGTTTGGAGAAAAACCCGAGAAATCCTTAAGCAAAATTTTAAAAAAAGAGTACAAGAAGCTACCAGGAAAAACAAAGCAAAAAACAAAAACAAAAATGAAGAATACTCCTTCTGTTTAATCCCACAAATACTAGCAATGTTTCACACAATTGTCAAACATGTCATGTTTGCATACCTTAATCTATGCCCTCCTTTTCAAGCTTTGCTAAACACAAACAATGGACATTAATAAATCGATTATTATATCATACTTAGGTACAATTGTGCTCAAGACTTGCACAGCACACACTGGTTCTCTCCATCTCCATAAAAATGTATATAATCATATATTTCCATGTTATACGTTGTTTTTTTTCCATCATTACTTCAAAGAACTCAGTATTGCCTACTCCTATATGGCTAGTTCTAGCCTATTTTTATCCTGCCCTTCCTCTAGGTTGCTTCATAGCTCTTCCTTTGAGTCAGTGACTGGTTCAATGTTACCCAGTGAGTCAGGGATCTGACCCCAGGTCCAGCCTAGCATTCTGTTCCACACTGGTACGCATGACCTACTTCCTTTCTCCAAAACACTTTCAAATATACAGCAGGCCAAAACAAGCTGCATTTATTGTGGGAGCAATATATGGAAAAAACACATTGGGCCACACTCTTCTGCTGTGGGATGAAGGCGAAAGAAAATTTTGATCTTGGGTCCGGTTCCCATTGTCCTTTTTATTCTTGAGATAGCCTCTGATATAGCAGATCCACATTCATGCACAACTGCCAAAAACTGATATATGTATTAAAACAATAAGTGGAAATCAGACTGTAGTCTAACAAGCAGTCTTGTTTGGAGATAGAGAATCCTGTGGATCCATACAACATTAAGCATGTTGAGCACTTAAAACCACCTGCTGATATACCAACATTATTCATCTCACCGTGAGCAACATCATATCCTCCACAGCCTCTTTGAGCAGGTGCCACATGTCTGACAGAGAATCCAGCTTGTCAAGAAGAAGGGAAAAGTCATTTGCAAATATGAATCCCAGCCATGGACAGTGGTACCACAAGCCAACTCCAAAACTGGCTGGCTGACTGGCATTTTACATGGCTTAGTGGTGGTGGGGGGGAATACTTCACTACCAACAAAACTGCATTATTCTGCTGAGCAAATGCAAGAAATATCAAGCTCCATAGCTAAAGACTTGCTGCCATGTGGATCTCTAAACCACAGAAGTAGGGACATGCAAGAGGTGCTACCATCTGTTGATGTTTTCCCAGCCATTTCCTATTCGTCTTTCCCTTAAACAGCCACTGGTTTGGTGGAACTATACACTATGCCTCACTGTGGAAACTCCCTGGATCACAGTTGCTAGTTGATAGACACAGATGTAGGCCATTGCATAATACTGTGTGTCTCATCACCAAATTGAGGGTATGGAGGGGGGAGAGTGCTCGTAATGCTCATCTGGATCATGGAGCCTGTGAAACTGGAGACTTCTTTAATTGCTTCATTTACCCAATTAATAACCAAATGTTATGGGTTAAACGTTCTAAGAAAACAAATAAATAAATAACCATTGTAGAGCCCTTTGTGTTAATTAGCTCTTAGCCAAAGACAATCTGGTGTGTATGTCATGTCTGGCTCATTTGCTAGCTGTCTCAGCAATTGTTTTTCTTTGGAGGGGGGGAGGGGAGACTTCCTAGAATGAAACACTGGACTTACCTGAAAGTTTCTTCTCTTCAATAGGGTGAAGTCCTCCAAATCTGGCCTACTAGCTACAGGCAGGGCTAATGCAAATTAATATGCCTCTCCAGGACAAGAGTGGGCTGTCCCTTCCAGACATACATTAGCCAAGCCCTCCAGTAAAACAAATGGTATAATTTTAATCACTTTAATAACAGTTAAATATAAGAGCAGCCATGTTTTTTAATATCTCCCACATAAACATCAGCCAATGAACAAAAATCATTCACAATACATAGAAGAACAATGTGGTGGGATAATTGGAGGACTTCGCTCCACTAAAGAGAAGAAACCTTCAGGTAAGTCCAGTGTTTCATTCTCCTCGAGAGGGGGAAGTCCTCCAAAACTGGTTATATAGTCAAGCTAAGACAGGGTGGGCACAGAAACTACCTCAGCGCTGTGTTCATCCCAACCCCTGTTGGAGAACTCATCTCCCAAAAGCAGTCTCAGTGTAGTTCTGCTAGACTATTATAAAATGTCTAACTAAACAAGAAAAGGAAAACCAGGTTTCTGCTCTCCCCATGTCCTTGGTAGGTTCCCTGTTTCTGAGTGCAGCTGAAGTTGCTGCTGCCCTAGTAAGAAGGGCTACAACCATTACAGGTTGCCTCAGCTATAAGTACCATATACCTTCTTGATGTAATGTCTGACGCAGATAGCCACAGTGGCCTCAGAGACTTTGCTACGCAAGTAAGATGCACTCTGTGTTATAAATAATGTGAACATCTAAATGTTTTATCAGTATGTATATATGGAGAGCCCTCCAGACAACCAATATAATTCCTTCCTGCTCTCTGCTGAGGGAATTCTGGCAGAAAACCTGAAGTTTTAATGGTCGGTTTAATAACAAAACAGTATCTACCTTTAGAGTACCAGTGCTGACTACTACCATAACCTTGTTGAACGTGCAGATTTCCTTATCTGTTCCACTTAATATTTCTGGTAAGGCCTTGGAGGAGGAGCTGGTCTCATGGCTAAAGTGTCACTCAGTGCTAAACACCCACTCAGAGCAGCTAACCTCCTCCTCCCACCGGCTTGCCTGTCTGTCCAGCAGCCAGCCAATCTCCTTCTGTCACCCACCCCTGACCACCCCCTTCCACTTCTCTCAGAGGCTCAGAACTGCAGATCCCTGTTTTATTTTAACTGCAGGGCCTGTTTTATTCCTGAATGCAACGGACTTGGCCCCTAGTATAATGATAAGGTCCCCAATTCCTAACCTGCTCTCAATCCTCTGAAAAACACTTCCTATCGCTAATTGGCCACTCCAGTTTGTCAATACCTTTAGAGAAGAGCCAATTCATCTGCATGTTCTGAATGCCTTGAGCATGCTGAGCTTTTAAGGACAGGACATTGGCCTCTGCCCTCTGAAAAAGAACTCTGCTATCATCTGATAACGAGATGGGATAGGAGGCCTTGGTATAGGAAATCTCTGCCCTTCCCAAGAACCATAGGATTTCTACCTTCTGCACAAGCTCTACATACACTTACTTGGAAATATTCTAGTAATCCCAGTGGAACAACTCTACTAAAAATTGCCTAGACTCAACCTAACAAATTCAAAAGATTCATGTGGAAGTCTGTACCATTTCAGACTCCCTCTTGCATGTACAAAATTATCTTCATGGGAGAGAATCAAGACAGAAGCCTTCTTGCTGATATTCTAGCTATCCACACGGGGCATTTTCCGCATCAAGGACATCTCAAAATAGCATCCCCTGCCTTTGCCTAAAGTAGAAGCATCCAGGAAGGACTTGACCATGCCATTCAGCTCTTCATTTTAAGTCTTTGTTTGTTCAAGACTGCTGAAGCCATGTCAAAAGCAAAACATTTGTTTTCATCTCTTTAAACGCAACTAGGAAAGACTACTGCCGCCCCTTTGAATGCCTTCAAAACGCCGAGGCCATAAGTAGGAACCAGGCAACATGATCCTGGATGCTTGCCCAAAATGTGGGTGGAAAAATGCCTGTGCTGAGTTTGGGCAGGCAGTGCAGTAGTGGAGATGCTGGGTAACCAAATGCCTGTTTGTGGTGGTGAAACATGAAATAGGTAAGAGAGAACCCCTTTACCTGCCTCTCCTCTCCAATAAGTCTTTGAAAGAGACAAGAGACAAGCCTGGCAGAATGCAAAATGGGTTTTCCCTCCCACAGACAATGAAGTGGTGCTAACCAAGGCATTCAGAATGAGGACTTATAATCACCAGGACAAACTTCCTCAGCTTGCCAAGAAAAAAAAATACTCACCCTTTTACCTCATTTATCTGATGGAGACACAGACACTCAAAGAGCAATAGATCACAGCAGCCAAAAGAAGCAACAGGAGAATCCATGGTAGAGTTGGAAGTATGTGCATGTCTGAGAGAAGACAAACCATTGTGCTCCAGTCAATAATAGTTTACTTCTCCTGTTGTTAATTAATTGAGCTGCTAACAAGATGCTGAGAAAATGAGGAAATATTGCCCAGGGAAGCACCAGGTGGTGGCCTGCATTGTTATTATCGTCCTGCCGACAAATCATGAAAAGGAAAAGTCAAACGGCTCTCTCGCATGCTCAGAAAGAAGCAGCAAAGAGCCCCTAACTCCTGATTCCTCAGCAGTTGATCCCAGTAATTCCTGATGCCTCTCAACACCTGAAGAATTATCAGCAGAGGTAGGAAAAGGCCAGAATGCATTGTGCCGGCTCGTGCATAAATCAAGTATTTCATCCTGCTGCACAGTAAGCCCATTTTGATGAAAAATCAGACTGCAGAAGGGGGAAAGGCCTTTAATCTCTATCTGTTGCAATGCAGCTATTTTTATGAAGCATCCTTTCCCTTCATACAGAACAGCTAGGAAAGATGAGCCTGAAAGCTCTATACTGAAAGCAGCAAGGGGTGACATTTCATGGCATTTCTCTGGGAATCCTACAGCTCCACCTAGGCTATGTGATATTCAGGAGCACCCCAGTGTGAATTTCTGCAGTGCTGCTACAAAGAGAAGAGTGAGTGTACTGCAAAGTCTGATGGGCAGCACCGAAGGTCTCTATGAGAAAGCAATGGATAATAGATTCAACTATCTCAGTGAATCCAAATGTTTTAGCCTCTCAGGATAACACAGTCTGTGGCCGGAACACTGCGGGGCTTTGCCGAAGGCACATTCAGACTCCAGTGAGAACTCCAGGAAGAAGGAAAGTCAAGCTGACAATGGCAAATAAACCACATATTCTTCTTCATTGGTAGAGTCTCATACAGAAAGCCAAAATGAACCCTGGTGAAAATATGCTCATGTTCAAAGTGGACCTTTGTCAGTGGCTCTGAAGCGTAAATATACAGTGAGAACTCAGCAGCCTAGATGAAAGGGCAGAGGCTAGCACAGTGTAGTAGTAACAGGGTGAGACGTCAGAGACAAGCCCAGGAACCGCCTCCTGCATACAGTTACAAACAAAGCACATGACGGGATGGGCCAAGGTTGCCATTTCATCAGAGGTTAAGGTACAAAATGCAAGGTGTACTTTTCTGCAAAAGAAATCACATTGTAGCCCAGTCTTTTTACTCTAGAACTTTAACCCTTGCACACCAATGAGAAGAGGTGAAAGGGTCATCCAAAGATTAAAAGGCCCTCCAAGCAGCAGCAAACAAATATCAATCCAAGGATTACAGTAACAGACTTAGTTACTCATTAGCAACAGCTGGACTTAAGTAAACGGGGCTGCGTGGAGTTAGTACAGATCTTCTGGGGTTTTGGAAGAAAGTTTGAACTTTCAGAAAATGTGTACTCAGAAGCCTTTCCATAGAGAAGTTTTATCCTAGTAGCATGTACAGTACACACTACAGGCCCCACTGTGTCTGTTAGGGGGGGGGACTTTATACTTATATGATTTGTTGACCACAAGAATGAAAAAAGTAACTGAGCATGTGCATCATTCTCTGAGCATGTGTGCAGACCACAAGCTGCATAAATGTTAAGGTCCTCTTAGATCAGCCTTTCTCAACTTTTTTACCATTGAGAAAACCCTGAAACATTCTTCAGGCTTTGAGAAACCCCAGAAGTGGCACGAACGTGAAGAATATGGTTGGGGAGCAAAGCTGTGTACACGCCCATCCAGGGCTCCTCCCCTTCCCACCCCCTCCAGACCCATCATTGGCCATGGGGGTCAACATGATAATATATGGTCATATCACCCAATGAATGTTTGACAAATTATTTTTTTAAAAAACACTCCCACCCATTCAGGAAACCATTCCAGACTCATCAAGAAACCCCAGGGTTTCATGAAACCCCAGATGAGAACACCTGCCTAAGATATTGGGGCATTGCACTTGCACTTCCAACCAAGGTCCTAGAAATGTCTTCAGCAAACTGAAGCTGCCAGTTGCTTCCAGAATTCCAACTATCACTGGTAGGGGGCGGGCCCAGTAACTTGTACAGCACACTAAGCCCCTGCAAATTGTTAAACAGGCTCTGGTGCTACAGGCCCAGTGAATCCTTAAACCGGGCCATTTTCCATACACAGAGCATACAATGCTCAGGTGGGTCTGACCGCTCAGGGGCATCACAAGGGACCCAGTCCTTGAACAGCATACAACAGTAATAGAGGGGCTGTGTTTAGGACACAGCAATCATGTCATTCAGCGCAGGTAGGCAGACCATTATGTGCAGCCCTTTAAACTCTGCTATGATCCCAAAGCAAACATGTCTTCTACTGTCCTGCCGAAGTTCCTTAGCTGGCCATTTTTACAGCATTGCATAAAGAACCCATTTGCAAAGCAGAACACCAACCCTGCTTACAAAATACACAACATGTACTTCTTTAATCAAGCTGTCAGCATCAGCTAGTTAATTCTGAAAAGCCCTCCTAGTCAGTGAGTCCCATGATGAACTGGAAAGAGCCAGTGCTGGCACCAGAGCGAGGGTGCCCAGACTGCATGGGACAAGCCTGGAACAGGCCCAGCCTGGTTCTGTCTAGCACGCACCCGCCAGAGACACAGCCCACTGATCGAGTCCAGGGCTCCATTGCTTGTTTGGGATACAAACTCAGCCAACTTTACCCCACTCTCTTTCAGGAAACAAAATAAATGCAATGGCGGGAAGGAGGAGAGAGCGGAATGTGCAGCATCTCAAATCAAATCTGGTTAGTAATCTCTGTTTATGAGGAGGGAATGGAAGGGCACTGAGGGGGGGGGGGAGTAGAATTGTAACCATGGAAAACTCTTTGCAATTGCAACAGGCTTGAGAGATGCATGATGGTCTTGCAGCACTGACTCCTGGAGCCCGGCTCGGCCTTTCTTTCCAGAAAAGAATGCAGACCGCTGCCCTTCCAGCAGGCAACCCCGCTCGCTCGTGATCAGGCCAGAGCTGCCAAGAAGCCCCTAATCTGATTTTAACAGCCAACTCTACCCAAACGGGAGAGACTGGGAAAGTTGCTTATCTGTAACAACGAGGATCGACTCCCCACCCCCACCCCCCCTCCGCGCTTTCCTCGCCCTCACTCCAAAGCTGCAGGTATGAAAGCCGCCAGCCACATGACTCACGAGCACAGCCTCGGAAATTAGAGCTCCCGCCAGCAAATCCCTAAGAGAGGGGGGCGGGGAGGGGGCTTCAGCACCCGTCTGTCCTTGCTGCTCCACGGTCGGCCTGAGCGGCTTGCCGGTGCTGTCTGCCCACCTACCCCCCAGGCAGGAAAGCCGCAGCCGCCCTTCCAAGAAGCCCAGACCTTCCCACCCACTCGGGAGAGGGCGTGTAAGCGTTCAACGAGCCTCCCTCTCTGCCCTTGGGTTTCCCACCGGGGCCACCCCCCACCAAAGGCAGGCACAAGCAATGCAGGCTCGCAGGAATCTGGGGCAGCTCCGGCGGCGCGCCCCACTCGTCCACGTGCGAGTGGTGCTGAAAAAGTCTGCGGGCTCTGCCGAGTTTCTCTTCCCGTTTCCCCGGCATAGGGGGGCGGGGGACCGGAGCGGGGGGCAGCTGGGCCAGTGGTCAGAAAAGTCCCTCGGCCAGGCCGCTACCTCGTCCTCCTTTCTTCCGGATCTCCGTTGAACTGTTGCAGGAAAGCCAGGGCTGTTGGCTGCAGCCTCCCTCATTGCTACTCAGCCGGCCTGGGCGCGCTCTGCCTGCAGTAAGCGTGCAGCTTCCCTGCCGGCCTTCCTCCTTCCTGCTGGGGCTACGGAGGATTCCCGAGTGCACTGGAAATCCGTCTGGGCAACCGGGTGCCTCTCTTCTTCTGTCTGGGTCAGGAGGCTCCGCTGGGGGGGGGGGCAAAAATCTTCCCCACCTCCCTCGCTTCCCGCTCACAGAGACAGGAGAGGGGCGTACTGGATCGAAGCCGGCTCCCTACCATGGACCTTTCCGCTTCTGTGCACGGCTATAGCGGGGCCCTCGTGCCCCAGACTTTCACTTGCAAGTTGGATCGGCGAGCGGCCTTCTCCCCCGTTCCCCAGATCCCATGCAGGGCGGGTGCAACAAGCTTCCTGTGCCCCCAAACTCCCTCGCCATGTCACCTCGGGGATTCCTTCGTCCCAGATTCCCCGGGGCATAACGGATCTGGGTATGCAGAGCCGCGGATTTCGCGGTGCGCGGTTGGTCTGGGCTCCTCGCACCCCACGCTGCCTAATGGATTCGGACTGAGCGGTCCATCGGCCCAGGGGTCGTTGCAAGCCAGGCTCCTCGATGCGCGGCGAGATGGACCCTGCGCCACAGAGGCACAGTGTCCCGGCGCCCCGGGGTCTCACCGCCGCCACCTTGCAACGGAGTCCCGACGACTGCTTAGCGCGCCAGAACCGGACGTGCCGGCTGCGCCCCGCCGAGGCTCGGGTTTTCACCGCCCCCGGAAAGCCGTACCTGACTGTCGGTGAGATAATTGAAGACGAAGGAGGAGAGCTCTTCGTCCAGAAGCGCGCTGCAGTCCGGCCCCGGCTCCGCCATCTTCCAGCTCCTCCGGCAACAGCACGAAACAGCATGCGGCAAGAGCAGCGGCGACAGTCAGGAACTAGCCGAGCCGGGCAGCCGGCGGGGCGGAGCTAGGAGCCCGCCGGTGGGGAGTGGGCGGGGCTGCCGAGACAGGGGAGGCGGAGCCCGGACGGCGGGAGGCTCGCCTGGCCTGGCCTTGAAGCCGAGTCGGCGTGGGAAAGCGCTTGGTTGGAGGCGCTTTGCGAGCGCTGCGGCTGAGAAGGCGGGAAGGGCGCAGAAGAGACGCGCGCGCGCTCGGCTGTGAGGCGACTCTCTGGGAAAGGGATTGTCTCTCCTCCGCTGGCCGGGGCAGTCCAAGAGGAAGGCACCCGAACTCAAGCACAGCGGGCTGGAGACACCTTCTGACTTCCCGATTGAGGCGCGAGCAGATTCTGGCCCGCTCAATAAGCTAATAGGAAAACAGCCCCGACACTAGACGCTTTGCACGTGCACGAAGCCCACTGCCGTTTGCGTCGCTTCGCCCTTTCCGTGCCTGCGCCCTGTTTGGCGCTGCGAATGGAGAGAAACTCGAGGATCTCTTCCACTCACACACACACACACCGTGGCAGGTCTTGCCTTTTCCTTTCAGGCGGCTGCCGCTTCTCAAGGCATCCCTTCCAAATACTTGTGGAGTTGTACCTTTGCAACCCGACACCCCTGCCCCCTTGACAGCCAGCATGGTGTAGTGGTTAAGAGCAGCAGCCTCAAATCTTGAGAACCAGTTTTGATTCCGCACTCCTCCTCCACATGCGGCCTGCTGGCTGATCTTGGGCCAGGCACAATTCCCTCAGAGCTCTCGCCTACCTCACTTGGTGGCTGTTGTGGGCAATTGTAAGGGTGGGCAACTGTAAGCCACTTTGAGACTCCTTCCCTTAATAAAATGCAGAGTACAAAAAAGCAGCTCTTCTGACAAGAATAAAAAGACTCCAGTTTGCATTTCTGTTCCACTGTCTGATGAAGGGAACTTTGATTCTCAAAACCTTTTACCCTGAAACTCTCGTTGGTCTCAAAAATGCCCCATAGACTCAACTTTTTAACTACCATATCCCTGTGAGTCCAGCTTAAAAGAAGTGAGGAAGCAGAGGTAATACATTTCTGTGGGTACCCAAAGTATACCTATTCCTGGTGATCTGACCGTTGTTTCTAAGACCTGAAACTTCAGGACATGAAATCTTACCCTGAATCTAACACTAGTATGGTCTGCTCTAACTGAAGTGAAAAGATCGCATTAACCATAGGCTAAACCTGGGCTCTCGTATGCAAAACAGTCACTATAAAACCAAGCCCTGACCCCACTAACATCAGTGATGCCCTCTGGCTCTACCATCTTTTATCTCTGTCGTTAGAGATGTTACCTGAATCTTTCAGCATCCTGCCAGTTAGCAGTCCATGCTTATAGGTGAGCACCTGGCCAGGCAGGTTGGGGAGGGGGGCTTCTGCCAGCTCATCTGGCCCACAAACTAACTCCTGTCATGTTGGACAAGGACAAAAGCAGTCAGGTGTGATGTCAGCTGGGCTCACTGTACCTGCATTAACAGAAGATCTCCATGTGCATGAGATGGAACACTGAGTTGACCTGCTGGGTGTATTGTTCGCATAGATGACGCACAAGTGTGCTCTACAGGTAATGCTGCTGTACAGACCTTTATACAAGGCAATTCTTTGGTAACTCAGTTAGAAAGGCCTGCTGAGCTGATACATTGTGGTTCTGAGGCATGGAATGTGAACAGCTACTCTCATCTCTTCTTTCAATCAATACGTTAGACAAGAACAAGAAAAAGGAACACAGTAGGGGAAAAGAAAAACCTATTAGTACGTGCTGCTTCAGGCCAGTATTCGGAATTCACTCCCTTGAGAGGTGCAAAATACTAAATTTTAGATGCCAAAGGTAGGCTTTCATGAGGGTCGACCATAAATTCCGCTATCACTCTAGGCTTTGAGAGCTACAGTGTAATCCTAAATGATGTTACATTGTTCTAAACCTATTGACTTCAATGGACTTAATTCTCTTTAAGATGGTACGGGCAATATGGCATAGTGGCTAGGAGACAAGTTTCCACTTTGGGTCTCACTTCAGCCACAAGCTCTTGCTGGTGTTAAATCCCTCTAATATTAAGATAATCGTATGGAGTAAGATTGCAGATATATCTGCAAAGTACTTTGTATATTCAGAAGTGCAATAAGCTATGTGTTATTATATACATGAGCCAGTTCGCTGGGAGCAGCGGTATAGAAATCAAATTATTGATTGATGGACAGATATATTCTTGATTGCGGAATGCTGAGAGTAATTAACTGAGACCCTGCCTTTATGCTTCATGATAACTTCCATTTCAAAGTATCTGAATAATTATGCATGTACACAAATGCTTATATTTTGAATAACTGTTGGTCTTAATGGTGCCATTGGACTCAAACTTTGTTTAGAAGAATTTAGGTGAGTCTACTTGGCAAGATTAGAGAAATAATCTTTAGCAAGTAAAAAAAGCTGGCAAATTCACTATAATTTACCCAAATAAACCATATTTTACTGTAATCCTACACAGAGTTGTCACAGTCAGGCTACCAGTTCCTTAAATTCAAGCACATTGTTAGATGACTATTTTATGTTCCCTTATCTCATAAGTGAAAAATGAATGCTCAGTTTTTAGAAAATTAGTACATTATTTATTTTTCTGTCTACCAATGTATCCCCCCCCCCAGCTTTTCTGTGTGTGCGTCTCTGTGGTCCTCCCCCTACCCTTCCTTTTCATGCTATATTTATCGCTATCATCACTGGGAGAAGCAGAAACTTGCCATTTGGCACCTTGAGCAATAACCCAGGGCCATTCCGCACCGGGATCCATGTAGCAAATTGTTTGCTGAACGAAAAATAGCCATTTTAAATAGTGAAATTCGTCGTTATGCCTTTGTAGTGGAATCCAGTTGCGTTTCTATCGTTTCCCACAGGGTTCCGGTCTCGGCAAAAATCGCTAGAAAGGAAGCGCTATTGCTGAGCTGTGTCCTGCCCCTGGCCGTCAAGCAGCCAATTAGCATGCTCCCAAACAGCCCCCTTCCATTTAAGGAAGGTTAAAAAAAAAAACACATACACCCGTTGCAACGAATATGCGTTGATTCATTGCAACGGAGAGACCCATCCAGCTAGCAGGTAATGTTTGTGCTGCCGTTTCATCGTTGCCACGCTCCCCCGAGTGAAAAAAAAAATTCCCCCCCTCACGGGCGCGATTTTCGGCCGAAAACAGTGTGAAAAATAAAGTGAAAATAAACCAGCAAACGGGCCTCTGTGATGCTTGTGCTTGGTGACTTTAAACAGAGGGACTGCAGCCGGGGAAGCCTCACTGGGTAAAAGAAGGCTTGCCGGTGCGTTGGTGATCGCTTCGCCGGAAGATCAGAGGAGAGAGCCAGGGGGAGGGACTTTGCAGAAACCGCAACAATGGTAACACACAGAACTTTCCTGCTAGTGTTGCAGATTGGTTGCAGGAGTGTAGCGCTTTCCGGAGGGTGAATCCACTTTTTGGGATTTCCCTGAAAGCGCTACAACGAAGCGCTTTTTGCGGATCGGTTTCAGGAGTGTTGCAGATTGTCAGCGATGTTGTGCATAACGGCAAAACTGTAGCGATTTCAATTAGTAACCATTGTGCTATTTTGGACGAATGCAGAACGGCCCCCAGTGTTGTTAGGACATCATCTCATTTAGCTCCCACTCACATACAGAGAGACACAAAAGCCTTACTGTAGTTGTGTTCACTGTTAGGAGGGCTGATTGCACCCACATGCCTTACTCTGTAAATTTTTACAACATGTCTCTCTGACTTCAGCAACTCTGCTGATTGTTCAGAATGGTAAATAATATGGAGAGCAGTAAATATTGGCAGGGTTGGTCCTTAATTCTGAAAAGGCCAGCTCTTACCGCACCTTGGGCAAGCCCAAAGCCCCAAGTTTGCTCCTTGTTGACATATAAATGCACATAATCATTAGGTTTGCTTTAATAGTGTGCTAACTCATGCTGGTAACTGCAGGAAAAACCACCACTGAATATTCTGAACACCTCAGCAGAACACAGGCAGCACTAAATTGAAGAAGGCGAACAGCCAGCCTCACTCTTGTGTTGAGAGCTCCGCTCTACAGTCTTCCTGCTCTCCTAAGGGGCGGGAAGTGCTTTCAGTGGTACAGACACAGTTTGCTCTTGTGTTTTATTGCATGTGCAGACAAGGAGTTTCTTCTGAAGGACTTAAGGACAGGACCGAAATCCCCTTTCCGTTACACCTGTTTGCTTATCTAGAGCAACTGGAATGGAAAAAATCAGCCTTTGACTAAGCAGGCAGCTGAATTATTTAATTAGTCAATATACAGTTGCTCTGAGAAGTAGCACATGCAAGCAATTGAAGCTGGATCTTCTCTTCCCACCCAGAGCCTATCAGACTGCTTATAGGATACTTATCTGTATAAAAAGATTATCTATGTGACTTGAATTGTGCCTGGGGTGCCTTGCTGGGCAGTGAAATTGTTTATTGTCTAAGTCCAGAAACAATTGAGTCCTGCTGTTTATCAGCTCCACGCTCAGCTGTTTTAGAGCTGTTTTATCAGCTGTTCTTCAGAACTTTTGCAGACTGTGTTTCAGTCCCATAGGCATCCTTTCCTTACCTACCTGTTCATCAATGGTTTCATTTAATATTGTGATCACAGAGCTGGGGAGGACATTGTGTTCAAGTAGTCCAGTCCTGGGTTCCAAGGTGTGGTGTAGCTCCGGCCCCTTCCCCCACAGAATCAAAATCATAATTCATAAGCTTGCACCAGGTGTTATTTAATCAATCTCTCCAGCAACACAGTACAGTACAATTATCCACATGCTCAACTTGCTTCACCACCACCACCACCATGTCTCCTTGCTCTCCCTTTAATCCCCCTCCTTGGCTCCACCCTCTGTTTCTTAAACTTCGGAACCCACTTCCTTCTCTGGGTGTTGGCTACTTCCTCCCTTTCTATCCCAGGTAAGTATGTCTCCTTTCTTCCCCACAGGTTCCAGCCATGGGCTGTTAACTGCCTGTCCTTTACGGGGAAACACGGGTGGGGCGTGGACCTCTTGATTTCTCCTCCCACTCCCCCCTCTACAGGCTGGGCAAGGTCCGTAGATTGTTTCCCCTCTCCTTCCAGTTTGGTGTAGTGGTTAGGAGCACGGACTTCTGATCTGGCAAGCCGGGTTTGATTCCCCGCTCCCCTACATGCAGCCAGCTGGGTGACCTTGGGCTCGCCACAGTACTGATAAAATTTCAGGGCTCTCTGAGCCTCACCTGCCTCACAAGGTGTCTGTTGTGGGGAGGGGAAAGGGAAGGCAATTGTAAGCTGCTTTGAGACTCCTTCAAGTAGAGAAAACCGGCATATAAGAACCAACTCTTCTTCTTCTTCCATTGGCCCCATTGCCCCTTCTACCGGCCTCCGGTTCCCCTATCCTCTGTCCTGGTCACGAGTCCGGGGTGTTGGGCGCAGGCCATGGCATCAGCGGGTGGGTCGGTGGCCGGCGCAGCGTCTCCCAAGAGCTGTGAGGGAGGCGGAGGGCAGGGGCATTGTACCTCGTCCGCACCACACTCCCCGAGTCCAACTATCATCCTTGTTTCATTGGGGCTGGCAGGATCTGGGGTTGTGTTCCACCTTAGTACTTCGTCCACTCTGCCCGGCACTGGGAGAGTGACACATGGGCCGCCCTCCTCCTTGTCCTGGCCCAGACATAAGAAAGAAGCTTCCACATACCCAAACTCATTTATAATACATAGACTACATCAGTGGTCCCCAACCTTTTTATCACCGGGGACCACTTTTACTGAGGCCCGGTGGGGGGGGGGTAGTTTACTCTCAACCACTGCCCTAACGCTCTCTGATCGCTATGGTAATGTTTAAACATCCCTTCAAAATAAGATACAGACAAGCCACAACAATGAACATAAGGAACATTTTATTTTCATGGAAATTTTAACTCATGACAATGATAAATCAGTGGGAACCCTGAGCTTGTTTCTCTGCAACGAGATAGTCCCATCTGGGAGTGATGGGAGACAATGATACCCGAAGTGTGTTGTAAAGGACCGGGGGGGATGAAGTAAAGGGCCGGGGGGGGGAAGGCATCCTTCGCGGCCCACCTCCAATTAGTCGAAGGACCACATGTGGTCTGCGGCCCACAGGTTGGGGATCTCTAGACTACATATTAATAATGGAAGCTGCAGGTTAACTCACCTCACTAGACTATAATGGTGCCATTGGCACATACCAGAAGTAAACAGGCAATATTTGCACCATTGTAAAGAAATTGGTTTAGCATAGGGTTGCCAACTCCAGTTTGGAGAATAAGGCCAGGAGAGGGGACCAGTGTTCTGCCTACTCATGAACACAGCAGGAGTCTGGAGCTGCACAGGGTCTTGCACTGCCCATTGTCCATTTTATGATTACAGCAGTTCCATTCTGCTCAAGATGTGATCTGCTCTGCTCACTATGTGTGTGTGTGAATTACAGAGAACATTAGAGGGGGGATGACGAACTATAGCAAAGTATATATTTGTTGATCAAACCACTGAAATTATGTTAATTTAAAACCACTGTTGGGATTATTGTTGATGTTATTTCTGACTATGTTATATGCTTAGGTCGTTCCATGCACTACCCTGAGATGGTATATGTAAACCACCCTGAGCCATATGGGAGAGCGGTATAAAAATCCAATAAAAAAATTAAATAGAATCTCCCCTCCAGTGTAGCTGTTTCCCCTTTTTGTTGGACCTCCAGAGTGACTGGTTGGCCACTGTCTGAGACAATCCTGGACTATATCTACCACTAGTCTCATCCAGCAGGCTCTTCTTATGATTTGGACCTTGGGAAGCGAGAGAGAACAAAGCCTCAGTGTTGTAGGAAATCTGAGTAGCTATTTCTATCTGTATTTTGTTTCCTGTTTCTCCAATGGAACAATTAATTCCAGAATATTTAAAGGACTGTTTTCAGGTGACTTGAGAGATCATAATAGTGCTGTATCATTTGTCTTTAAAAACATGCTGGACATGGTCTCCTATGATGATTATGGTAAAGATCACTGACCCAAGCTGTGTCTCTTCTTCAGAATGGTAAGAATATGGGAATCTGATAGTTTCTAGAGCTGCAGAGTTAACAACTTTTCCTTTAAATATGGTGTTGGAAAGGAGGCAGGTACTGACTGACTGAAAATCAAGGGCCCAAAGAATCATAGACATCCATTTATCCAGCATGCTTAGTTTGAATCATACTTGCTCAAGTTGTGAGCAACCAAGTATACTGCAAGTTGCCAGTCATATGCAGTAACTCACCAGGGAGAGATTCAAATGGATAGCCATGTTGGTCTGAAGTAGCACAATAAAATCAGAGTCCTAAAGCACCTTTAAGACCAACAAAGATTTATTCAGGACATGAGCCTTCGAGTGCAAGCACTCACCAGGGAGAGAGACTCACAGAATATACCTTTCTAACTGCTGCCTTCTCATACTACAGAGACCAAGGAGATGTGTGTCAAGCCCTTGACAGACTGCAGTTCACAGATACTGGACAACATGTGGCCTGACAGATTGCTAAAGAAAAAGAATCAATGGGCTTACACTGGCATAACTCTACATAGGATTGTGCTGAAAGTTTATAGACTTAACTAAAACTAATAATGATTCCCCCTCTCACTTTAAATCTCTTAAGTCTTCTGCTCCTGGGTGTCCCCTGTGTTCTCCAGGAGCAGCATTTGCAGGGCAGCGTGCATTTTGCATTGCAGCACAACGGGACAGAAGTGTGAATGTCACACTATACTGATAGAAAGCCTTCTGTTTGCAGGATCCAGGCCAGAGTAGTTGTCCTGAAGCCATGATAACAATGAACTTCAACGTTGTATTCTGGGTTTAAGCTTCCAAGAGCACTGAAACAGAAGTCACCAAACAACAAAGTTCTGCAGACCAACGTGACTACCTCCCTGAATCTAACTAGGAGCTGGTTGATCTGCAGTTCATGCTGATTAATCTGAATGATAAGCAAATGGACAGCACTCCTCAAAGTGTTGGGTATTTGCTAATTATTGCTGTTGCATATTGGCCTGCTTTGCTAAGAATGTGTGAACTGAATGGTTGGAATTAAGTGAACCAAAGCGGACCTTTGCCTACACAATATTGTTTGAAACCTGAGAAGGTAAACCCTTTCAGAGCCCCAGTATAGTCCAGATAGTGCTTTTCCCTATTGGTAAGAGTACAAGGCCTGAAACCTGACCCTTGCAATTAGTTTCCTGGTTTGGACTTTCTGTCTGACCACTTTGCTGTTGAACTCTACCTTATATCAGGCACGGCTAAGGGCGCCACCCCCTCCCCAGTTGGATGATGGGCTACCCGTGTATTTTTGGCTACCCGTGAAGACTTATGGATCCAGATGGATGCCTGAATGCTGTGTGGGACCCGATGTCCTCCAGTGACTCATTGGCAGCCTTGGTGGAGAACTGGCAGTCCTGCCTGTTGACTGCACCTTTCCTTGAGGGCAGTAAGAGACCTAATCACCCTAAACAATTGTGCTGGGCGAGAGCTATTTCACTGGCATAAAACTCACGTTTTGCCATCTTTACTGCCATCTCATACACCTCCAGCGTGCAGCATGATGTTTCTGTAGCTTTGATGCAAGTTTTCCTCTACACTCGCTTTACATTCACTTCCCTCTTCCTCTCACAATGCTCCTGGGAATATCAGGGGATCTGCTTGAGGCGAGGGTGGAGAGAGCATTGGGGAGCGATCTCATTAACAGCAGTTGGCAATTGGATTAGAGTTTTGAGGCATTAGCAAGCTTTTTTGCAGATAAAGTCTTATTGCTCCGCCATGACCTTCCCGCCATGTTTGATACAGAATGTGAACTGGAAGCTCTGTGGCCATCGCAGGAGTTGCTGTTTGATGGCTTCAGGCGGCTCTCTTTAACCAACGTGGACAAGCTACATTGGCAACCACTTGCCACCTGGACTCTTGCCTGTCGTGGCTGCTCAATTTGGGCAATCAGCAGATAGGAGGTCTCTAAGGGATGTTGTCAGTCTCTCCCTGTCATCTGCAGAGTTCTCTCAGGGGCTGAAGGAGGCAATGGTTCACCTTCTACTGAAAAAAACCATCACTGGATCCAAGGGACCTTGCCAGCTACCACCTGGTCTCGCATATTGCATTTCTGGGTAAGGTAGTTAACAGGGCTGCCGGGAACCAGATCCTGGCATTTTTGGAGGAAACTTCGGTCCTTGATCCATACCAGTTGGGCTTCTGTTCTGGCCACGGGGTGGGTCCCTCCTCCAATGCCCCCTAATGGCCTTATGCCCCTAAATGCCCATCCATCTTGGGCATTTTTTGAAGGTGGCTGGCAGTGCATACTGGGACTGGTTGAGAAACTGGGGAGATTATTGACTGGTTTTAGGCCACTGGGGGTATGTGTTTTATCCTTGCTTTATTGACTTTTTGTGAACCGCCACAAGCTGGCATGGTCTGGGAGTGGCACTCAATAAATCGAAATGTAAATAATAAATAAATAAATAACAACCATGACCAAAGTAAAAACAAGCTGATCCGCTGCCAGATCTTCTTAGGCCTCAGGAGCAAAAGGGTGATAAGAAAATCCTTTCAGTGGAATGGTTTTTGTTTTTGTTCTGGTGTGAGCCCCAACAAAGAGGAAGAGATAAGCATTTATCTCTTCCTGAGCCTTCAGGGAGGGCGGTATATAAATCTAAATAAATAAATAAATAAATTTAGAAGTGAAATGGCTAGTAGAAAAACTTTGTGGCCTACCAGAAAAATACTCGGGCTGCAAACGGTCTCCTAAAGCATAAGTTCACAGCTGCCACAGATAAACATAAAAAAATCGAAAGCTGAGGAAAATTCTCCCAAAGGGTTATACCCAGTTATTGAGTTTCCCTCCATTGTTATTTTTACACTGAACTAAAAATGTGCAAGGTGTTCTGAAAGAAAATATAATCATTGGCAAAAAAATAAAATAAAAATAAAATCTAATGTTCTTAAACAGAGGAGGGTTAGGTCTGTTTTCCAAAAATAGTTGTAATCTGGCAATAGCAATGCTCTTTGACAGCCACATAGTACTTGAGGGGGCATATCCATCAGCATGCTTCCTACAGGTGCCATAATCTTTATTGGGGGGGGGGCAGTGCCCAGACATAGGGTTGTGCACTGAAGAACATTCAGGGCCTTTCTGTGCTCTTTTTGAAGGGGGAGGAGGTTTGTCAGCTCAGGCCCCATGCTATTTTGTTTTATCACACATTTTTGAGCTTTCAGTTTTTGCTTTGGTTCCTTCTTCCCAGGGTGGGAGTATTTCCAGTTATTTCAAAGCCACTTTTATGTTGATCTCTTCCTGAAAGCCAATTTTGAGTTGCCTTTTTCCTTGTGCTTACTGATTCTGTTGGTTTTCTTTGTCCTGCCCACTCCCACCCACGCCAAGACCACTTTTCTATCCTTGGTCTGACAACATCGACAAATCTTTCCCTTTCTTCCACCCTGCCCCTGGCCTAAAGATTAGTGGTTTCTTTTTTTTTTAAGCACTAAAATATTGCTAAATTGATACAACATAGTAATGACAGGTTTAACAGTTTCTAGTTTAATTTTTAAGTGATTCTCTAGCTCTTTCTCTTGAGGAGACATAAGGGAAAAGGCATTATTCAAAGAACCTGCTAAACCTATCATTACACAACTATATATTTCAGTATGTACAAAAATATTAAATGGGGAGGAGTTTAATTTGACACCATCAGTGATGTCACCAACGAGGACAAGCAGCCTCCCTTAAAAATCCTAATTATTTAGGGCATATGTGGAACAAAATTAACGGACTCCTCACCTGTGCAACTGCAGAGGGAGGGCAGATGTACAGAAGAACTGTGCCCAAACAGATTCCAGTGCTTGTAGATCAACTGCCAAGAAAAACAGGAATAAGCTGAGCATGCAGAAAAGCCCTGATATACCTTTAAATACTCTAATCCAGAAGGAGAAAAGGCCAACATGGTTTCTCCCACTTGCTCCTTCCCATTCTCCTCCTGTCATGCAGTCCTGCAGCTGGGGATGAGGCGATGTTATAACAGGGAAGGGAACAGATGGAAGAACACATTCTTATCTTGAGCACTGTGGCTCTGTCTTGTGCACTGTGGATCTGCCTTGTGCACTGTGGGAGCAGCCACTGTTTCAACATCCTCTTTATTTCTTACTAGTATCAAAGTCCATTTTAAAAATGGCTTCTACATTTTCTCTTTTAAAAATGGGCTTTGAAAGGGGTGGCAGTCAGGAGGGCATGAGAGGGTGGCCACGGCTCCCTTTGGGCCGCAAAGCAGGCTAAAGGAAGTGGAAAGTCCCGCTCCCTGCCGGTGGCACTGCTGTGGGAGGCTCCCTTTGGCCTGGCAAGCGCTTTCGCCACAGCGAGAGCGCTTCCCGGGCTAAAGGGAGTGGAAAGCTCCCCCCCTTCCCGGGCTAAAGGAAGGTTCCAAACTCCCCCCACAGCTCCCTCCCAGCAGGAGCATACCTGTGGGCTGCAAAGCCCTGTCGCTGCCTTTCTCCTAGTGGGCGACAATGGAGGCCACATCTACAAGGCTTCTACCAGGCAAGTAAGGAGGGTGGGAGCTGGAGGGGGAGGGCCAATCAGGGTGGACCTGGACAGACAGGGCCCCAGACAGTCTCCTCCCAGGAGGCTGTTTCCCAAATATATAAGGGAGCGAAATAGTTAAGGATTTGGAATAATCAGTTAGGGCATGTTATAGAATAACTCCATTATACTAGAGCTGATGCCTTATTGATATTCTTCATTCAAAACTGAAAAATCACAAACTCTCCATACTGAGGTATGTTGTGGACAATGTTTACTTTAAGAGACTTTAGAAATAACGTATAAGAAATCTGTTTAATTTATTATTAATATAATTATAATTCTATTACAGCACATATTCAGGAGCAATCACTGAAGAAGGCTCAGGAAAGCAGGTGAATACAATACCCGGGACCCTGTTTTGATTGCCGTACTTGACTGTCCTTAAAGGTGCCACCATACTCAGATTTTTTTCTGTTTCTTTAGACCAACATGGCTACCCACCTGAGTAATAACTTGACAACCTTAGGGAAAACACCACTTGTTGTGAGGGACAGGGTCTAAGGAGGAATGCCCAAGAAGTACAGCCCGTCATAATATTTGTCTTCTCATGATGTTTACATTGGGTCATGGAAGGAGGAGACTTAGTGGGAATCTTCATCTGGAGTGTGTGGGAACTCTTGGTGGCCTTTTGTGCTGCCTTTGAATTTGTGTCTTGTACTAAAGTTTTGATGCCTTCTATACTTTAGTGTAATGTAGTTCACGGCAGTTAGTGATTGTTGCAGCAAATGGACATAGATATAAAACAGCCTTAATATGCTTCTGTGGTACCAGATATTATTTTATCCAAGCCTGTTGAGCTGAATCACTTCTATTACATGTGTGC
The DNA here is from genome assembly GCF_049243985.1 of Paroedura picta. NCBI lineage: Eukaryota > Metazoa > Chordata > Lepidosauria > Squamata > Gekkonidae > Paroedura > Paroedura picta. The sequence goes on along the minus strand of NC_135371.1, from coordinate 105,862,881 downwards.
CGTTTAGTTTTTCACTAAGACACAGAAGCAATAATGGACCCGTAGTTAATCCTTCCACTTAAAAAAAAGTGGGACTTCTTTCCCATTTGAGTACATCCAAAATAAACTTCCTGTGTCAAATTAGGGCAGAAGTTGCTATTATGCGATATAAAAATATGTGCTTATGCATGTATAATTGCACAACTACTGTTTTAATTGCTTCTTTAACCACATATCATTTAAATGTGAGCCACCAAAGTATCCTTATTATTACACCACTATCGTTTCATGCCATTACATAACCTGCAAAAATGGTCATACTGATCTTAGACATAAACTAAGTAGATAATTTTCTTCATTTTCTCATTTAAACAAATTGTATTTTGGTGTGTGGATAAATTGCAGAAATTCAGAGAATCAACTGGTAGAATTGTGGCAAAATAAGATGGGTCAGTGCCAATTAAATGGGTCAGTGCTATCTCAGGGAAAGGGTCAAAGCTTTTCCCAGCATCTGAAAAATAATGACATTTATACTACCTTTGACTTATATTTCTGATAGTACCCACTTCAATGATCTCCTTTGTGGTGTTTAGATGTGTACTTCAGTCTTGATTGGTGTGCTGAATGTATTGACTCAGGTGTCGATTGGTCTTTATGCACTACAAAAAAATGTTCAAAGCATTTTGCTTGGCCATAATTTTATATGGTTGTGAGTCATGGATTATAACCAGAGCAATTTCCAAGAGATTAAATGGCTTTACAGCCAGCTGCTGTGATGTGATCTAGGCCCAGGGAGACTGGGTATAAAGTTACTGATTTAAAGTGTAACAGGAAAAGTCTGCCAATGTCCTTTCAAAATAGCACAGGTCAGAGACTAACTAATGTCACTAGGCCACTGGTCTGGAGCAGTCACAAAGTTTATCTCTGCCCTTACTCTACCAAGTGCTTAATGTGTGACACAAAAAGGAGAGCCAATGAAAAGGAGCCAAACAGGAGACACCCCAAATGCTGTGTAAACTCTACAGCTTTGGTTTCAGGTTTCAAATTCCTCTGGTACTCATAAAATAGATGCTGTAACAACTGAGAAGACATGTGGTGAAAGGCAGAAATTTTTGGATGCCTTTTCAAACTTACAACATCCTCTACCTCCTGTGAACATCCACTAATACCCGGATTCTGTTCTATTCACATGCTTACTAAAAATCATTATACAGCAGTTTATCCGTATTTTTCTGCTAGGACAATCCTCTGGCATGTTCTGGTGTCTGAACTTTCATTTAACTATAGGCCAAGGTAGCCAGATCTCATCAGATCTCGCAACTGGAAGCCAAGCAAGTCCACCCCTGGTTCGTATTTAGATGAGAATACCAGAGTTACTACACAAACCCAGGCAATAGTGAAACACCTCTGACCATCACTTGCCTTGAAAACCCTACAGGGTCACCACATCACCTGCAACTTGATGGCAAAAAAGGAGAAGCCTGCTCTCATATTGAATCCCACCCCCCACCCCGCGCCACACGCACTTATGGCTGTCTGCCACTTACAATTGAGAACTGTCTATTAGTAATTAGGGACTTATAGCAGATCTTTTAACTCTAAAACGATTTTTGTCTCATTCTTTAACTGTTTCCATGTATATTTAAATTACATATAGCTGGATTAATTAAATATTGAAACTCAGTCAAATTTGGGGACATACATCTCACAAATTCAGAAGCCACATACATTAATTTTTCAAACCATCATGGTTCCCCTAACTCATGTAGCTTTCTTCAGCATTATAACCATAACTTATACTGCAGTCCTGAAAAGACTCAAACCCTTCTAAGTTGATTGAAGCAATGGCCATACAAGAGTGTTACTCTGTGTAGGACTGAACTTTAGTTCAGATTTTTTTCAGATAAAGCCCCAGAATAATAGACAGTCCTGGATATTGTCTTATCAGCACAACTGTATGGAAAGCCAACATGAGCTACTGGAGGCTTCTACATTAGGCTATTCGATTCTAAAACCATATTTAGCTGGAGAACCTCAACTGAAGTTAACAAGGTTAATGAGTTAAACTCCCTATTGTTCTGCAATCACCCTAAATTTGCCTTCCCGTAGTAAGACAGGCATTGAGGAATTGTTGAGATTCATGGGAACATATCCAGCTTTGTGCAGCTGCTGATATGTATCAGGAGTAGAAGCAGAAGTCAACCAACTCTAAAGGAAACCTAAAAATATGTGGTAATGAGTGAGAATGTTATTTCCAATTGTCCAGGAAAGGTTTGCAGTACGTTTTATGATATCAAATTAGAAGCATCCATTTTAGGATGAAAAGGTACACTCAGGTCACAAAGTAAGATAATCAGAGGAGTTTCAGCTTGACAAGTTTTATGATCCACAGATGTGACTAAGGAAATAGACAACAGCTAAAATTAAACCAAAGAAGTTCATGATGAATGCGTCTTTCAGGTGACCTTGACCTTTTAACTCTAGCACAGGAATATACATTTACATGCTAAATTGGGAACTAACAATGTTGTGAATAGAACTGGTACTGAATTCAAGAAACATCTGGAATTCAATGGTGAGTCTTGTGTTCTGTCCAGGTAGAATATGAAGTAGAATTAAATACGGACTTACCGAAGTCTGCTGCAGTTTTTATCTGAATTGGGCTGGGTGTCCTCACTAGGTCCCAACACTTGGGCACACAGTTATGCCATCCCTGGCATTCACATGGATCTGATGAACATGTTCTTCCTATGGTTCCTATATAATCATCCAAAGACAGAGTTGTAACTCTTCAAAACTTTTCATCCCCTAATAAATTATTTGAGCATCTAAATGAAAATTATATATCCCCATAATCTGAACATATACCAGAGAATTCTCACACTCAAGTATGTATCAATATGTGCCACTGTTTTTCTGGGCTTTTAGATACCTATGCACATTGTCTGGAGATACCATCACAAATTAGTGTATGTCAACAGTAACTAAATTTTGGGAATTAACTGCATCTGAAAATATATATGGTAATGTGTGGAGGCATTCCACTGACTGCTGATTAACTTTTCTCAGTTAGGCAGAAACTACAGTTGTGCTGATAAGACACATAATATCTAGGACTCTGACTGGAATGAATGTTTCCAAGTCATATACCATAGATTAAACTGATTATGTCTTCTTGTTTATAGGAGCAGAGTTAATTGAGGGAGAAGTAAAAAGGGTGAGTAATGGCCATTCAAGACATTTGTAGCCAGGCCCCAGTTCTGATATCACAGCAATCAGACACTGTTAAGTGTAGACAAACTCCCCTTGTTCCACTGGATGCATTGTCCCAGGGCCAGAGAAACCATAAAAGTCTTTAGCTCCTTGCTGTGCATTTCTTTAAATCTCAGATGAAATCTGGTGGTTTATGTTACCTCTAATTAGGGGGAGCCTGGTGGCTTCAGCTTGGGAGTTTGCTGTGTCCTTGGCTGACTCTCAGGCGATGACCCTTCTCTTTCATTTCTGCTTTCTATCTCTCACCTAATCCCCCTCTAAAGTGATTTGTTCCTTTGAAGGAGATCAAGGTAGATAGAGCCAGAAAGCTATTTACTTTTTAAGCGACCAAACATAGCCACATCTCAGAGCACCTTATGCAGACATTCATTCAGTCTCTCACCCTCCAAATGAACTCTGCTTACTCTGCTGTACTGTACCACTGCAGGCTATTGCACTCAGCTTACGTTGTCTGTCATATTGTATTGATGTCACTGTGTAGCTGTACTGCAAAACATGCTGCCTGGCTGTATTTGATCCTGCCTGCCTGTTCTTCACTCTCTCAGCACTGGCCCTTGCAATCAGGGTACTAAGCCATTTGGGCTCAGTGGCTAATACATGTCACTCTCTGGGCTCTCCAGGGGTGCATGCAATCTTTGCAGGCTGCTTTCCATTGCATAGTTTTCATTCAGAGTTGGCAGTTCTCATTACCTTCTTCATACAAGAAGTGCTGGGCAAAATATATGCTAACCTCCTGATAGGGAAGCGTTGACATAAATAGTGTGATGGCCTGTGATGCTTTCAGGGCTACGTATACATATTATCTATATCAGTGGTCCCCAACCTGCGGGCCGCGGCCCGGAGCCGGGCCGCAAAGGCCATGGCGCCGGGCCGCGGCTCCCTCTCCCCACCCCCCCCGCAGTAAAAAACTTCCCAGGCCGCAAGCTTGCGGCCCGGAAAGCTTCTTACTGCGGGGAGGGCGGGGAGAGGGAATCAGGGCCGGGCCGCGCCCGCGCGGCCCGATCCACGGGTGCGGCCCGCGGGCGCGGCCGGGCGCGGCCGGGCGCGGCCCGATGCGCGGGCGCGGCCGGGCGCGGCTCGTGGGCGTGGCCCACGCGGTCCCTGCGGGCGCGGCCCGATGCCCTGCCGGTCCCCAGCCTAATAAAGGTTGGGGACCACTGATCTATATCATTCTAGACAACATTGGAACATACAAGATCTGTAGTGTGCATGATTCAAGAGCATACAAAGAATATCCTACAGGGGGCATCAGAGGAGATGTGTATAGTTAGACTAGGAACTTCCTGAGGTTTTTCAAATAATCTCCTCCAGTGTCCTTATTGGCTCAGTTGGAGACTTCCTGTGCATTTGATCACACATCCCCAGAACAGACTGAGCGGATGCAGAACAACAGTTAGACCGTTAGTTAGGACTCTTGCTCCCCTGTCTTTCTATACAGTTTGTTTCTCTTCTAAATAAAACTATGCCAACAGACAAGCCATTGACAACCTGTGGCTGGCCTGAACTAGTTATATGAGCACATGAAGCTGCCTTATACTGAGCCAAATCTTTAGCCTGCCTAGTTCACTATTGCCCACCAGGACTGACTGCAGCTGTCCAAGGCCTCAGATACAGGTCTTCTCTGATCATGTGGCTAGAGATTCTTTTAGTTAGAGATTCCAAGGACTGAACCAGGGCAGAGTCTGCACTTACTTCTTTTATTCCATTGTCAATCCTGTTGAATTCAGATCGCTTTGAACTCGAGTCTTCTTCTTCCCCCCTCTCCCCATTGAAACAGGAAAGTCTTCTGCACGTGGTTAGGGAGGCTCAGAAGAGGGGGCGGGCAAATGGAGACTCTTTGTTTTCTTGAAGGGGGGAGAGGATCCAAGAAGTCAGAGGAGGGAGGAAAAAAATCTTTTCTTTTCTTGAGGGGGGACGGACGAAGAAGGCACACAAAAAAATCCAAGGCCGACAAAAGTTGAGAGAAATTAGGGGCTTCTCCTTTGAGGCAGGCTTGTCGCATGACCGACCACATGTAGCCAATCACGGGTCCTCTACCACGGAGGAGAGCCCAGATTCAAAACAATGCGATTTTCTGAATATATTCAGGATTAGCAGCAGTCTGAGATATCGCACAATAAAGGTAGGGTCACTCCGGATCAATCCTTCTTGCTGCAGAAGGAAAATTAAAATCGCCCCAAATCCAAACGGAAATCGCATTCTGTGTAGAGGGCAGGGACTGAATCGATCTAGGGTTGGAATAAAAGCCCCGTGCAGTTTACACCCAGGTCTTCAGGTATGCAAAGCATGCACTCTATCTCTCTGCTAAGCACCTTGCCCAAAAACTTGCCTCCTATCTGCTGCAAGCCTATCTTGGCACTCAAGTCTTTGAAAATAAAGAATGCAGGCTTTGTCTGAAATATTCTCTGTAAATTGTGCCTGGAGGTTGTATGCTGGGCAGAATAGGAGGTGACTGGAACCTGTTTGGAGGAGAATTCTAAGGAAACTTCCTGAGGAAAAGTCTAGAGAAGACAACAAACAGAACCTATGGCCAGTCCAGGGGCACAAAAGGGTGGAGGTCTGATTTAGTGTAGGACAGTGAAGCAAACTAGTCAATTACAGACTGGACAACTCCTCCCCTTCCTCTTCCCACCACCAAGCTCTAGCGCCCATTATATTCCTGAATACAATGGGACTTGCCCCTAGTCTTTTATATATATTTTCTTTGTTAAACATTTATCAGGTGATATGACCATATATGATCATGTTGACCTGCTCCCCTCCCAAAATGGCCAGTGATGGTCCAGGAGGGGGTGGGAAGGGGAGGGGCTCCAGGTGGGTATGTAAATAACTATGCTTCCCAACCATATTCTGCATGATTGTACCACTCCTGGGGTTTCTCATAGCCTGAAGAATGTTTCAGGGGTTTCTCAATGGCAAAAATGTTGGGAAACGCTGTTGAGATTTAAACATTTCTACTGCATCATGACATCACTTTCTATTCTCATCCCCAGCAGTATCTGCTCCCTAATGCCCCTGGGTGGAAGTTGCTGAGTTTCATGTTCTCTATCTATAAGGAGACAGCAACCCCATGAAGAGGTTTGAGCTGCTCATCAGCACCAGACAATGGGCTCCTTGCTCCTTGCTGAGAACACAATCTGAGCCAGCAGGTACTTGAGCATTCTTAGTTACATATCAGTTACATATCATTCACATCTCTTAGGGCCATGTTTGTTTGTTTTTCAGAAGCCATTTTAAAAAACTGAAAATTTATGAACCACAAGTTCACAGTGGAGGCATGAAAGGTAAGGGGCAAAGGCAGTGTGCCAGTCTGTTCTGCCACAAAAGCTTTGAACATCCAAAATCTGGAGACCTAAATCAAACTTAATCTCACACTTTTTCTCTGTACACAATATTGTATCTAATTCTGCTGAGGACCAAGCTTGAGGTCTGAGGCAGGATTACAATCCTGCACAGGGCTCAGCCAGTGCATCTGCTGGATCCAGTCAATTTAAAGTGAAACTGACCAACAGCGTGCACTGGTGGGAAGATCTATTGCGCTATATATTGTATATAAGTTGGGGCTTTCATGGAGTTTCTCTAGTTCAGTTTTGGTTCTTGCACTATCATGCTGGGGTCACGATAAAGAGCTAGAAATGAACTCCCGGTGTCCTGGGCTGATTCTGCACTTACTTTGTTTATTCTACTGTGGATCCTGCTGAATTCAGATCAATTTGAACGTGGGTCTTCCTCTATTCCACCCTGCCCCCATTGAAACAGAAAGTGAAGCTTAGAATGGGAGAGGAGGGAGCCAAGCACAGCAGGAGCCTCTTTCTTTTCTTGAAAGGGGGGGTGGAGTGAGAGGATTGAAGACAGAACAGGAGGGGGGATAAAACAAGAGTCAATTCTTTGCTGAGAGACGTTAGGGCTTCTGGAGCACAGTCAATTTAAGATAAACCTTGCAACCAAGAACCAGGAAGACTTTGAACTGACGCCATGGCCAATTAGGGAAGATTACAGCAAGGCAGTGAGTTAATTCAGAAAAAGGAGATCTGCACATTTACTCATGGTGGTTTTTGAAATATTAAGGCTTATATCCACTCCAGGATAAGAGCCTCTTGTGGCGCAGAGGATATCACGGGGGAAAGGTAGGTCACCACAAATCAATCATGCATGTTGCAGTGGGAAGATTTAAGGCACCCAAAATCAAAATGCAAATTGAATTCAGTGTAGATGGGAGGGATTCATTCAAACTGGGACTGTGTAAAAAGCCCCGTGCGGACTACACCCTGGTCTCTGAACCCATGGATCTAGCACAGTCTTAGATGTTAGGGTGCTTTTTGCCATTAATTTCAACCTAGATGCTTTCCAACCCTTTGGGGAGATCACATGACACTCTGAAACTACAAATTCCATTGTTAACACAACTCCAGAGCCCTACTATTTCACTAAACACTTTACTGTAGACATCAAAAATTGCTAATTTCATGGCATGGTATTTCTTTTATCATGCATGTATCTCTTACTCAGCCCCAAGACTCCCATTGAGTGCTCCACAAACATTAACTAATGAGAGCAATAAAAACATCACTCCACTCCCTCCTCCATGTGTGCTTAGTTTTGCATTCCCAGATAGTAGTGTCCATATGATTTTGGGCACTATGATCTTGGGGAAGAGAAAAACTGTTCTGTAGTCACACATACAGGCTGGACTTCGGGAGACAATTTTTTTTAACAAACTTAAAGATATGTTGAGTAGACAGCCATGATCAGAAAAACTCAAGGAGATGGAAGTCTAAGAAGGTTGAGTTTCTCAAAAGTGAAATACTGAAGGCACAATCATAGACAATTCCCTTCAGAAGGAAAAATGGGAGAGACCTAAAGAAACCAGGGTGGCTCCATAGACAGCTTCTAAAAGAATTGAATAATAAAAAGACTCATTTAGAACATGGAAGGAGGACCTTATAATCAAGGAGGAATATAAACAAATAATGAATGCTTGACGGGAGAGTGTTAGAAAAGCTAAAGCTCAGTATGAGCTTAGGCTAGCAAGAAATGCTAAAACCAACAAGGGTTCTTTAGTTATATTCAAAGTAAGAAAAAAATAGGGACATAGTAGGACCATTGTCCTACTATGAGCCTCTTGTGGCACAGAGTGGTAAGGCAGCCGTCTGAAAGCTTTGCCCATAAGGCTGGGAGTTCAATCCCAGCAGCCGGCTCAAGGTTGACTCAGCCTTCCATCCTTCCGAGGTCGGTAAAATGAGTACCCAGCTTGCTGGGGGGTAAACGGTAATGACTGGGGAAGGCACTGGCAAACCACCCCGTATTGAGTCTGCCATGAAAACGCTGGAGGGCGTCACCCCAAGGGTCAGACATGACTCGGTGCTTGCACAGGGGATACCTTTACCTTTACCTTATCCACTCCAGGATATCACGGGGGAAAGGTAGGTCACCACAAATCAATCATGCATGTTGCAGTGGGAAGATTTAAGGCACCCAAAATCAAAATGCAAATTGAATTCAGTGTAGATGGGAGGGATTCATTCAAACTGGGACTGTGTAAAAAGCCCCGTGAGGACTACACCCTGGTCTCTGAACCCATGGATCTAGCACAGTCTTAGATGTTAGGGTGCTTTTTGCCATTAATTTCAACCTAGATGCTTTCCAACCCTTTGGGGAGATCACATGACACTCTGAAACTGCAAATTCCATTGTTAACACAACTCCAGAGCCCTACTATTTCACTAAACACTTTACTGTAGACATCAAAAATTGCTAATTTCATGGCATGGTATTTCTTTTATCATGCATGTATCTCTTACTCAGCACCAAGACTCCCATTGAGTGCTCCACAAACATTAACTAATGAGAGCAATAAAAACATCACTCCACTCCCTCCTCCATGTGTGCTTAGTTTTGCATTCCCAGGGCAGATGTCCTCAGCAGGGGATGGGACATGCATATATCTATGTGGAGAATACACTAAGTGTATGTAAACAATATGCAGTCATGCTGAAATAACAGTACTCTGGTTCATGCTGAGAGATTTTTCTCAAAAGAGAAAACTTGCTTTGTTAATATCTACTAACACCTGAGAAGGCAGCTTGAATCACTAATAGACCAGAAGGGGAACTAGTTTTCTGAATGGCCCCTCACCATCTGTAGTCTAAAGCTAATTACCCAACTCTGAAGTTGCAATGTGCTAAACTCTGGCACTCCTGGAAAGAATGGAGACTGGTTAGAATCATAGAATTGGAAGGGGCCATACAGGCCATCTAGTCCAACCCCCTGCTCAACGCAGGATCAGCCCAAAGCATCCTAAAGCATCCAAGAGAAGTGTGCATCCAACCTTTGCTTGAAGACTGCCAGTGAGGGGGAGCTCACCACCTCCTTAGGCAGCCTATTCCACTGCTGAACTACTTTGACTGTGAATTTTTTCCCCTGATATCTAGCCTATATCGTTGTACTTGAAGTTTAAACCCATTACTGCACGTCCTTTCCTCTGCATCCATTGGAAACAGCATCCTGCCCTCCTCCAAGTGACAACTTTTCAAATACTTAAAGAGGGCTATCATGTCCCCACTCAACCTCCTTTTCTCCAGGCTGAACATTCCCAAGTCCCTCAACCTATCTTCATAGGGCTTGGTCCCTTGGCCCCAGATCATCCTTGTCACTCTCCTCTGTACCCTTTCAATTTTATCTACGTCCTTCTTGAAGTGAGGCCTCCAGAACTGCACACAGTACTCCAGGTGTGGTCTGACCAGTGCCGTATACAATGGGAATGGGTTGCCAGGGTTGAATACCATACAATGGGTTGCCAGGGGGTGAATCTCTTTGGCCCTAATAGCACCCAGATGCCTCTGGCTAAGTTGTCCTGAACAGGGGAGGGGGGTGGCAAAAGGACCTAGGAAAACAGTAGGAGGCAAAGCAGGAATCTATGAAAGAAGGGCTTGAGGACATGGTCCTGAAGAGGTATTAGGGCAAGGGTAGCTGTTGTGCACAAGAAAAGAGCAGGGTTGCAAGACAACCCACAGGAGAGAGAGAAAGCAGTATTTTTTGTATCCAAAGGAGTCTCAAAATGGCTTACAATCACCTATCTTTCCTCTCCCTACAACAGATACCTTGTGAAGGTAGGTGGAACTGACAGGGCTCTGAGAACTGTGACTGGCCTAAAGTTGCCAGAGCAGGGAATCAAACCTGGTTCTCCAGATTAGAGGTCACTGCTCTTAACCACTACACCAAACTGGAAGAGGAAGAGAGGAAAAAAGGGGAGAAGGAATGGGCAAAGAAAAGAGGTCACATGCCCAGGAGCATCAGAGATGAGGAAAGAAACATTTTGATTTGAAACATACATTCAAGTATTTGCCTCTTGGTCTACAGAGGGATGGATACATGAGTCTGCCTTATGATAAATCAGACCATCAAAATTTGTATTGCCTTCTCAGCCTGGTGGTGGTTTTCCAGGGGTTTGGGCAAAGGCCTTTCACGTCACCTACTAGATGATCCTTTTTTGGAAAAACCTAGAGCAGCCAGGGTATGAATGTGGGGTCTTCTGCATGCAAAGACAAGGCTTTTCAGTCTCCCTATAACCAGAATAGCAAGGTCCAATGACAACTATATCTGATTGCTTCTGTAATATTAAGGGGTGATAGTGATTCTACCCCTGTATGCACTAACATGCTTTGATACTGTCATCTTTGATATTATTTATGTCCATGTTCAATATGATTCTAAGATGCAATATGAAGAAGAGTTGGTTCTTATATGCCACTTTTCTCTACCTGAAGGTGTCTCAAAGTGGCTTACAGTTGCCTTCCCTTTCCTCTGAACAAACTACCCTGAGATGACAATGTCCCTGTGTAAATCCTAATTTCTTCATGCAGGAAGAATATCGTCGATATCTTGACATTTATAAATGCATTCATTAAAGCATTCTTCCCCCCCCCCCCTTTCTCTCTCACACACACATACACACACAATGGACTTTTGGCCTGATCCAGCAAGGCTATGTTCTTTTTTCTTTTTTTTAATATATATTTTTTATTTTCATAAAGATAGACATATAGAATAGAGACAGTATAAGTTATTAATACAAAGAATAGTAAAATATAGTCTTCGTTTGTTACACTTATACCCCTCCATTAAGTGCCTCCTTTTAGTTATGCTTTGAGTTTAGTCTGGGAGGCCCTGCAGAGATATATATTTAATAATACAGATTCAGCTTACATAGGAAATATAAGACCCCACATTAACTACACAATGGTATGAACGTTTGCCTAAAGCTTATACACTTTTTCACGTTTCCACCACATTTAAGAAAAGAAGCCTACTTTGTTACCACATTTCCAACATTTGTTAACATAGTTTTTAATAATTTTAACGGTCATTTTTGGTGTCCCATAACACCTATAAAGCAATTTATACTTGACACAGTCTAAGAGCCATCCTGACAGATATTCAACACCATATTTCATATTTGAATTAAGTGCTTAACATTGAACATTTCTTGTAGAACAGCATAAACTTTGGCCCTATAACAATACACTAATAAAAAAGAAAAAAGGGGTAAAAACCCCCACTTTATCATGACATTTCCAGCACTTCAGCATATATAGGAAATCTAAGACCCCACGTTAACTACGCAATAGTATGAACTTTTGCACAGACTTTATAAGCTTTTTCACATTTCCACCACATTTAGGAAAGGAGGCCTACTTAGTTACTACATTTCCAGACAGTTACTTTTGGTGTCACATACCACCTATAAAACATTTTATACTTGACACAGTAACAGCAAGGCTATGTTCTTATCATAATCTCCTTCTGTGACCTCCTTGATATCTCAGTGCCTCAGAGGGTATACCCAGACAGGAATAACTTCAGCACATCCAATCTTTGCACAAGAGCCATGTGAACTTGGGGCTTTGGTCTGTGGTAGCTCAAATTGTGCAATCCCACTTCCTGCTTTAAATCTGCACATGTGCTGGTACCTTTCCCTGGAAGATTCTAGGTGTGTACTACATGAAGGAGCATGGGGAAATTACAGTGTAGATACACTCAAGAGTCCTTAGTTCATCTTCTGCTGTAAAGGGAACAGAAAAATAAAAGAGCTGGCCACCACATGAGGTTTAAATATTGCAGCAATAATTGATATCCTTTGATCAGAAGTGGGAACTTCAGTCATTAATTAAATAAATAAACAAACAAACAAATCACCAAACTAATATATGATAAGATCTGTCACACATGACACAGTATTCTTGCTGACTGCTGTCACAAACTGTGGGTGAGACACTCAACCAGAAGCGACCCCCTCAGTACAGAACTGTTCCAAACACTGGTGGTGCTAAGAAGCTAGCCTTTATTGAAAGGTTACATAAGGTGATGTGATACTCAGCATTGGTAGGTGCAGAGGATGCACTGACTGAGACAGGGACAGGTTTTTATAAGGGGGGTTGTTCAGGTAGGGAGGAGGGTTCACATAGGAAAAGTCTATTGATCTAAAAAGGTGCAAGTAGTTGGAGACATCAGGTCTGCTCTTATAGTTGTAAATCTGTAGCATCCAAGGACAAGCAGGGTGATAAGAGAAGGTTCTCAGAGTTCTCAAAGCAGGGGAGGGAGAGCTTCCCTGAACCCTAAAGTCTGGCCAAAAGGCCGGGGAAGGTTCAGCAAGCTTCTAACTCAACTCTCCTGGCTCAAGCAGGAGGACAGATATGATAACTGCGCTGTGAATATAAATAGACCTTAATAACAGTATTTTATTAATCTATATTTTGAAATATTTATATTTATTAATCAAAAAAATCTGCACACACTTGATTCTTACCAATAGGTAAGAACCGGTTGATGAGATAAGATTTGTGGGCACGCTTGGTAGTAGTGTCCATATGATTTTGGGCACTATGATCTTGGGGAAGAGAAAAACTGTTCTGTAGTCACACATACAGGCTGGACTTCGGGAGACAATTTTTTTTAACAAACTTAAAGATATGTTGAGTAGACAGCCATGATCAGAAAAACTCAAGGAGATGGAAGTCTAAGAAGGTTGAGTTTCTCAAAAGTGAAATACTGAAGGCACAATCATAGACAATTCCCTTCAGAAGGAAAAATGGGAGAGACCTAAAGAAACCAGGGTGGCTCCATAGACAGCTTCTAAAAGAATTGAATAATAAAAAGACTCATTTAGAACATGGAAGGAGGACCTTATAATCAAGGAGGAATATAAACAAATAATGAATGCTTGACGGGAGAGTGTTAGAAAAGCTAAAGCTCAGTATGAGCTTAGGCTAGCAAGAAATGCTAAAACCAACAAGGGTTCTTTAGTTATATTCAAAGTAAGAAAAAAATAGGGACATAGTAGGACCATTGTCCTACTATGAGCCTCTTGTGGCGCAGAGTGGTAAGGCAGCCATCTGAAAGCTTTGCCCATAAGGCTGGGAGTTCAATCCCAGCAGCCGGCTCAAGGTTGACTCAGCCTTCCATCCTTCCGAGGTCGGTAAAATGAGTACCCAGCTTGCTGGGGGGTAAACGGTCACGCCTGGGGAAGGCACTGGCAAACCACCCCGTATTGAGTCTGCCATGAAAACGCTAGAGGGCGTCACCCCAAGGGTCAGACATGACTCGGTGCTTGCACAGGGGATACCTTTACCTTTACCTTTAGGACCATTGTGGGTACAAGAAAGTGATATTGTAACAGGTGATGAAGAGCAGGCTGAACTGCTCAATTCCTGCTTCTCAGTCTTCTCTTGTGAGGGGAATCATGCTCAACGTGGCAAAATCATTTCCCATGATGAAGGATGGGGGTTGTAGCCTAGGATCACTTTAAGGGTAGTCCATCAACACCTGCAAGTTTCTTTAAATGAAACCAAATTCTCTGGGGCAGATGAGTTGTATCCAAGAGTACTAAAATAACTTGCAGATGTAATTTCTGAACCTCTGTCCATTATTTTTGACAATTCATAGAGAATAGGTGAAATGCCAGAAGGCAGGCAAATATCCCCATCTTCAAGAAGGGGAAAAAGGAGCATCCGGGCCATCAGCCTGACATCTACAGCTGGCAAAAATTTTAGAACAAATCATCAAACAGTCAGACCTTGAGCAGCTAGAGCTGTAATTACTAAGATTAAGCTTGACTTTCTCAAGAACAAGTCATGTCAGACTAACCTTCTCTCTTGTTTTGAGAAAGTTATTACCTTGCTAAATCATGGGAATGCTGCAGACATAGTTTACCTTCATTTCAGAAAGGCTTTTGATAAGGTTCCACATAATATTCTTATTGACAAGCTGTAAAATGTAGTATGGATCCTATTATTGTTAGGTTGATAACTGGTTGACATATCGCACCCAAAAGGTGCTTATAAATGGTTCACCATCTTTTTGGAGAGGAGTGACAAATGAAGTGCCTCAGGGATCAGTCCTGAGCCCTGTGTTGTTCAACATATCTGTAAACCGCCCGTGGCGCCGCGGGCGCCATGGACTAAATAAAACAGTAAGGGGTCCTGGGGCGGGATGAGTCCGGGATGAGGAAGGGTCCAGATTGGACCCTTCCTCATGACAGACAATCGGAGGGACCAATTGGCAGGCGCGAAGCGCCTGCCAATTGGTCCCTCCGATTCCAAGCCCCAGGAACTGCGAGCCGCGCACAGCGCGGCTCGCAGTTGCTCCCAGCCTGACGCGGCGAGAGGCGCTTTGCGCCTCTCGCCGTGTCAGGCCACCGCCTGAGGGAGCCCCCGGCAGTCGCGCAGAGCGCGGCTGCCGGGGGCTCCCTGTCCGGCAGCCTGACGCCGCGAAGCGTCTCTCGCCGCGTCCGCGCGGCCCGATCCGCGGGGGTAACTTCCGGCCGTGGCCCGACCTGCGGGTGTGGCTTCCGGGCGCGGCCCGACCCGCGGGTGTGGCTTCCGGGCGCGGCCAGAAGCGTCGGCGTGGCCCGATGCCCTGCCGGTCCCCAGCCTAATAAAGGTTGGGGACCACTGCCTTAGCTGATGAGTCGCTGGAGGTTTCGTCTGCCTAGCCGATCAATTCGCTTACTCAAGCATCCCAGGGTAAGCAATTCTCTTAGTAAAGCATTCCCCTCCAGGAAAAGGCTAGCGCCCATTGTATTCCCACATACAATGGGCTTTGCCTCTAGTTTATAAATGATTTGAATGAAGGAATTAAGGGGGTATTTATTAAATTTGCAGATGACACTAAACTAGGAGGGGTAGCAAACACATCAGAAGACAGAATCAGAATACAAGATGACCTTGACAGACTAGAAAACTGGGGTAAAATGAATTAATTTCAATAGTGAAAAATGTCAAGTTCTTCATTTAGGTAGGAAAAATCAAATGCATCACTATAGGATGGGCGAGACTTGTCTTGACAGTAGTATGTATGAAAAGGATCTTGGGGTCTTAGTAGACCAAACACTGAACATGAGTCAGCAGTGTGACTCAGTAGCTAAAAAGGCAAATGGGATTTTGGGCTGTATTAAAAGGCGTATAGTGTCCAGATCACATTAAGTAATGTTACCGATTTACTCCACTCTATTAAGACCTCACTTAGAATACTGTGTTGAGTTTTGGGCACCACAACCTAAGAAAGTTGTAGATAAACTACAGCATGTCCAGTGGAGGTCTACGAAGATGGTGAGAGGTTTGGATACCAAGTTGTATGAGGAAAGGTTGAGAGAGCCTGGTTTGCTTGGTCTGGAGAGAAGACAACTAAGGTGATATGACAAAGGGCTGTCTTATAAAAGATGGAGAAGAGTTGTTTTCTTTTGCCCCAGAGGGTTGGACCAGAACTAAAGCGTTGAAATTAATTCAAAAGATTTTTTGGCTAAACATCCGGAAGAAGTTACTAACAGCTGAACATGCTTCCTCAGGAGGTGGTGGGTTTTCCTTCTTTGAAAGTTTTTAAGGAGAGACTAGTTAGTCATCTGACAGAAATACTGATTTTATGAATTTAGGCAGATTGTGAGTGCATGGGCAGGAAAGGATATGCTAGTGTTTGTCTCTTGTGGCCTTTCCTTGAATTCCCAGGGGAATTGATGATCACCACTTTGGGATGGTAGGTGAATTTCCTCCAGGCCAGGCTGGATTCTAGAGATTTCTGGTGTGAAGAGGGGAACTTTTGGGCAAGAAATTGGGATCACTGTGGGTAGGCAGCTAGTTGTGAGTTCCTGCATTGTGCATGGGGTTGGACTAGATGACCCTGGAGGTTCCTTCCAACTCTGTGATTCTATGATTCCATGTTAGTCATTGTGTACTTTCTATAGTGTAAAAACAATTTCCAGGTTGAGCTGAATTTCCTTTGGGATACATACTTCTCCATTTATTAGTCTTTCAAAATGACGACATTAAAGTCCTTTTCTTTTGTGAACTATGGACTCTACCTGCTATGCACTCTTCAGAGAACAGAACCGGATTATAAATTGGTTATGGTGGAGAGAAATTCTGGGCTCCTATCATGTCTGTAATATATTAAAGATTTAATAAAATATGAAACATACACATTGTTGTGAGTATCGTCCTGCAATTGGTAAGTCGGACCTGCACTTTATTGAAATGACTGCTAAAAACAGACAAACCCCTTTCAAGATATGTCTTTTGCAAGACCCCGCCTTTATCTCCAATTATTTTCTCTTCTGCAAAACTGGAATATAGATAACCTGAATTATTTTGAGAATGAGGAACAGAGTCCGTAAGAGGCCCCTACATAAAAGTAGACTTTGCATGTGGAGACAATGCACATGGATTTGCATCCATGTTTGCTCCTTTAAACCAGTTATCTGTATATGTTATGGTGGTTACACTAGGAGCGAAATGGATCCAAATCTCCACACTCATCCATGAAGCTCATTGGGTGACCTTGGGCCAATCACTCATTCTCAGAGCTTTTGAGAAGAGAATCAAGTATTGTGCCCTGATCTCCTTAGAGGAATGGCAGTATATGCCATACTTTGATGAGTATGAGGAGAAACTGATGTTGCTTTAGCATTCTCCCCCTCCCCCAAGTACTAGGGTTGCTATTTTTCTTTGCCTCCCTCAGCTTGTCTGCAGCCACCTGATGGAATATGATTGTCTTATTGAACAGGCTCCTAAACTGCTGCCAGGCTGGCAAGACAAATGAAGTGAATTGAGTTAAATGCCAATCTAGAATTTTTTTGGTTCTTAGGTTGCCATGGTTGACATGGCCACTGCTGTGCATTTTCTCTTCTCTTCACTCAAGTCCCTGAACGGATGACAATCTGTAGTGTGCCATTGTACTGAGCCATGAGAATGCCATACAAAAGGAAGTCTATTGCTTATCACCTCCAGGCTGGGAAGAAGCAGTCTGAATTGTTGCCATTATAGAACAGATCAGTGCTGCAATCTCAGGAGTGAGTCTTATAATAATGTGTGAGGATTAACTGGCAAGTAGCCAGAATAACACTTTTACCTTAATGCAATGCGTAAGTTACGTTTTCGGGGATAGGTAGTTTCTGGTCCTCTGGGTGGTGACAGACAAGCAAATGGTGGCCTATCCCGCTTTCTAAGTGACAAGGCCTCACAGCAGGTATTATCATCAACCCCAGAACTGCAAAACTAGATATAGAGCAAAATCACAATGGCTATGAGCATAGCAACATTAATGGAACAAAATCTTCAGTGTCTTTCCAAAGGGGCACTCAGAACAGAACCAATCCTAACGAATACTAGAACAAAGAAAGTCCAAACTTAAACTTACAGAACTGCACAGCTGCTGCTTCAGGAGTTGACTTGCTGCTGCTGCTGCTGCTGTTCAGTTTACTTTCTGGCTTGGGCCTGCAAAAGAATTAGCAGTTCCCTCAGTCAGGCTCTGGGCCTTCTCCCTCCTGCTTCAGGGCAGACTGACTGAGCAGTGGGGCTTTTGCAACTAATATGTGAGCAACTGAACTTACTGCTCGTGCTCAGTAACCTTTGGCTCCTTAGGCCTAAATCCTAAACTGATGGAAATTATTAAAACAAAAATGACATGGGTTACATTCTCCCCTACTAAACTGATGCCGTCCCTGACATCCTTCTGTGTGGTGTGTCTAATCTGGGTGCGCCACATACATAATCATGAAATCTTGTAGGAATACACCGTTGCCTTTGTGGTAATATAAGTTTATTAGAACTGATGTTTCTATAGCTGGTGTCTCATCATGTTTGACCTCCATTTCAATCCTTGGAAATTCAATAGAGACATCAGCCAACTCACCCTCTTGAGTGTAAGGTACTGTATCTTTGGAGTCCAACAACACTGTACTATCAGCTTCTGCCTGCCAAGTCTCTAGTACAGATGAAAAGCTCAACTCTTTTGGTTCAAAATCTGTTGCTTCAGAATTCAGTTCAAAAGCTGATAGGTCATGATTGGAATGAATAACCTGTGGAAGTTCTTCCTCATCCATAGCTGAAATGAACCCACATGGCCACAACAGATCACAATGCAATATCCTTTGAGGACCATCACCATCTTCAGGTCTGACTACATAAACTGGGTGATCCTGCAGCTGTTGAATGACAACATATATCTGCTTTTCCCTTCTGTCAGCTAATTTATGCTTCCCTCTTAGATTAAGATTACAGACCAGCACTCTATCACCATCAGAAATATGTATAATCTTGATTTTTGAATTCCCCTTCCTGGTTCTTTTCACAATCTCTCCTAGCCAACTCATAAACATGCTTCAATCTTCTCTTTAGATCTTTCACATCATGTTGATGAGTTACTATAGATTTTCCTTTAAACCTAATACCAAAACATAGATCAATTGGTAACAAGGGCTTTCTACCAAACATTTAAAAATATGGAGACTCACCAGTTCCATCATTTCGGGTAGTTATATGCATGAATCGGTGGCTTGACATACTTTTTCCATGTAGCTTTCTCAAAATCTTCTAAAGTCCCCAACATACTTATTAAAGTCCTACTGAATCTTTCCATGGGATTCCCTTTTGGATGGTAAGGGGTGGTTCTTGATTTCACACCAGCAATGTTGCAAAGTTCAGATATTAGTTCAGATTCAAAGTTTGCTCCTTGATCATTATGGATCCCTTTTGGGAAACCATAGTGACAAAGAAAATTTCTCTACAAGGTAACAGCAACAGCCTTGGGTGTTTGATCTTTCAATGGATAAGCTTGTGAAATAATCAGTAAGTATCAAAATATTACTGGTATCTTTGTCATCAGGCTCTAACACCAAAAAGTCTATACATAAACGTCCCATTGGTGCATCAACTTTTATGTTCACTAATGGTGCTGCACTTTCTACTGGAGCTTTCTTCCTGATGCACCTCTCACAGTTTCTACACTTATGGTCAACATCAAGTGCCAGTAGAACCAATCCCTGGCTAAATCCAATGTTCTCTCTATGCCCATGTGTCCTACTTCATCATGGATACCTCATAATGCTTGACTTCTATGGGAATGTGGAAGGACTAGCTGATCAATAAAATCCTCTTTTCTTCTCATTCTTCGATACAGCACCCCTTCATGTAGATGAAGTCGTATCCACTCTCTCAACAGCAACTGGACTTCATAAGGTTCTTGTTTTTCATCTCCCCTACTAGGCCTGGTGCCTTCCTCTATTATTTGGATCACTCAAGCAAAAAAATTGTCTTTCCTCTGTATTTCTTTTCCATCTTCAGGCCATAGCTCTGTGGATTCATACTCATTTGGCACTGCTTCATCATCACAGGACAACATTTCAATCATTGAAAAGCTATCTTCAGTGGAATCTTCTTCAGTTGTTTGCATCAGGACATGAGCAGAATGTCTTTGCCACACAGCAGCCCAACCAGCCACAGATACCTCTTTCAAATTCTCTGTGTCAGGTTTAGCTCTTGCTAATAATGATGAGACATGCGCCTCTGATTTTAACACGCGATCATCTTCCAATTCAGGGTCATGGGATCTGCAGGATAGCCCATCTGCATCTATATTCAATTTGCCTGCTTTATATGCAATGGTAAAATCATAATTAGACAATGCTGCTAACCATCAATGAGAAGTAGCATCCAACTTTGCTGTTGTGAGAATGTAAAAGGATTATTATCAGTTATAACCTTAAATTTTGCTCCATACAAATAGTCATGAAATTTTTCTATGGCCCATTTAAGAGAAAGAAATTCTAATTTATGTACTGGGTAATTTCTTTCACTTGCACTCAACCCACGGCTGGCATATGCAATAACCCTAGTTCTCCCTTTTGCTCCTGCTCCCAATCCAGTCAAGTTGGCATCAGTATGTAATATATATATATATGGGAGCTTCCAGTTAGAGAACCCCAAGACAGCTGTGGAGGTCAACAATTTCTTTACAGCATCAAAGGCTTCTTGGCATCTTTCGCTCTAATCCCCTTCTAATTTCTGAGAATGTTTACTAGTGTCACCAGTTCTTTTTCTGCCTTGTGCTCTGCCTGCCAGAAGTGAAATAAAGGGCTTAGCAATACTTGAATAATTCTTTACAAACCTTCTATAATACCCTGTGAACCCCAAGAAGGTCCTCAGTTCTTTCACAGTCTTTGGCTTTGGCCAGTCCATTAAAGAGACAGTTTATCCGGATTGAGTTGTATGTCTTCTTGTGAGATGACATGCCCCAAATACTTCACATTTGTTTGAAAGAATTTACATTTGGAGACCGATAATTTTAACCCATGTTCTATCAGTCGTTGTAGAACCTTCATCATCCTGTCCTCATGTTCTTCTACTGTAGCAGAAAATATTATTAGATCATCCAGGAATGCTATTATTTCAATGATGCTGATATTTTTCA